>NC_088886.1:93139347-93463597 GCF_037157495.1 Lathamus discolor | reverse complement strand
CAGGCTTGTCTCTGTAGCTGATGCAAAGACTCAGCTACTAAAATGCAGTTCAAGTTTAATACCATTGTACTTTACTACTTCCACAAACAGAACATAAACATTAAAAAGAACAGTCTGGTATGGCCTCTGGGTCCACTAAAAAGAAAATGCAAAAAGCAATTTTATCTATCACCTACTTTAAAAAGATTCATTACTGGATAAACACCTTGACAAGAATATTAAGTATGCCTGAATATCCTTATGAGTTGCAAATGCAATTACATTTACATCCGTTCCAGAACAGAACTTTCAAAGCTTTTAGTCTTTGCCTATTGCTAACCTGAACTAAGACTGCCTTTAACCAATTGGTACATTTTAGGACAATTAAGGAATTGAAAAAATTTTGGAACTGCCAAACAAGATTTACTATATCCTAGTCAAGCGACTGAAAACAGTCGCTCTAGTTTGTAGAGTACTGAGACCAGAACAGTTGCAGCATACCCAAACATTTTAAGCTGCATACACAAACATACCTGAGCATAAAGCTTGTAAAACAAGCCAAAGCAGTACTTTTTCCTCAATTCTGTTTGTCATTATTTAATTTAGGCACCACCTGTACCTAAGGAAAAAGATTAGGCAAGATAGTTGCTCAAGTCAAACCTTGTTACACCACAACAGAAAAATTGATTTTATATGAAAATTGTTCACTTCCACTGCAGTGATGAATACTGTACCTCTCCTATTACACACTAAACTGTAAATATCACCTTTCACTAGTAGGTAGAGATTAAGAAGCCAAGGATATGAGGCACCCTGCTGTTAGAAACTAGGAAGAAGTGGTCGGGAATGCAAAGGTCAGGTGCAACCTTAGCTGCAGTGGCCATGATATTTCAGGATCCTGAAAGGAAAAAAAACAAGAGAAATCAGACTCTGAGCTTCAGAACATAGTTTAGCCTCCTCAGAGACCTCCTTGGAGAAATACCATGGGATACAGTCTCAGAAAGAAGAGAGGTTCTAGACTCCTAGTTCATTTTCACAGATCATCTCTTTCAAACTCAAGGAGCATTCACCTTGATGAGCATAAAGTCAAGCAAAGGTGGCAGGAGGCCTACATGGATGAAAGAGAATGGTCCTGGCAAAACTGACATGAAAAGCAGGGACACAAGAGGTAGAAGCATGTACAGGTGACTCAGGAGGAATGTTACCTGAACATGCAGGGAAGATCTGTGTTTGACAACCACAGGTTCCCGAGACACACTGAACATTTGGCACAAGGAAAACCTATCCTCTGTGAAAGAAGCTCTTCTGTGGGCGTAACCATTGATGGAAAATGTAATGCAGTTTTATTACTCTCTTCATAGAGATTCTAAGCCAACAGCAATAAGACACAAGTTTTCTACAGGAACAGCTTATTTGTTCTCTCCATTCTTCATGGGAGAACCCTGTCATGAATCATCAGTTTCCTACCCTACCCATGAAATCAGGGAACTCGGGAACTGTTCCAACACAGGTTGTCTCAGTGAGAAGAGTTAGAGATCATCATTAACTAAGAATCAATATGAGCTGACAGTTTCAGTAATCATAGAAAGCCTTTGGCAGTTAAAAGAATTTTTATCCTTCTTTCCCTTTCCTCAGCCACTATTGTTATCCAATGATCGTTATTCATAATGCAAATAACTGAAACAGATCTCTTACTCTGAATAAAGGGAGTTGCTCTATACATTTTCACAGAAAAAAAAAAATTTGGTTCTAGTCTCAGGATAAGGGCAAGTACAAGTCATAGCTCAGTAGACTTAAATTATTAGGCAAACCAAGAAAAGGAAAGGTTTGTCCTCTACTGATTCTCTATATCCAGTTTTTCATATTCTTACAGATTCACTACGGCTTGAAACTTCTACAGGAACAAACTAGACCTGAGTTCCATGTACTGAAGAGTTCCACATCCAACTCCATCAATCCAGTTGCTGGGATGCTAGGCTCATGTTTTAAGGAGATAGTTATTGGTGAAATATTTGTAACTGAAAAGATGATCCAGCCTTCTTTCATGATTTCACCTCTCCATGCAGCAAGTGCTCATACCCACAGAGTGTCTTCTGAAATGCAAATAGTTGCAACAACCATCATCTGTGGTATATTTCCATGCACCAACACAAGTTGTTGCTTTAGGCTCTAATTACAGGACATTATTCAGGTTTCATTCTCTCTTGCCATACGTCATGAAAATTAAGGAATAAATTTACTATTAAACATTACAATTAAGTTCATGGATACACTTGTAACAGTTATATTAGTCACAAAAAAGATGCTTTACTGTTTAAATTAGGTAATGACAATGGTCTTTAGTAAGACCTCATATTGCTCCGTTTAAAGACAAATGCCAGGAATGTTATCATTTTCCAGGAATCAAGAACCATGATCACAGAGGCACGCTCTATATCAAGAATTGCCCTCAGTGTTTGACTGACAGAATAGAACTTGTGTCACTAAAGTAAAGTAAAAAAAAAAAACAAACAAAAAAACAAAAAAAAACCCAACCCACAACAAAAAAATAAAACCAAAAATTATACTGCAATGTTTAAGATCTAGTTTTATACTCTGACTTGCTTTTCAGAATGAAGAATGGCAGCAGAAGATTGATATTACTAACAGTAGATACTTTGGTTTTGAGGTGAAAAGATACAGAGCTGCTAACACTTCGTAAAACAAGTCAGAAACAAGAGCTATGGAACAAACAAAAGTTGAACAACAGAGAAGTTGGCTTTTATTTAAGAATTCTAGCAGATCTGGAACAAGAAACATATCCCAGAATTTGCAATCAGCAGTTAATGATTTCAGGCATCATTTCTGGTAACCAGCATTAACACCATGTGTTTGCTAACACATCCTTAAAACAACTCTGAAAGACTTGCTTCATCAATTCAAATTTCAACTATATTTGGAATTGGAAGACACCTATAGATTACCCCACTTATGTTCTGAAGCTACACATTTCTAAGTGTAAAACACACTGAACCATGTTTTACTTGGTTCATTGTTTTAGTAAACTCTATAAAAGGAATCCTATTTCTACAGTTCAATACCACTATGTGGAGAAAAACGTCTTCTTGTTTGACTGCACAAAGCAAAACTACATGACACTGAAGTTACAAGTCCAGAACAAGAGTCTATCACTAAACATTAATACGGATTTCACAACTCCTCCCTCACTGGTGTAATTCACTTAGGCAGCAGAAAGCACACATTAAGTTTTCCAGAGCGGCACTGGAATACACCATATTGTTGGCATATGGAACTTTTTGTTGAAACTGCCACTTTAACATTCATTATCCATTCCATAATAATATTCTCAGGGTTTATGCCCAAAACCCAAGCTGCATGTAATTACTATGGAGACATCATAGCAGCCTTCCAGTATCTGAAGGGGGCCTATAGGGATGCTGGGGAGAGACTCTTCATCAGGGACTGTAGTGACAGGACAAGGAGTAACGGGTTAAAACTTAAACAGGGGAAGTTTAGATTGGATCTAAGGAGGAAATTCTTTCCTGTTAGGGTGGTGAGGCACTGGAATGGGTTGCCCAGGGAGCTTGTGAGTGCTCCATCCCTGGCAGTGTTCAAGGCCAGGTTGGACAAAGCCTTGGGTGGGATGGTTTAGTGTGAGGTGTCCCTGCCCATGGCAGGGGGGTTGGAACTAGATATCTTGAGGTCCTTTCCAACCCTAACTACTCTATGATTCTATGATTCTACTAATGGAGGCATTAACCATCTCTATGCACATTTAAAGGAACAGAGAACAAAACATTCCTTTTAAAGCTGATGGAAGAGACTGGTGTAAATTAAGTATCCAAACATAATAGAACAAAGAAATTATTCCATTCAAATCAGAAGCTATTTATTGCTTTTGTAAAGACAATTCCTAACAGATAAAAACAAGTAGGGAGTTCATTATGTGTTTTTGATGTCTGATTAATTATTCATCAGTCTTCTCCCTCTTCCTCCTGTGAACATACCCTAATGGGTTTTTTCAACTTCCTCAGAGCATACAGCCAAAGTTTTCACAATATGGTAAATCATCCTTAATGAAATTGCAGATACACTCAAGTAGAATGTTCTATTTTGAAAAAGAAGGAAACTTCTATGGTTTAAACTCCCTCTACTACACACAGACAAGAACTAGAAACCTATAATGAAAAATCTTACTCTCTCACACTATCATGAGGGCTCTTCTCTCATTTGCTTGTAATTAAGGTGGAGTTCTGTAGAGTTTAGATGAGGTGCTTTATCAATACATTTCTTTCAGCTTAAGGATAATCCAGTACAAAAAACCCAGAGATGGGGAAAGGCGGATCTATACATATCCCACAACAAGCTGCAAACATCAAGAAAAAAAAACAACCCCACCAACAAAAAAACTCAAACACCTCCCCCCAAAAAAAAAAGAAAATAAAATCCATTGAGAGCCATCTTTTGTCATGTGCAGAAAATTCCACAAGGAGAGAGCTTACCTTTTTCTTTTCTTCTCCACCCTCTTCCAAGATATGTGAATAAATAAACCCATAAATAATTGCAAACTAATTTTCTTTCAATAAAAACTAAGATGTCCTCAACAACTCACTTCTCTTGTGTACCCTCAGATACAGGCAAGTCAGCTATGCTAGAAGAACACTTAAGTATGAAAAAAGCTGTTTTCCCATCCACTCTCCGTAACAGTCAGACCATTTCTCCTAATTCCAAATGTTTTGCCAGGTATTCAACTTTTCCTGCTGCAATCATGACAAGGATTTCAAGGCAGGCTGCGTTTTTCAGATTTATACAGGCCATTTCCAAGCTGGTGTTTTGCAGGTGCCAGTAGGCAATTTACAATCTCTTCAGGGAAAATGCACAGCTCTTCCTGCATGGTTCTGTAACTCCAAGCAACCTCTCACTTGACAGAGCCCCACCAATATGAACTGAGAACACGCTGATGGCTTCAGGTCATCATTACTTCCTCATCCACTACGAGGATAAAGACAGCTGCTACAGCTACACTAACTCTTTAACAGTTCAGGTTGTTTGAGTTTGTTGTTTTTAAACTTCGTCACTGCCTGAGTACTGGTAGAGATTTCCACCCATTTTGAGAGTAAATTCTGTAGGTTTAGTTGTACCTAGATGAGGTGGGCTTCAGCTGGCAGTAGTTTTAATAGACTGACCTCACAACTTTAGCAAATGACAAAACCCTCCGACATGTATGACTTTAACCCACCACTATAGGGGGTTGTTCTCATCAGTCTCCAGACAGGCTTAATCTTACTCAAGACTGCATTTATTTATTTTATTTTTTTTTCACTTTTAAAGATAGCGCTTGACTCAGCTCTACTTAAATGATCTGACAAACTATGACTACAAGACAGGGTATTTTTAAGTTGAGGGACCCTTGCTGATGGCTTGCCTGACCTGCCAGCTGTAGTTAGTGACCGAGATGCTCAAAGATGTCACTATACCTTAAGCCTCCAAATCTCAGCACCAAAACACAGGCATATCACAGCATCCATCAAGAATACGCTCTTGAGAAATTTAATGATTAACAATTTAATAGACAGTAAGGCAATTTTTCCATATTAAAAATAATGTAATAGAAATAGGATGCATGTAGACACTTATAAAACATACAGATTCAAATACAAAAGGACAGCACCTATAGCGTGGAAGATGGAAAGGCAGAAGCTGCATTATCACGTAGGCAAGTGCTGGACTTCCAGAGCAGATCACTGTCCTGAAACATCGCAGCCATTTCATTTGTGACTATGTCTTCAATCTTTCATTACGAGAATTTTATACCAATGTCACTGTCCTCAGATGGCTTGAGCTCAGATAAAATGAAGGACAGAAAAACAGGAAAATGGTCAGGCATTTATTCTCAGGTAAAGCAGGTCAGATCTTTCAGAACATTGACCTGGTTCAATGACCCAGCCCCTGAAAAGCCAGCACCTCCTTGAGTCACTGATCCTGATGCACTGTTTAAATTATGAGTACTTCTCAAGTCCCTTCTCAGGTTCCCCTCTATTACCTTAATTCTCACGCAAAGAATAACTTCCTAGTGTGTCAGAACCCAACAGCTTCACCCATAGTACTGTTGGTATGCAGCAGAGCGGCAGCAGCAATACTGCTCTGAAGCAGTTCTGTCCAAACCAGTGAAGTGACATGAGTGGGTTATGCCTGTACTGACAGAAAGCTAGAATCCATACAAGGTAGTAAGCGAATGAAGTTTAAAACATCTGAGGAGAACTTGCTTTCTCCGACCGGCAGTAATATAACAATACTCTGGCCATAAATGCTTCTAAATTCACTGCTAGAAAGAAGAGACGTTTCTCCTCTATGAAATAAAGTTATTTTATATAACATATGATAGGTTTAAAATTTCTACATTATCTTTAGTTGTCTTTTAAAGAAACTCCTCCTTTTAAAACACGCTAAAAGTTTGATGAATGAGTTACAAAAAAAACCAAAAAAAAACCAAAAAACCCCCCTGAAAACCACCATATTTCCTCCTAGTGAAGCTTGATCAGTTAGAATTCACAGTTTCATTTCATTGACCACTAAATAGCCTATATAGCAAGCTCTAAATTATTCCCAGCCTACTGGACTTGACTATTTTCTCCCTCTCCCAACCACTTCCGTTGTCTTATAGTATCACATCTTCAGCTGCAAGAAATACCAAACCAAACCCCAACCCTCCCATAAGAGACATATCCACCCCAAGTACCAGCCAACAAAAACATTAAGATCTTCAGTTAAAAAAAGGACTGACTTAGTACATTATTAATCTTGTGATATTAATCTGAAGCCTCTCCCTCAAATTCTTGGCTTCCGTCAAAGGTTATTTTGGTGCAAAAAAAAGTGCCTGCCACTCACCTCTACATGCAAAGATTTTGCATGGGCAATATTCACCTTATCTCATAATTAAGAAATTTTGTCAAGTTACTTCAAAACAATTTGAGTATTACTCTGCAAAAGCTATCTCCCAAGAGAATATTCAAGACACAGTAGAACTGAACTGTCACATACTGGTAACTAACACAGAAATTAAGCATACCATGGTATTCAACATGGGGAAGACTAACTTGTAAAGACTGACTTTATTAACTTCGACAGCCTAGCCCATTTCCCCACAGAGCACATCTCCTAGAGATCATGCACAAGAATGGGTCTAAAAACTTCAAACACTGCTACCAGCAGTTCCTTACAGATGCAATAGTTTCAGGAATATTGCACCTTCCAAGCTGCGGAGTCCTTAATATAGGCTGAGCAGTCAGAGAATGGTGTTGCTGTGTGACAAGTTATTACTGCAAAATTTCATTGCTGACCAGTACCGACCATCATGAACTTTGTGATACTCATGCTACAATAAGAACCCAAAGCAGACAGTAAGCAACATAAAGAGCTAGAAGTTACATTACTGTCTTGGTTATGCTGACAATTCCATCTTTGCTGTCACCTGTGTAGCCACCAGAAGACTTGCAATTAGATAACCTATCCTGCTCCTGTGAAACTACAGTTTCATGGATCACCTCTGCACTTCAGAATGATGCACTGAAAACACAGCTCCAGATAAGAAACAGAACTTTAATTCAGTATTTTTCCTAATGTAGTCATAGCTGTATTCTGCTAGATCAGGGCATCTTCCTTTTAAGTACCACCTCAGATTACACTTCTATTTGCTCTTTGTGAATTAGCACAGAAAATAATTCAACAGTCTTTCCTTTTGTCTAGCTAGCAGGCAAGAAGTGAAAACCAGGTTTCCAGAACAGTCCAAAATGAAAGAAGAGCTGGCATTACCAAGCTGCAGAAAGAAACTAATTCTTTTTCTCAACTTCTCTAATAAGTGCAACTTTATCAGATCAGGTTTCTTCTGAGAATGGGGGTGGGGGGAAATAATCACACAACCCAGTAATACAGGCTAAGCTCAAAGAAGCAAGGCATTATTCTGAAGTCTTCCTTTCAAGGAAAAGTATTTCATATACTCAGGCTTCGTATCCTTAGAGCCAATACACCTATTACATCACCTCATTGCTGCAGACCAATTGTTCTTCCTAAAAACAAGAGTTTCAGCTAAAGTCAGCAAGAAGTGGAAGCATTCCAGACAGTAGGTCCTGTAAAATTCATGGAGTCCTGGGGAACAAGGGCTGTAGTTACACTGTATAATCTGCAAAACCTCAAAGCAGCAAATTATTCTAGCAGTAGAAAGTACTACAGGCTGAAATCTAATAAACACATCACATACATTAGTCATCTTGACAGCTTCTTATACCCACAATCCTTATGATCACAGTGTATTAACACATCAGTTAATAGCAACACAATATTTTAACTGTATGCAGGTATTTCATTTTAAGCTAAATTTTAATGGGAAGAATATCACTTGCCATGAATGACTTGAGAATTTTACAGGATTTAAAGTCAGCAAGTAACATCTGATGTTCAAAACTGAACTTACGTGCAAGGTAAGTATTACCACGCAATTCTAAATGCAATAGAGCAGTACTTAACATTGCAGTACTTTCTATATCAAGCAAGACATTTCTGCCTTGCAACGGTTTGCTGTTCTTTTGATGCAGTTGGCTATATATGCACTAATGCAACTAAAACATTTCAAATGTATGAGTCATTTGCACTTCTCCAACTGAAACGTCCATATTGCAAATACTCAGACGTTAATGAGACATGCTATGCATAGCTGCTTTCAAGAAGTAGAGAGATTCAAGCCGGTTTTCAGTCACCTTCAGCTTCTGCACAAGAAAACAGTAACTCATACTCGAGGCTATGTAACAGAGCAAGTTGCAACTCCAAACTTTGCCTACAAACCACAGGTCTATCCCTTCTCGACTCTGTCCTCAACTCCTGTGCTGATAAGGAACTGCCAGCTTCCACCAATATAAAAACCAAACCCACATGCCTGGGAGGCTTGTGAGTTTTTTCAGGGTAGGATCGCACCAAGTAAGTATTTTGCCTTTTATAGTGCATACACTTAAAATAGGAGTTTCCAAGACAGCAAAAACCACACAGCATATCAGAGACATCTGTGAGCCGTTTTAGGGTGCACCCCACAGCGAGCGGAGAGGGCGGTACAACCAGCAGCGACTTCAGCAGTTCGCAGCACTTTATCATTATGCCGTTCCTCAGGTGGGGAAAAGGCAGACTTCGTCCCTCAGAAAAACAGTGAGCAACTCGCCCTTCCGGACAACTCACTGCCCTTCGGCACGGCCCGAACAGCCGGAGACAGCTGCCAGACAGAAGCCGCAGAGGTCCAGAAAGCCTCCCAACTTAACCCCTTCCCGGCCTCTGCCTCAGCCATTGCTACAGGCGGCACCGTCGGGGAAGTCGTTCCCTCCCGGGGCGCCGGTGGGGCGGCCATCGCGGGAGCGGGGAGGAGGGCTGGCACACCTGTGTGGGGGCTCCACAGCCATGGGACCCCAAAGTTGGCCGCGGGGGCCGAAGCTGCTGCCGTGAAAAGGCGTGGAGGAGCCGCCGCTACTCACCCGCACCAGGTTGCTGACAGCGGCCTGCACGGCCGACACGGGGGCGGTGAGGTCCGGGATGGCCTTGCCGTCCACCTCCCCCTCCTCGTGCATGATGACCAGGTGGGAGATCTGCTGGGCCACCGGCTCCAGGATGCTCTCGATAGTGCGAGTGTGGAAGACGGGCATGGCGGCGGCGGGGCGGGGGGCCGGGGCCCAAAGTCCTCACAAACTCCAGGCAAACTCTGTCCCTGTGGGCTGGCGCCCCACTGAGAACGCCGCGGCCTCGGCGCAAGGAAGCAAACGAAGAAGAGAAGGAAAACAGACACCCGTCCGGAGCTCCACTCGCCCCGGAGCAGACCGCAACAGCCCGGGGAAGCGGCGCCTAACTGAAGTTCGCGGAGGCGGGACTCGAACTCGCTGCCCTCCCGCTTTCCCCTGGCAGCGCCCACCCCGCACTGGCACGGCGCTCCAGCCAGGCGGCGGATTTTCAACCACCACAACCTAACCCTCCCCCGGCTCCCCGCCCCCTCGGCCGCCCTCGCCCAATGGCCGAGCGGGGATCGCGGCTCCCAGTGGCTCACTGCCGCGTCCATCAACATTCCAGAGCCTGCCTGTCCCTCCGCCCCGCCGCCGTTCCGCAACACCCGCCTTCCCGACCAAGCTTGGTTGTGCGGGCGCTGGTTTCCCAGCGCTCAGGTGACGTCAGACATTCTGGTGTCCATATAAGGAGACGATTAAAGCCGGCGTGCCGGGATACAGTGGCCGAGGGAGCGGGAGGGAAAACGGGATTCCTGGCCTACGCCCCGCCCCGCTGCCGGCGCGGGTTGGGACTGCGGGGCTGGGCCGGGCGCGCCCGGCGGGGTGCGGGTGGCTGGGAGTGCCCGGGGAGGGGGCGCCCCTCGCCCGCATCCCCCCACCGTTGTCAGCCGCCGCTTCGGGCGGGGAGCGCTCCTCACGCCGCAGCCGCGACTGCCTTCCGTTCAGGGGTGCGCGGTCTCCCCGCAGGGCGCCCGCAGCCGCTACGGAACGGCCTGGCCCGGCACGCCCGGGGCGCGGTCCCAACCGCTTCCGTCCCCCTGAGGAGAAGTGGCGGGGGGGGGGCCGCTTTCTCGCCCGCGCCCCGTCTGAAGAGGGGAGGGGTGTGTTCGCTGCCCCGCTGAGGCTGAGGGGGCGCGGCGGGAGAGCGGCCAGCACGCCGGCAGCGCCCAGTCGGGAGAGCAGTGCCCGGCGGCGGCGGCCCAGCGTGGCGGGCTGGGAGCCCCGAGTAGGGGGAGAGTGCGTCGGGGCTTACGGTTTTCCCGTTACAGCCTCTGGTGATAACAGCGGCACGGGCGTTCCTCTAAGTACGTTTAGGTGAGCGGCGTGGTTTGGGGGAAGGAGTAGAAACCGTCGCCAGAGAGTAACATCAATTCCCGTAGCGGGCGCAGAGCGCCTCGGCCCCGTAGGGCAGGCTGTGCCCACCGCTGCCTGCCCGCCTCCAGAGGCCCGCTCCTCACGCACGGTGCGTGACTCGGGAGCGCGCTGTCCTAAGGCCGCACGTACCGCTGCCAGCCTCAATAAAACTCGGGGGGGGAGCTCCTACGGATTGCGACGTTGCCCGCTCTCCAGCGTGGCCTGTGCGGTGTCTCTTGTGACACGGGGAGTACTCATGGTAATAAAGCGTGTGAGTAAAGGGTTACAGCGCTGCGGTCTGTACTTCCTCCTCTGCTCGATAACACGAGCGCAGAATTAGATTTGGGAAATTATTTCTGGCTTTTAGGTATTTTCTTTTTGTCCTGGTGCTATTTTAAGCTATAAATCAATGTTCCTGTCAGACTAGCTTTCATTCCTAAGTGTTTCAGAGCAAAATAGTACGCTTTCTGTGCAGCGCTTGAGCATAGCCAGCTCTACCAGCAGATGCATTTATGTATAGAAAGAGCAATTAAATCGTTAAAGCTTCTGGTATGCGTGAGGATCTGTCTTTATAACTTCTAGTACCAGAGTTGTCATTGTCGGAGCTTCAGAGATAGTTACAAGTTGTAGGCCTAAAAAGTTAAGAAAACCGCACTTGACGCAGGGTTACCACCTTTAGCTCTGAATTTCTTTTTGTTGTTGTCCTCTTTCTTTTAGTATGCTGGGAATTGTATTTATGTGTGTGTATTTTTCACATCTGCAGTGGTAGAAGTCGGAGGACTGATTTCCATGTTGTACAATCTGGTTTTGTTTGGAAAGAGGTGTACCTGTAGGCTTGACAGAAGATAATCAAATTATGTTATTCACAACATACTTAAAATAACAGCCTCTCAGTGGTAGTGAGTGTATGAAGTTGCTTAAACTATGCACCATGAGAGGTTTTTTGTTGTTAGCTACTGGCTGTATAGCATGTGCTTATTGTTCCTAGTATATGCATTCCCAGCGTTGCCTCTTTAGCATACTGTGGATCAGTAATAATGCACACACATAAAAATCCTTCTGGATAGAAATGTGCAGCAGCTGGGAATTGCAAAAAGCAATTAGTCTGTGTTATGAACTAATAATCTGCTAAATTCTGTTCTGTGGAAGTATGCAAACCTAATAAACCACATATTTAGTCTTTTGTGGGACTTGCACATAAGCTGATTAAAAATAATTGCTCTAAGTCTGGGATTTTGTCTACTGTGTTCTGAGCGGTGCGTGTGCAAGAATATGTTTCTAAGAAAAAAAGTGTTATTATTTTAAAAGGCTGTTTTGGTGGCTGTAATAAGTGTATTAGAGGCAAAATATAACAGATGGACACATTTGGTAGCCTTCTGAAACTTTACACACCTGACTTTTTTTTATGACCGTTTCTATTTAGACGGTATGTTGGTATGAAGAGTTTGTTTCAATATTTGGATTATATTGGTGTAATTTTTACCCATGCAAAAATCAATTTTTATTATCTGTACTACGTGACTACTGCAGGGCCATCAGTGAAATTCCCTGCCTGTTATTCCTGTGGCTACCTAATTTTTGCAGCCACAACTGGCAAAATTCCTCACGATTAGAAGCAATACATGCAGCACTGATTTTTTTATTTTTCAAGTACTACCTTTACAGTGTTTTTTCTTTCTTTTGCAGTATTCAGATGTCACACTGATGTCATATGAGTAACAGCTTTGCAGCAGGTACTTTTTTAAACGCTTCTGTTTATTTTGCCCTTTGCACTATTTAGTCTATAATTATACATTAATTATGCTGCTCCTGTGAGATCATTTCTCCAGTTTATGCAGTTCCATCAGCTCTCCAGGTCCTAACAGATGGTTAGAAAGTAACAATCAATTTGATCACAATATTTTCCATTTACTGAGCCCAAAGTAGAAATGTGTGAATTCGTCATCTTCCAATATGGTGTTACACATGCAACAATGGATTCCCCGCTGAGAAAAAAGGAGTTGCTGAACCTCCTTTTCTTTCCACACACTCAAAATCTTAGTGTTGTTAAGAAGCAGTATCTATTATTAGCATGACAATGGTGACTAGTATCTCAAATAAGTTAAAGTGGTTAGAATGAGAGGATTAGCTTTTAAGACACTATTTCCATGTCTTTCACTATTTCATAAGACCTCAGGTGAATCCAGTTGAACCCATTTCTGCAGAGAACTTGATGTCAGCAGACTCTACTGCTTACAAAAATCTCCACTGATTTTAGGACCATAATGTCTCCCTGTTCCAGATAATACATTTTCATTTTCTCTTACATAATGAAGTCTTCTAATGACGCACAGAAATCCTGTCTTTACTTCAAGTCAAATACATGGATACAAAGGTAATGGGCTTTGGTAGAAAAAGTGTGTGCTTACAAACAATCTAGCTGCAATGCAGCCTCTTCCATAGTATATTTCAGAGAATTCGGTATCCTGCGGTCAGGGCACATGGCACTGCAGCTGCAAGTGGCAGGAGCAGTAGAACAGTGCGTTCCAATTCAAAGCCAAAGCCTTGGGACTTCTGGAGAAGTCACTGGCTAAAATTAAATAACGCTATATTTAGTGATAACGAACTCTTTGAATATATGCATGTGTGCAATTGCTTTTTTACTGGATAATCATGAAGATCTTTAATTCTTTCATAGGTTCTTTATGGCTTAGCATGCACACTGAAGATTTGTAGCTTTGTGTTAGTAGATATAGGAGTTTACTGCCATCAGCAAGTACTAAATGGCCAAATTAGACAATACTTAAAAAGGAAATTGCTAGATAGCAGCAATTTTCTGTCTGTATATGTAAACTCCTTCCATATACAGTGGAGAGATACATTCACTACATAAATCTACATTGACATACTTTTGAACATAATGAAAATTATGAAGATACCATGTTCATTAATTTATCTTGACTAAAACGCAGACCTCAGAGGAGCTTCAAGTAATTATAATAAAGAAAGAAAATTAATCTAATACAGAAATACTTCCTTCTTCCTGCCTGAGATCCTGAACCTAGAGTTATTTTTACATAATTGGACCCTGTACTTGCAGAAAATTCTGTAGAACTCATTGCAAGATTGCTCTGTGAATGTATATATTTTGTTCTCTGTTCCTCATTAAAATGCAGTGCTGTCACAGAAAGGACAGTGTGTATTCAACCCTGTGCCACTCATAGGTTTAAAGATCATTAGGATTGTAGTGAGAATTTTATCATGTTGCAAAGGGAAGAATCCAGAATGACTCTGATCTATGCAAACTTCCGGGCTTGAAAAACATGTCCTTACAAATGTTATGTTTACTGTCTTCGGTTTAGAATCTTTTTAAAGTACGCTAAAAATGTGGTCATCTTTTCCTTAGTTACCTTTATAGCTAAATTCATAGCTATTAAGAATTAAATTATGAATCTCTTATACATAGACAGAGCACAGGGATCTTCTTTTACTTTCTTATAGGTTTCAAGTGTTAGTAGACTGGATTTTTGCACCATTTACAGAGGTGACATTACCTGTGTAAGTACTCAAGGGATAGGAATGAGAGGTTCTTAAATCCTGTCCTAAAGGAGCTTGGCTATAAACTGTTAGTACTGTTAAAATATTTAAAACTCATTCCTATTTAAGGTACTATGTTCCATATGATACCATATATTCAGTCCACTGACAAAAATAACCACTGGTTAATAAAAATTTTAACATTTTTTTGAAAACAGCAGATGTTTGGGTTCTTGGAGCTTTTGGAAGATGAGAAGCAAAAATTAAGGGCTACAAAGTTTGCTGCATATGCCCTAAAATTTCAGGAATGAAATTAAATTCCCATTTATGTTTTGGGCTTTGTGTACAGAAAAATGCCCCTGATACCAGGCAACAATATTTTTCATGCAAGTGTGTCATTCTTTACTGTTGGATACTGTGTCAGCACTGGCAATTAAGCTTGGTATGCAGTGCTAAAGTGTGTGCAGACTGCTGCCAAATGAGGGTCAATAGCCTCAGCACCGTCACATTGTGCAAAGCATGCTGCGCCTGTGAAACGTTTTCTCCTGAGACAAAACTTTCATTGCGAGTTACCCTCACAAAGCAGTTAGCCAAGCCTATGCTCATGTCTTTCACTCATGCCGTATTTGATTTGCATCAGCTGAAGGAAATGGTAATGTGCAACAGTGACTCTGGAATTTAAACAGAAACCCACAAGGGATCTCCAGTGTGCAGGCCAACTTCCAAATATGGGAGAGGAGAAGCAGCCATAGTAGCCCGGGAATCTATCCTCAGCACAGCAAGGGGCAAAATAGTCAGGAGTACATGAGCTTCTTGGAGTTTGTTCAGGAAGGTAAATGCTGTAGTTCTTTAGTCAGAATAAAGGAATGAAGTACAAGTACTGTGACAGCAGAAAGAAACATTCTTGAATGTTAACTGTCTAGGGCCTGAGCAACAGAAGTGCAGCTATTTTCTTCAATTCTGTTTTTCAGTATACAGAGGTGCACTTCCCTAATCCAAATGTGTATCTATACTCTGCCAATACCAATCTGTTTGGTTTGCAAATTTGTCAGGAAGACTCATAGGAAGAATGCTTCTGAGAAGATTAGTGGAGCTTGCTACCAGGCGTAGTTGAAAGTCTGCCAGAACAGTCTCTCTCAACAGAACCAAGTTCACCAGTATTTAGACCCCACATCCTGCAAATCCTCATTCAAAGGCTTTAAGAGAGCTTTTAACATACATGTAACATAATGGAGACCTTTCAAAGAAAAAAAAAAAGAAGCCCCAAGAAAGTAGAGTATCAACAAATTCTGACCACTAGCTGGCAAACTCACTTGTATTTAGCTGTTGCACATTGTTGGGGTTTCTGACTTTCTGGCTGCACGTAGATCAGCAGGAGCCTACAGGCCAGGGGAGTAGAGGCAAACCAGACAGGGCAAGTCTGACAGAGCAGAGTGCTGCAAAATGCTTCACACTTCTAGAGACCCACTGTTTACAGAATGCTTTTTAAGTAGTACCTTTATTGGCTGCATTATATACAAGGTTTAGGACCTTTTGTTAGCATGAGAATAAATCTGGGTTACAGAAACAATCAAGGAAAATTAAGCTGATGTCTTATGAATTGAATTGTCACTAATAAAGCCCTCTTACGGAGGTGGGCTTTTTATGAAGGAAAATAATTTGTCGGCTACCTTCCCTTACTCGTAGTGAAAGAGCTACAAATTTTCTAGAAGAATAGCTCAGGCAAGAACAGTGTGAAAGGGATAGGGTGCTGCTTGTCACGGGAGTCTCTGTTAAAGTGGAGGTGAAAGATTCTATTTTTCTTTTCAAACTGCCTAAAGAAAGTATTATATGTTCTCTTAGAAAAAGAGAGTTGATTGCACTGTGTTTCAAACTTCAGAATCTGACTCTGCTGTCTGAACAACAATTGAATTTGAGTTTCTTTAGGGTGGTGTATTATGGTGGTATACATGAGAGTATATTATTTATATGTCATTTGGCGAAAACATGAACTTTTCTCTCTGCAGCTTCTAAACAGCTTCTTGTGTGCCTTCATGCCACTATCACCAAATAAAGAGACCATGTACAAATTGTAATGGGAAGGACTTCTAAATTTCAACTGACAAGCTTCTCAAATTAGGATTGTAATGTAAAGTTGAGTCATGGTGATTCAGCTAATGTGGCATCACTGAAAGATTTAGTAGGAGTGCTACTAAATTACACCATTAGCTTTCAGAGCTGTCTGAAATAGGAAATGTTGCAGCTTTGATAAAGTTGTTTCTGTCTAACTGCAGAAATTTTGAACTTAATTCTGTAAGAAGACGTTTTGGCTGCTGTTTGAAGATATGTTTTACCCCTCAAAAGGCTTAAATCCTAATGCCTGATTTGGTACCTCTTTTCACCTTCCATCCCCTGTACGTGATCATGGAATCTGAAAATCAGTTTACAATGATGTGGAAGGCTCTCCCTCACAGCACATGCTTAAACGGCTCAGACTTTAGTTAGAGATTTAAATAAATAAATATGTGCTGTCCAGAGCTGTAAATGACAAAATAATAGTTTCTGAATGTTAAGTGCTTATAACTTCAACAGAGATATATTTACACTATATCATCATAAAAAGATGTCATTGATTCAAAAAGTGTATATGGACCAAAGTTCAAACCTCCAGAATGTTCAAAAGCTACTGGAACAAATTCTCAGTAGATAATCCCATCAGATCTATAAAACAGAGACACTATTTTCATCTCCAAAAGAACCTCAGCTTTAATTTTTTTCAGCTGAACATGTGTACTTTGGGAATTCGGGTGGGGGTTTTTCTGCCCCACTTTTGTACTCTCATAGACATCTACTGTTGACTACTGTCAGGTAGTGTGCTAGATGACTTAGAGAGGGGAAGATAAAGGAAGAATAAAGAATCAGATAAAAGGAAGAAGTTCTTTACTGTTAGGGTGGTGAGGCACTGGAATGGGTTGCCCAAGGAAGTTGTAAATGCTCCATCCCTGGCAGTGTTCAAGGCCAGGTTGGACAGAGCCTTGGGTGGGATGGTTTAGTGTGAGGTGTCCCTGCCCATGGCAGGGGGGTTGAAACTTGATAATCTTAAGGTCCTTTCCAACCCTACCTATTCTATGATTCTGTGACACACATGGCCTGATTCTGTGCGTCTTTATGTTGCTCCTGTGAAATAATTCTGCTCTAACACCTCAAATCAAGAAAGGACCAAAATTGGTGTCAGGGTAATGAGAAACCTCGGGGTGATGATGTGCAACACGAAAGTAGTTTATCTGCTGTCACTGTTACTTCCTATTTCCTGTGTGACTGAGCTTTTCTTCTGCTAGAATTGACTTGGCTCTGTTACAACAAAGATACATGTTATATAAACACAGCCCTATTCTATTTCAAAATTAGCGATAATGTGAGGGAAAACAGAGTGCATGCTGCAACATCATGTCCTGACCCTATGGACAACTGTGGACAGTGATCTCAGGCACAGCGGTGGGTCAGGTCATGGAGTGGGTTCACATCTAGTCACATCGCAGAGGCTGCCTGCTGGACAGGCCTCTCACTGCTACATGTGTTGTTAGTGCTCAAAACATGAGCTGTAAGAAAAAAAAATGTATATATATTAAAGATACACATTTGTGTATCTTCTTCATGTAAGCTGGGAGTGATTGTGTGGCATCTCTTTCGAAAGAGAAGCCTGGAAACAACCTCTCATAGTTTCATGAAAACCTATTTTCTTTCCAATTTCTAACAGTCTCTAACTAATATAGCCTAAACATTCCATGTGTCTTTAATTAGGTTTGCATTTCTCTTGGAGACTGGGAGAGAGGGCAGAGAGAACGTAATGCAATAGAAACCCAGGGAAAATTAGGTCTGGAAATGAGGTAAAGAAAACAGACTCTGAACAAAGGACTGAGGGAGAAAATTTCTTTTGGGAAAATCATATAAGCATTTTACAGTCAGGACTGCTTTGACTTTCTGAGAGCTTTCATGAAAGGGGGAGAAGGTTTTGTTTTGTCCATGAAATGGCAGTGAGCATAGACTTCTTTTTAGTAATGGAAACATGCCTTCTGTATTTCGATTTCAAAGTAATAGTAAAGGAGAGGGAAAATATAGGTTTAAACTGAAACAAAACATTTTAAGAAATTTACATGCACACCCACACCCCACATCTGAGTTGATACAGTTTGTGCATCCGCAGCACAAACCCTTTGGGACATAAGCTTCCTTCAGCTCCTGTAGGAAACCAGTACTTCTATAGCTTTCAGGAAGAGTTAAAAATAATATCACTAAGTGTATTTCCAAACGTGACTATCAGCAGGGAAGGCCACATGCTACACTAGCTGTTGTCAGTAAAGCTCTGTACAGGCAATGTGTTTCTGAGGTTTAGTTGTGGTACTTGATGGCTACAAAGCATAGCACCTTAGCACAGTTCTTTCCGAGTCTTGCTGCTGAGAGCATCCTGGGGATAACACAGCAACCTTCACTACTGGGCACTTGAGTCTGGTTCTCCTTTTAGCTGTCTAGTTGCAAAATATGGGATCAACATCAGTTTAATATCTGAAGTACAAAGAGAATAATGGGTTTGCATGGCTGAAACTCTAAAAGCAAGTACCTTTCAAGTGTTTAGAAAGGGCTCCAACAGTCTGGGGACCCTTTTCATTGCGCGTCAAATGTCTAATGCCAAGATGAAATGCAAATGTTAGCCAACACATGTTACAGTAGGAAGTAAACCTACCAGTGTAAGAACAGATGGCATTGCTTGAGGGCTTTCTTAAATGGAATGTGAAGAAGAGATTATTATGTCCATGACACCGATCAGCTGGGCAACACAACAGATAACATGGTCTTTGGATTTATGGATTTGTATTTGCGGATAGGCTTTACTTAAGAAAGTTCATGTCCACTTCCACATTAACAAACAGGTGTAATTATTCTTCTTAAAAACAACAAAAAGGTGAATGCAAAAGGAGCATGAGTATTTTTTAAGAAATAATAATATTACAGATGTCTGATGACAGTGCAAAAATCCGAAGCAGTTATGCTGATTATAGTAGTGATTTCCTTTTTTCCTCACAGTCCTTAATAGTGGGTGCAAACAGATAAGCTCAGAGATGCTGTATGAGTGGGAGACTGTGGCCTTTGTGTAGAAATTCTGCAGATTGTACTGAATCATGCAACCATCTACACCACAGCGGAGGGAAAGAAGAAGTGTGAACACTCCATCCTGGCTGCTACCATTCTGCTGTCTCCACTGCCCACAAAGTGGGAAGGTGTACAGTTGCAATACAGGCATGACCTCAGCTTGTGTCTGTAAGAGAACATTAGGAAAACAACAAATAAAACTCAAACCAAAACCAAAAAGAAACACAAAAAACCAACCCCCAAATCCCACACCAAACCAGCAAACAACCCAATATGCTGAATCTGCATCACTTTAGATTCTGCTCAGGCTCTCCAATCCAGGACTGGAATTGCAAGAAGTTGGGAGGCCCAGGAACAGAACGAAGAGGGAGTGTGGACATGCAAGGATGAGAGAGAGAACTCCCTGGGAAATGCAGGACCAGAAGAACAACAGGTGCCAAAAGGCCAAGGGTTCAGGTGCTTTGTTACAGAAGAGCTATGTAAAGAATCTTGCCCAGCACCTGTCCATAGTGTCTCAGGCTTGGTTGTTCTGTGATAACATCTAAAGCTGCCAACATATATTTAAAAAAAAAAAAAAAAAGAAGAAGGGAAGACGAAATGAGATGGCAAAAGGAAAGAAAGGAAAAAGGAAAGGGAAAGTGAAAGAAAAAATAAAGGAAAAGAAAAGACAATGATAATGTTGGCATTCATTTGGAAAGAGTCGTTTAGGACTGAGACAAAAGGAGAGACAAGCTGAGACAAAAAAGAGTCCTAAGGAAAGACATAGCTATTAAAATAAAGTAAATTTTTTTTTGTTTTTGTTTTGGCTGGTTTGGGTTTTTTTACTGAGAATAAAATAACTTAAAAGTACATGCAAACACAAATTGAGTTATATTTGAAACAGTGATAATGGCCTACAATCAGCTTTGTGCTTGCAATAAAATGTGTTAAATACTCTTAAGTTACAGCTTACTTTCAGTACCTTTGAATGTATGGACACTGCAGGAGCATTCCAGGCAATTAATAGTGCTGCAGAATGGAGAACTCTGCTTCTTAGCCGCATATACAGTCTGTGCTTCTTCCAACCCATACACAATCAGATGAATTTTATTTCTTACTAGTGCATGGTTTCTGCTTCCACTCTCTGTAGGCTGAATTTCAAGGAGGGCAATACATAGGAAACAAGGTGGCACTGCCGCCCTGACCTGCAAAATTAAACGGATGGCAGCTGACACCTTAGAAATCTATTTTCTTGCAGTTGCCATGGTCAGAAGATAGCTTTTACAGTGAGAAGAGGTAATCTGGCACTACGGCTAATGCTACTGCAAACGTTTCCATATGCATGGAACACTCCAGAGCTTCATGAAAGTTTCCAGGCTGATTCTCTTTTCTCTTTTTTCATTTCCAGCTAGCACCCTACAGCTACATGGAGTTCAGACTTTTTAGTATTCCAGAAGCAGGCAGAGACACTTTTATTTGATATAAAAAATAGAACTTCCTATTTACATTTTCATAGGAGCACAAATATATCCAATACAGATTTTTCATAGGAAGGAAGCAGTTGTCATATAGATCAGACTACTAACCTGTCAAGTCTAATCAGGTTGTGGCCAGTCCTGACACTTTCAGAGGATGGTGTAAGAAACCCTGCTTAAGAATTTCCCACCCAAGGTAGGAGACTGGGGTTTTTTTTCACCCCTGTAATGTGGCAGTGAATTCTGTTACTTTTCTTGTAATCTGAAAAGCTGAGCAAGCTCGTTTCTTCCATGAAATAGTACATGCTGGGTCAGAATTTAAATGTGTGCATTCCACTTCATACAAAAATCCCTCTAGGGTAGGCTTTTCTTACTGCTGCGTGATTCGTGTACTGGCAAAATGATATTCAGAAGTATTTGGACTTACAAAACTGCTGAGATCACAAAACTCCCATTGTAATGTACAAAAAATACAGGTACAGCGTGTACTGATTTGACATTATGAACAGTGAATACTCCTTACTTTTTGCTACCCAAAATAACTATTATTAAGTAACTGAAAGTATTGTTGAGCAGTAACAGTAATGTCAATTTATTGCTGGTAGATTGATCTCCCCATTTGTGGATGTTCTGTTTTCTCTGCAGATAATGGTATTACTGATATCTGTTGATGCTCTTTGGAAGCTCATTCAGCACTACATATTTTTCGAAGGGTGGGTTAGATATTAACTAATGTGTAGTAGTCTCCTATGAATTTGGCATGGAGCAAGTCCTTATTTTAGAAAAGCAGGAACTAAGACTATTAAAAAATAAACATTTTTTCATTCTTCAATACTGCCTGGAATTCACTAAGTCATATTTTTAGGCTGAGTCTGTGGACGGCTCTTTTTGAGCCATTTGGGAGCACTATTTCTAAGTGCTTTTATTTTGTGTGATTTGACATGAACACAGTAATTATATATTGAATGTTGATTGCCTTATTGTTAACACACTCAGATGTGTTAAGAGGTGGTCTCAGTACTACCTTCTCAGTTCAATGCTATTATGAATTTTAGCCAGTGGTCTTGAATACTGCACTGCATTAGTACCTGATTACACTGTTGGTTCTGTTCTTCTGATTCTGCATGTTCTAAGCTAATTCTTATAACTTCTTCAATATATACAGCTGAGAATCCATTGTCTTGAATTTTTAACTTCAGGTGTTAAATTCCAGTTAGAGATGATGTGATACTGCTTGTCTGACAGTCTCTTTTCTTCCACATTGCCATTCTTGAAATGCTTGGCATAGTTATATCTTTCTTACATGGGGATGATTTATTTACTCTGTGTAAATTATACTATTGTAAGACCTGTGCATATCTTTCAAATGGAATGTTTGAACATGTGTGAGAATACTTAATATTAGCTACTAGTCATAGATACACACAGACCCACCCCCCACCAAAAAGAAGGGAAAAATAAAGAAGAGGAGCTTATACCTCAGTCTTTCTTAGTTTCTATATAAGCTATGATTCGGCCCAGGTTTCTGAAGCCGAACTTTGCAAGATTTTATCCAAGTCCTAAGCATGCAAAGAAGTATATTTGCTGAAATCCTCATCTCACTGAATTAAGTAGCAGAACTCACACATTTTTTAATAGAGCAAGGAATTCACCCCTGAACTTCTGATAATTTATGTGACCTGGAAAAAAACTCACAAACTTTTTTCCCATTTCAGCATTACCAGGGCTTTTCATTTTGGAAAAACTTGCAGAATTAATGCAACAGAGCTGTATGTGCACATTATTCCTAAAACATTCAGTCTAGATTTGTCTAAAACAGTGCACAGTCTCTGCTAGCTCACCCTTTTGCAGTAAAGTGGGTAGCAAACCGCACAGAAATTGGTGGTCTCCAGAGCTATCAGACATTCTGGGAGATGACAAGTAACTCATATGGGCCTCTGAGACAGAATTATGTAATCTGTGACATTCCAACATGCTTTTTGTTAACAGTAGTCTATTGCCATTACGAAATCGTGATTAGCATTCTCCTGAGAGGTGAGCATAACCCTTTGGTTATGTTTAAACCGCTGATAGGAAGTGCCTCAACTGCAGTCGGAGGCAGTGCCTCCTATTTGCTACCAATTTACAGGGTTGTCACAATGTAGAGAGTAAAGCTATAAACTTTTCCTAGCAGATCATTTATCCTCCCTCCCCTTGTAATTCTAGGAATAGTCTGCCCAGTTCATGTGGGCCAATATTGGTTTTCTATTTGATGAAGAACTCAGATGGCAAGCAGAAAAGCACACAGAAAGACAAGTATTTCTTCTTTCAGTGGAGATTGTATATAGCTACCATGAAAATGACAGTAAGGCAGTGTAAATTATGATTTTATTTACATGTCGTCTGCAAAGACACAAAGGACTTGTCTTTACTTGGAATTAGACCTGCAGACTCTGAGGTAAAGGGAACAGTACAATCTCCAGTCTTGTAAGAGAGACAGCAAACCTGTGCTTTTCTTAGTCCTGGAGTAATCTCTGTTCATGCTAATTTTTGTCCCTTTTTCTTGTGAATTTACCCTGTACAGGAACACCACAAGCTGCAACTGTGGCTTACTATTCCCTTATAGCTAGGACAGACCAAGTAATGCCATAGATTTCAAATAATCCGCAGAGTTGCAACAACATGGGCTGCAACCTGAAATCAAGTTTTTGGAGAGCAATACCCCAAGCTGCGCAACTCCTTGTGAATGAGAGAAGAGTTCTCAGTTCAACGTGTTTAATATGGATTTTTAAAAGAAATAAAAACGATTCGTGTATGGAAGCTAGTTTGAAATCCTCTATAAAAACTGGTCACCTTTAATCTGTCCAGAAATACTGGAAGAGTTCATGGATTTCACTGGGAATTTGGTGACAAGTCACAAGTCAGGCTCCCTTCATGCCATGTGTATCATCAAACCCATTTAGCCTATTGGATAATCTAGTTGCTATTAACTAGTCTGAAACAAATTTGTCACCACCATCTGCATTTCTTAGGCTGTAGCTTTCTCTGGAACCTAACATGGTGGTACGGAAGAGGCTTTAAAAAAAATTATGCAGACAACTCATCATGTCCCCAAGCTGCAGTGTCAGCCAGCTAAGCTTTAAGGGACTTCCCCTCTGTGTGGTGTGTTCAGACACTCAGTAGTGGTTTTTTATTTGAAGGCTGGAGTAGTGTTGTAGAAAAGCTTTTCTTTTTTTCTGCTTATTATCTGATGAAGAAACCTGCTTTCATTACATCAGTTTAGGTAATTTTCTAATCCCCACTAACTCAGCATTTCACATCAATGGCTCAGAAATGGGGCACTGTAATTCTAAAATCCCGGGAAACAGTCTGATGCACAACACTTATTTACAATGCTATAACTATTAACTATGATACTACCTGACTTTTCAGTATCTGACTTACTTTCTGTTGCTCCCATTAAATATACTAGTTTACCGATGTATTTAGTTTGCATTGGGCTAATCTTTATCAGCAGTCAGTACAGTCCTAGGAAGGAATTCAGAATTTTCCTTTATTTAATGTCAGATATTTTTATACTGTGTATAATGTCTATAAATCTGTTGCAAAGGAAGTTACTGGTACTCTGCTTCTGAGACTTAATAATCTCAGCTATGGTGACTCCTAGAAAATACCCTGTATAGCTTGGGAAATGATTTTTTCAGAGCAGGATGCTGTGGTTCATAAATATGAACTCTACTACTGCAGAAATTCTGGTTTTAGTTGGGGTCTTGAAGGTTCTACAGTGTTTCCCTTACTGAGAACTGTCAGGGAAGCTGTATCACCTCTTCCATCTTCAATCTAAAGCTGTGTGATGGTGGAAAGCATATGGCTGAAGTTCTATAGAATCACTCTTTATGATGGTTTTTGGAAATACTTCTTTGAAGTGTCAGGTCGTTTGATGGTTGAAGACAGTTCATAGTTTTTAAAGTACTGTTTTCTAGTACAGTCTGATTCTGAGAAGGGATTATGAAGTGGCTGTGGAACGCTCTCTGTTGGCACACTGGTAGCTGTCTCAAATCTCATCTCTTTATCAATAAAATGCTATTTCTGAGAGCTACTGCTACAAATTCTGATTAGGCAGTGAAAGCCAAGGAGGAGTTTCTTCCTGTTCATTAATTCCTTGCAATAAAGAGTTCGAGCACATGAAGAAAGGTGCAGCATGAGAACCTTTGTAAAGACATGTCTATTTGAAGCCTTGGCAGCCAATCAGGAGCCAGAATAAAGGACACTTCCCAGAGCGGCATACAATGTGCAGATACTACTGGAAAAAAAGCAAGATGCAACTTTTCTCACCAGTGTTCATAAATCTGTTTGGAATATTTCTTAAAAAAACCCAAAATAAAACAATGCAAAACCCCAAACAACAACAAAAAAACCCCAGATGTGCTTAGGTTTGAACTGGCACTTTCAGAAGTAGTGTAACTCTTAGTGTAGAAAGAACCAGTTGTCTTTTGCTTGAGAAATTCACTATAGTGTATTCAAACGCAAACTGAGTCCAGTCTCTGCCTTGAAGCTCTCTGAAATAGAGTACCAGCAACAAGTGAGGAAGCTGTTGTAATTTAAATTTCATAGGTCACTGAGTTATTATATGGAATCTCTCAATTACTAGTCTTTCAAACGGACATTGATTCTAGCAACACATGTAGAGAACACACCAACTAGTTGCTTCCAGATTTCTTGCAAGTGTAGCGCATGCTTACTGCAAGCTTCCCTTTCTTCAAGACTGCAAACTGTTGTAACAACATAATTATTATAGTCACCAGAACTGTTCTGTGTCTCTGGAATCTGTAAATTCGCGCTTGCTCGCAGTTTTACAGACTGTAGAAGAAGGACTCAAACATAGTAAGGCTGATTAAGATTGCTATAAAACAAAATCAAGTTTAGTTTAACAGGAGCTAAAGCTATGAGGTTTTGACCATCAGATGTTTTTTGCATTAGTGGAAAAGAGATTTGGGATCTTGTAGTATCAAATCCTAACTTTTCATCCTGCTAAGTGATCTGTGAAAATACTTTCCATAATCTAAAATAAGACATGCAGACCGGAAGTATAAAGCTACTGTTCTTCTGTGGGAAACTAAAGGCAGATTCAGAATTCCTTGAGTTAGGCATTTTGCACTGTTAATTTGGAAAGACCTGAATATCTGTTGTTTTGTCAGTAAACGTCCTACTAGAAAACTCACTGAAGTGTGACAGCTATGTGGGGAAGAACCCCTGTCCCCCCGCTGTTTCATTGGCTGTCACGGGCTCTGTGTTTGGCAAATGCACAAATGAACTCTTCTGCCCCTGAGAAAAGCCTTGGGGGAATAGCTGCTAGAGATATTAAAATTTCTGTTTGTTCCTGTTTTCCTTTATCTGTTGACAAAAATACGATGCATCTCTCTCAGGCTAATATATTGCAGAAGCTTCATCAGGGTTTGTTGCGCTGACATGCTCTGCCCCTGTGAAAGAAGATATATATATATATCAGTAATTAATTCTTTCTGACGTTTTAGTTGCTGATTTTTTTTTCCCTATAGTGTTAAAGACTGGTTCAGGGTCATCCCATAGCAGAGATAGAATAGCCTGTAGTCCCATTTGAAAACTATGCTGTCTTGATATGTGTGTCTTTGCTGGAATGTTACAGGCTGGAGCTGTAGTGTCTTTTGTATGTTTATCTGTCACAACTCCTGTGTGTCAGTGTTGCAGGTTATTTCTTTTTGGGGGGAAGAAAATAGAAGGTGGGGAAACGGGGAATTTGTTAACAGTTCCTAGATGAGAATGTCTTGGTTGCTACGGTGACGATAACTGACTTGTCACCACACAAAACGCTCAGTAGGGTGGAGGTCTTATATGGTACGAAGATTTTGTACTGGCTCTGCATGAGTGATGGGTATCAGCACCCCTGCTGTGTATCAAGCTGAGCAAGCACTGATGAGGTCATACTGCTAGTTACTGTAGGAAACACTGTGTATGAAGAGTGAGGGGTAACCACGTGTATTTGTGCCATCTCCACATTACAGTGGTGTAGCTTTTGAAGAGTTAAGTGTCAAAACTGCCCTCCAACACATTTCCTGTCATCCTCACTGAATTGTATACAGCTAAACTGAGATCTCTTTAGTGATTTTCTTGATTTGTGCTGTTGTACACTGCCAGAATTTTTCTTCTGCCACACTACTAAGATAAATGTTTCCTTCTTCCCACTCTCCAGCCCTACTATATCCTCTTTGATATGAAATCTTTTATATCAAAACCAAAGTATTTTCAGTTACCTTTCATAGTAGATCTCACAAAATGGATGGTTATATATTGATGTGGCTCTTTTGTCTAAATACATACATTTAACTTACCTGCAGTATCATCAGGGCAGGAGCAAGAGCTCATCATGCAATGCTTATCTGTAGTGCACTTTTTTTCTGATTCTTGCACAGCAATACTAGTGCTCAATTAGTGCACAGTTACCCAAAATATTGCAATTACCTTGTCTGTCTCACCTCTCAATGGTAATGTAATCTCTGCATTAACCAGACTCACTGCCTGTCCTTAATATGTTCCCTGATACTTAGCTGCCATGATTTTATGACCTCAGTAGCCAAATGTTTGAATTCAGACAAGTTTGACTCAAGGAATTATAGAATGTCATGACAGTACTGAAAAAGACAGAGAATGTTTTATTAACTTCAAGTAAATTTAAAAAAAAATATAATTTTGATTTAAAAACACTAAGTTGATAAAAGTTTGAAAAGACAGGCAAGAACTGGGAGTACAGTACAAGGAACAGTTGAGTTTGACTATTGTTTCAGCCTTCTGCTTAATTTGATATGATTTAGTATCATGATTGTTAGGGCAATAGGAATATCCTTTAATAAATAATGTCCTGCTATATGTCCACCCCACCATCACACCCCAGCTTGAAATCTTTTGCAAAACTTGAGAAAAGCCTGAAAGCAAAACTTAGAATGCAAGTTCACGAGTTAATCCCACAGTGATCATAAAATATGACTCTTCCAGTGATCATAATTATGACCGAATGACCAACAAGAGGGAGAAACATGGCTCAAAGATCAGTAAGATGTCCTGTAGACTGATGCAAACATTTTCTTATCTTTCAGAAAGCAGAGCCTGCTGCTCCTGATCAGTGATGTCTTCCTTATAGTGACTTATTTCTTGAGATTACTCTCAGAGTGCCACCATTTCTTTTACGTAAAATAAAAATGTCAAGAGTCCAGATTTTCATGGTCTCTTTTCAGCTGTGCCACTGATGTCTGGCTATTATCAGGCAAGTCTGAGCCTCAATGTCTGAAACAGGTTTAATATTTACACATCTCAGAGCTATGAGTCACATCTTGGTTCTGTCCAGTAAAGCACATAGAGTTCACCATGAAATACAGAGTTATTTCCAGGCAGGGCCCCTCTCTGAAAAATGTTAACAGGTGGAAACCCTAGTAGATAAATTAACGTCTGCTCTTCAAGAGAGGGTTATTTTTACCACCAGCCTGAGTTTGCTGAGTGCAAGTGTACTATGCAATGATATACAGAAAGCATTTATAGCTAGACTGCTCTGGACCTGTCCCTCTCCCGTTTTTAAAGCAGAAGCTGCAAACAGTCTGATAATGTGTGTACATCTATGCATTCATAACACCTGCGTAACAAGATTATTTGATTTCTAGGCAGAGAATTAATTTGATCTTGCAGACTAGGAGAACAGGATCATGAACAGACGACATCCAATACCGAGTCCACGGGTGCTTTGATAAAAGGAAATATACAGAATGATTTTTTCTTAAAATGTGTCTTGTCTTTGTGGGGTTACTGATCACAATAAGCTTACAGCCATGTGAACATATCTAGAGTTTTCATGTGCTTATTTGTATATGAGAAGACGTCTAAGGAAAAAGGCATTTTTCTCTCTCCACCCTTGTTTTGCTTAGGGAAATATTATTAATTTGTAGCTTCTCAGAAGATCTCGGTCTTTTTCCCAGTGTCTCACTTTGTTTTTTACACTTGGAAATACATGCATGCCCATAATACTGAAGAATTTTCATGCACAAAGTCAAGCTGGTAACTGGATGCAATAGTCTTGTCTGCTGGCTGCTCTGCTGAGCAAGAAGGAGACCTGATCACTCGTGGAATTCCCACTGTCTCAGCCTGGATGGATGGGCAGTCGCCTGCACATTCCCCCCAGCCCAGCAGCTCTGGCTGTGGTTCATCATAGTGACCTCAGTGCCTTTGGCACCACTGTCTGCTCAAGCACTTGTGGCCCACCGGTGTCCCTTGTGTGTGTAGGATAGCAGTGTCTTGTAAAAAGCATGACACATTCCTACAGTGTTCCTGGCAGAAAGGAGTTCAGCTTCATCTGGGTCCAAATTTAAGGGAAGGACTGTGCAAAAGAAAGCCCACAACAACAATATAAAATGATAAATTGCACAGCAGCCTTCCAGTGTCTGAAGGAGGCCTACAAGGATGCCAATGAGGGTCTGTCCAAAGAGTCATAGAGTTATAGAATCATAGAATAGTTAGGGTTGGAAAGGACCTTAAGGTGTCCCTGCCCATGGCAGAGGGGTTGGAACTAGATGATCTTAAGGTCCTTTCCAACTAACTATTCTATGATTCTATGATTCTATGATCACAAAGTTCCAACCCCCCTGCTATGGGCAGGGACTGTAGTGACAGGACAAGGGGTAATGGGTTCAAACTTAAACAGGGGAAGTTCAGGTTAGATGTAAGGAAGAAGTTCTTTACTGTGAGGGTGGTGAGCCATTGGCACAGGTTGCCCAGAGAAGCTGTGGCTTCTCCATCCCTGGCAGTTTTCAAGGCCAGGCTGGATGGGGCTTTGAACAACCTGGTCTATTGGAAGGTATCCCTGCCCATGGCAGGGGAGTTGGAGCTAAATTATCTTAAGGTCCCTTCCAAGCCAAGCCATTTTATGATTCTATGCTTATGCTATGAACAGGCTTTAAGTTTACAATTTAGGAATTCAGGGGTGAATAACCCAAACTCTCCTTCCCATTTACTGAATATATTACATGTTTTAGAAAATTCTGCATTAGTGATACTATAAAAATCTGCTTTTATTCATGGATTACATTGCATAACCACAGCTGAAAAAAGGGAGGCTGTGAGCCCCACATGCTATACTAGCTAGGCCACTAATACCACATACTTTAAGAGAACTGCTCTGTGTATTTTCATGTCTTGGTCCTTTCTGAAGCAGTCAGTATGAAAGCCAAATAGAGGCATGTTTTTGATGAGTATCTTTTCTCTAGAAACTGGGCTGAGAGCCAGACTTGCTTCCAGTGAACCACCAAAGCTTCTTTTAATTTGATGACCTAAGTTGCTGTTGAATTTGGATGAACTCAGACAAGTTTATATGTGAAAGTGTCTGTCTTTCATTGCTAATCCTTTGAGCTATTCATTCCTTTTAATTCATCTTCTTTTTAGGCTTAAAAAGGCTACATCTCTATCCAGACACTTTCAATATTCTACTTTCAGGACTTAAAATAAACATTTCAAGGCTCTTCCTGTATTTGAGATGATACTGGTAAGTGCAAAGCAATCTTGTTACCAAAGCTGTTTGCAACATCAACCAGCATGCAATATACTTTTTATTGCAGTATAGATGTGCTTAATCTGTATATGTGCAACTAAAATACATTGCTTGCATATCTTTAAGTTGTCTTTTTTAGGAAAAGACATGAAGCATGTAGTCAGATTTTCTGATATCTTGCTTAAAACAAATCTCCACCAATAAAACATCAGAAAATCTCGTTTCAAGAAAGGATCCAGCAAATCATGGTTTGTAACATAGGTCACCATTGTTGTGCTGCCACACTGGAGAGAAGTGTAAGTTCCCCTAACGGAGCTACTTCCAGCTCTAAAGTGTTTAAACTTCTGAAAAATTATTTCCCCGTTTACATTTGTTTGGGGTTTTGGTGGTTTTTTTCTGTTTTCAGTTCATGTTTAGTGTCAGGTTGAAACCAAGACCTTTGATGATTTTTACAGCCAAAAAAAAAAAAGGTATAAGTGAAACAACTGTATGTGTGAAATCAATAACCTAGTCATTATTAAATCTGGGAAGTTCTACAGAGTTTCAGTGATACTTAGCATCTTTTGACAAAAGATTTCCCATCTTTAAGCTTATGTCTTGAATCATTAGCTCAGGTAAATTTTAAGAAAGATGGATAGTGACATAAAAGGGATTTTTTTTCTTTTTTTTTCCCTTTTCTTTTCTTGTTTTTCGTTAAAATCAAGCACATCACAGAACATAATATATGTTTCTATTAAATTCTCAACAGCAGAAGTTGCCAGTTGTTTTAATGAACAAATCATAACTTCTAGCTACTCATAGAAGTTGTTCTTAGAATACTTTTTTAAGGTCATGGAGTGTCAAAAGTAATCAGTCATCCTGGAAAATGGAGCTGTGCAGACTCGGAGAATCTGAACTTGTCTGGGCTTGTCAGTGTAGGGAGCTCTGTGCTTGCTTAGTGTGATATTCACAGCTCCTGTGAGCAGAGACAGAAGATACTTAATTTTTTCTGAACTTCAAAAAGCATTTTAACAGGCACTCATAAATGCTGTACTCATTTGACAAGGTGGCACAGCAGTAGCATCTACTGTCCTGGTATTAATTTACTACATAAGCATATTCTTACCTCTTTCCATGTGTTAAAAAGGTAACAGGAAACGCTGTACTCAAAAAATGGAGAAGCAGTTCAGCCTTCAACAGGGTAGGCTTACCTTTTTCTCTGGCGGAAGTCAAGGATTTAAAGAAATTACCTTTAACTGTTTGGAGACTCTAGAAAGAACTCCACTGAACATGGACTTGCTTCAGTTTTAAATCCTTTCTCTTACCAGTGCCCCTCCTGCTACAGTATGCAAAATCGAATGCTTTCAAGTCTGAAAGCTACAATATGCTTTACATCCTGAAACAATCATCTGTGCTAGCTGTCAACTCTATCATGGAGATTGACGCTAGAAGTCTTGGCACATTCCTCACTGTGAAACACAGTGTTTTAAATAAAAGAGAATAGTTCGGTTTAAGACATGCTAACAGATGAAAACAAATGTCTGAGAAGCAGAGCCTGACCTCCCTCGGGTTTTGTTTTTTTTTCTTCCTGTGCCTTACACCAGAAGCTTTAGCAAAACGCTTGCAGTCATCACAAAGCCTCCCTTGTACAGACGAAGAGGGAATGCCCCCGTTTCCGTGCGCCCTGGGGGGCTCCCTGAAACGCCCCTGTGTTGCCGTGCCTCGCTGGCGCCCTGGGAGCAGCCTCGCCGAGCGGAACATCGCATTTGTCCCAGGCGCTGCTGGCTGCCAGCACGTTGTAGGACTAACTTGTGAGGAATGTTCCCCTTGGCAGGCAGCCTCCTCCTGGCACCGACACCAAATGATATCAACCGTAATTGTTGCTATTTATGACTTTTCTTGTTGTTTAGATGAATCACTACTAATACAGCTAGGTTATTCCAAATCTTTGAACAATTCATACAGAGGGAAGTCTGACAGTAGGTAGAGAATTATTCTGAATTGAACCTACAATTTTTTGAGCTGAAAGATAAAAATATATTCTGCTTGAGCTTGGAGCTCCGAATCCAAGAACTGCTGAGTCTTAGGATCCCACCATCAACATTGTCTTGCTGTGTGCCCTTGAAGAAGTTTTTAACATCTCTCTTGATTTTCTTTTACTTATACGTTACTCTGTTTTTCTGTTAATTTTCTTTTTGTTCAGCTGCTTCAAAACTAATGTAAGCAAGAAGGACCACATATGAATAAATGTTCCAACAATGAAAGTGGTATCACTTGTACGCAATGGATCTGACTATGTCTTAAACTCTGACCTTCTTTGTGTATGGATGAAATACATAAACAAAACTGGGTATTCTGATTTTGGCTGAAGCTAACAAACAATTAAAACCATAACAATGTCCCTGTCCTTCTATTTCATGTTTTCAGAACAATCAAAATGCAAATATACCAAATAATATACAAAATTCCTGAAGTGCACCCTGCTGTAAGTGACCAACAGCTCTGATCTGGGTTTGCACTTCCAGAAACCCTGGACGTGCTGACTTTCAGGCATTCTGGACAATGTTGAGTAAAACAGCTGTGCATATACAGTAATTCTGGCATGTCCTAAAAGCAGGTGACTTTACTGAGCAACCAGTGTCGTATGAATGCAGGCAGCTTTGATCAGGAAACCCCTAGTAGAAATACATTTATCCTTCTCTGTGTTACTACTAAAGCAGATAAAAAAAATGCATTTTCTGTAAAAGGAAGAATAATGTATGTGGGATGCTCCTGTGTGTGGGTTTTGAAGGCCTACTGTAACAGCATAGGCAAATAGATCTACTCTTTGGTGCTGTACAGTAACCTTCGGCAGCACACATTGGCCAGTAGAGACTTCAGTAGTAATACTGAAAGGATACATAAAGTTCTAAACAAAGAGGCTTTTAAGTGTTTTTCTCCATTTCCTGTGACTGACTGTGGGATAAAATATTATACATCTCTTCTTGTATTTGCACAGTATGTTTAATGCCTCTGCAATTATGATATATAAATAATATTGCTCACTTTAACTAAAGTTGCTGAGTGCCAATAATACAGCAGATTTTCAGGTTTGCATTGCTTTTAGCTACTCCTGTGCCTTTAATTCTAAATGCAGTACTTCATATTTCATTTTGCAAATAAGAAGTACCCATCGAACATCACTGTTTATGATGACAAACTTATGAAATGTACTATTCAAGTAAAATACAATGCTCTTTCGAAGTTCAGGGTCTGTATAGTCAGAAGAGGGCAAATTCCAGTGTAGGCATATAATGCAACTGTTACTATCCCCAATGTGCATTTTCATGAAGTCACCCTAAGCTACGTAAAGAAGTGGGTTGTTAGTGTAACAGACAGACCACAGATGTGAATCATCCGGAGACCCGTGAAAGCAAGGCACATTGACTACATTATACCATGAGGGATCATGCTGCTTGTACGGAAATAGAAAGGTTGGTGACTTGGAAGCAAGAGGCAGAAGGTTTGAGCTGATTAGAGACACCCTGCCAATGCCAGTGCTTTCTGTTGCTTTCAGACTGGCATTGTGTCAGAGCTGTCACAATACTTACCCTGTGTAAACAGATAGGATATTGCTTAGTACAAGGCACAGGGGGAAGTGAAAAAGTTTTGAGGTATACTATATAAGTGACTCAAAAGAAAGGATATGGTAAATTTTTCGGTGTCCCAAACTTGAGACTGAACCCTGGTGAAGCCACTAGAACAGTCTGAATGCATACAGTGGACAGTAAGCAATCTCTCTGCATCAGCAATAGAGAGCGCATTACCGTGTGTCCTCACTCCTGGTATCCAAAGCACCAGTCGCTGGCTCAGATTGCAAAAGATTTACAAGCTTGGCTGTTTCCTATGCTAACACAGTCACTCAAATACACAGAATTATTTATCATAGCTCATTGCTTTATTCCAACCCCCAGTTAGCCTGTGCTAACTCAGAAAACATGGTTTTGTGGAGGACAGGTACTTTATTATGATGCAGTTGCAGAGTCAAGAATCAAAAGACCCTTTTGACATAATCCTACCTAGAAATTGTGCTACAGCTGGGAAATTTTAATGTTTTGTAAACATGAAGAACAGAAAGAAGAACCAGTCTGTTTGGGTTGAGGCCATTGTAAATGAATGGATCTAGAGATACTGATTTAAATAGCAACCGACCACAAACTTGCTTCCTCTTTTTTTTTTTTAGTCTTTATAATTCTTAGAAAACAGAATGTAGCCAGGGGAAGGGTGGCAGGGAAATAGTGGTTCCTTCAGCAAATACTACACTGAAATGTTATTTCTGCCTTTTCTGGTGAAAAAAAAAGGCTTTTCCAGGGTTGAACTACTTTTTTCCCAAACCTGTAGTAATGTTCCCAATTCATTCTCATATACGTTACATTTCAACAGTTGTCTGGCCCACCCAGGAATGTGATTCTTCTGGTTTCCCACTGTAAACAGCTTAGAGTTATAGCTCTTCCATATTTTAATTACTGCAGATGTATCAAAGTGACAACCATCTAATTATGACTTGTTTGGGGGGCTTTCATTGTTACTTTAAATGTTGTACTGCCTTGAAGACAGTATTTAGCAGGTCTGGGCTATGTGACATTATGTATTTTCAGCTGTATCTTCTTTTCTTTCTAAGAGCATACTTTCTACTACTTTAGGCCCTGGATGTTCTCTGCTGATGGTTGAGACAGTTTTGAACATGCTAGAAAGGCAGTGGCCAGAGTGATGATTTTGCTTTACCAGTGTGTTTCTCAAAAGCCATCCAAATGCCACAGTGATGGATGGCTTTGTAATACATGTTTAAACTCATAAATTTGCAATTAAAGAGCCTATCTCTTATCTCAGAGCAAGAGAAAAGTCTAGAATTCAATTGCAGAAGCCTGAACTACCCACAAGCAAAATTTTGGTGCATTGGCCTTTTTCACTTCTATTTCTCCTATCTGTGGTGGTTCCTGCTGAACAGACTGTAACAGAACATAACATTCTTTCCTTTTTTATTTGTTATTGTTTTGTTGGTTTTTGTGGTTTTTTTTTCTTGAACTATTCTGTTCTTTGTAGAATTCTGACCATATCCTTTTCCTACCCTTTTTCACTAATATAGAATCATAGAATCATAGAATAGTTAGGGTTGTAAAGGACCTCAAGATCCAACCCCCCTGCCATGGGCAGGGACACCTCACACTAAACCATCCCACACAAGGCTTCATCCAACCTGGCCTTGAACACCGCCAGGGATGGAGCGCTCACAACCTCCCTGGGCAACCCATTCCAGTGCCTCACCACCCTAACAGGAAAGAACTTCCTCCTTATATCCAATCTAAACTTCCCCTGTTTAAGTTTTAACCCATTACCCCTTGTCCTGTCACTACAGTCCCTGACGAAGTGTCCCTCCCTAGCATCCCTGTAGGCCCCCTTCTGCATAGTATCTCACAATATCTGACCTGAAGTCAGTGAAAATGCAAAATCTGAAGATTATTGATGCCAAAGTATTTGAGGTTTAGAGCTGTATGAGAAATGTGCTAGCTGAAGCACTGCTAGAAAGCAAGGTCAAAATTACTAAACATTGTCTGCACAAGAAAAGAAGTGCGACTTTTGCCCTGGTTACTGTCTCAGGCCACTGTGTTGCAGCTGGTTTCCATCTCAGAACCTATTAAACAGGAGGAAAAAAGAATGGGCAGGGTAGGAACTAACCTGAATTTCTTAGGTTTCTGTTCAAAGTCATGTTCAGGATCCTTACTTTGAGAAGCACTGCTGAAATTTGTTAGGTTTACTTCAGTGCTGTGGAGCTGGCTTCATTCTGTTGCACTAGCTTGCCATAAACTGTAGCTTTCTCTAATCTAATGCCCTTGTAATTGTACTGATAATGCTGCTGGGTTCTCAGGGACACTTTGAAAAGAGGATCTGTTGCAGCAGTCTCCGCAGATAGGGTGCAGCAAATGTGGCTTTATGATCCCAAGTATCTAGCAGTTTTAGAAACCCACCTGGCTACATTTCACTCTTTAGGAATGTATCTTTAAACAGATGTATTTTTAAATTAATGTTATCTTCTTTTCTTGTTCTTGATGATTTAGCAGCTCTCTGCACTTTAAACTCTCAAACTACAGTCTAGCAGGTAGCAACAGTACTTAAATACAGGATTTAAATACAAGGCACAGAATTCCAGCCTGGAACAGCTGGCTGATAAATTACAGTGCACACTAATCAGCATGTCATGGTGGAGGATTTACATAGTCGATAGCAAGTGCCAGCCGATTATAAAGTGAATACATCACTATTTCTGTCTCTTCGACCACTATCTGTATAGTAATTTGCTTCTGCACTCACCAACATGTAATTTCCCAGTCATCTGGAGAAAGATGTAATTACCAATAGGGATACTGATTCTGGAGGGAGAAATCTGAGTGCTTTTGGACATTGTAAGCTGAAAATGTTTAAAATAAAGTTCATAGTACAGCTTCAGGAGATACATTTTTACCTTGATTAGGAGATACTGTTTTTGCCATTTGTGACATGGCACAAAAACTGTAAGAAGGCATTGCCTTCCAGATCCCCAGAATCAAATTATGATGTGCTCATTGTCTGAGTAGACACTTGGTGCTTGTAGAAGAATCTCTGCTTCCATTCCATCCAGGAAGCCAAGCATCAGACAGCATGTAAGTATGTGTAGCGCATACGTGTCAAATTAAAGCAGGTGGATAAGGATGGGAAAGATGACTAACAAAAAACAATCAACAGTGAAACAGAGCTGTAGTTTGTGGGTTTTCCTCATGACTTTTGTTGATCGCCAATGGCTAAAGATTTCTTGTTCTGTGAGGTGTTAGTCCTGGCAAAAGAGAATAGTATTTCTACAGGTATCTAGTTACTGTGTATTCTCAGAATACTGGTGCGTCTTATCAACTGTAGAATGCATTGCTTCACTTCTTGTTGACAAAAAAAGGCAGAGCTCTGATATTTGGCTCTGATTTTATATTTTGTCTGGTAATGGGCCATTGTGTTCTTCAGCAGTGTAATACCAGTTCTGGATGACTGATGAGTAATGCTAGCTCATTTAGCTAAGTTCACAATGACTTTATGCTGAGCACGGCTTTCCGGGCATCAGTAGAACTCCTTTTTGTTGCTGCCTTGTATACATATGTGCTACTAGGCAGCAGCAGCACCAGATTTCAGATCTAAACCTGCACTGACCAACAAACAAGTGAGAAGTGGAAGTCTGAAATGGGGACTGTTTAAGTTTCTGAGAAACCTTCACTCCCTCCTGACATGATCAATTAGCTAAAATTCTGTTTGTGTTGGTTCTGCACATTTCTACATATGCTTCTGTTATGTGCATCTGTACTGCTGATGAGACATAAACTTGTAAGGAAATGACTAAGCCATATTGTGTCTTAGTTCATTGCTGTGGTAAAAGATGGTGCTGGGTGAATGTGAATTTATGTAAATACAGCATACTGCTGAGCCCATTGTGGCTGAGGCTTATGAGTCTAGGAGGACAATGTGTGTCAATCCACTGGAGGGAACAGAATGAAGGGATATTCAGGAGATATACTGTATTTCTAAAAAGGAATCATAGCTGACATTTCATTTGTCTGACCTTGCCTTCACTTGCCTTCATTCTGAAATCTTTCTGTCACAATGAATGGGGGGCTCCCAGTAAAATCCACTCCCTAACTGTTGACTCATATACATTTGTTTTAGACTTTCTGATTTTTTTGCTTATGCTGTCTTAAGCCTGGATCTATAAGCAGAAACTACGCAATGACACTGGAGGAGAGAAAATGAATGCACTTAAGAAGATAAGAATGCTTTTTTAAATGTTTTTATTACTCAAAATTGTGAGGATTTTCTTATTTATGGAATGAGTCGTGCCACATTGACACAACTAATTTGCTCAGCTCAGCAGCTTCAGCTGCTATTATGTCTGATTTGAGCATGCATGTGATGCAATGTCTAATTTAGGGGAAAAAAGCGTAACACCCACTTATATATAGGAAATTATTTATGAGCTGATGGTATTATGGCGCTTGATTTGAGCTTCCAGGAGTGCCCTCTGACTTCAAGGACTACAAACATTTGCAAACATAATTAATAAAGAATGATTTGTAAGCATAGATGGAGATAAGACAAAGGAACACTATAATATTTACTTCAGATTGACATTCCACCTCTACCTTTGTAACTAGATTCTCTCTAAAACTAAGTCAATGGAATCAATGTCATATGTCTCACAGGGATCTTCAGCAATCCCAAGGGATTTCTTCAGGGTTAGCTAAAAAATATTCTTGTATTATTTACCCATGACTCATCTGTAACCATCTGCCACTCCTCTTCCTTGAGTAAATATTGGCAAATGTTGTCCCTGCAAAACCAGCAGTCAACTTTACATCACAGCTTTCTCAGATGCTGGCACAATGGCTGTGCCAGGATAAGGCAAAGAGATTATCTGGAAGCTATAAAAGCCACCTGGGGCTTTCTCACATAATGCCAGATAGAGTAACCCTAAAACTGTGCCATCTGATGATGGGAAAAGCAGGACTGAGGTTCTGCTGGGGGAAGCTTTTGGGTGCTAGTGATGCCTATTGTTCTTGCTTTCTTCAGCAGGAGCATGAAAATGTCCCCTTGTGTGTCTATATGTTACTTTCATGCTTTGACATGAAGAAGTATCTAATTTCTATGCTTTCAGCTACTTCTTCATCTTCGTTGTAGAACTGGAATACTCTGCAACCTGATACTGTATATAGGTTATACAAAAAGTGGCATCTTGGTATAAAACAGCAGGCAGTCCTTTTTTTTCCTAATTCTATGAGTCAGTCTGTTTTTAAAACACTAAGCAGAATATCTTTGCTACATTCTTACTTACAAATCAGTGATCCAAAATTATAGCTCCATTGATTTGGCACTTAACAGCTTTCCCAAGTAAGACATTACAAGATCCTTTAATGGCTATGTTTTGAGGCTTTGTACTAGACTGGCTCCTTCTGTTTGCTTTCAAGGTAACCTTTCAAGTTCACTTCATTTTCAGAACACTTTGAATATATGCCCAAAACCACCAAAGACATTCATCCTGCCCAATCTAACTTCAAAGGCTATTTCAGTCACTCTCTTCTGAGCAAGTGAAGTTGTGGTAAGAGGATGCTTTGTCTGAGTGTCTATCATCCATCTACACTAGTAGGTAGATAGTCGATGTGTACCCAGTACTGTGCAATTCAGAATGAAGATACCCTGCTAAGACTGAGCAATTTAGCTAGGCTATTGAAAGCATTATGGTTAATATGGTTGTATGCATGGCTTCACCTTGGTTAAAATCCTCAGTTTCGTGTTTGGCCTGGTAATGCTGAATAGAATGTCAGTAGAGTGAAATGCTGCCTAGCCAACAAGAGTTAAAAAGATACGTTACTCTTCCATCTTTTGATGTTTTATTCTGGTGGATTCTGGAGGTAGGTATTGGGTCCTTGCAAGCTGGCTTTTCAATGAATTCAACACCAGTGATGTGGAAGTCTACTACATCCTTCTTGGTACATGCAGGTCTAGATAGCAAGCTTTTCTTCTAAATCTTAAAATTTGATTGCAGATAAAGAAAGAGGATCTTAAGAGACAGCAGTGGTGTTGCTGGGTAATATGTAGACCTAGTTTGTGGAAAATAGAATGTTAGTAAAATTATTGAGTAGTGTAAAAATTCTGAGAAATAGACAGAAGGAGATATTTAAAGCCAGAGTTACAGCCTGCTGGATAGCTTACAACTTGAAAAACAGGGCTACCAACACAGTATGGAAAAGCCCACTTAAAAAGCCATGCTCTGCCTGTTGTGGAGGGGTGTGGGATGACAATCCACAATAAATGCCCATAATCCATACTCAAATATTAGAGCAGGGACTTGCATCAGATTGTCTTGAACACTTGTGTTATTGCAAAAGCGTTGGAAGTCTTTGCCTGCTTTCACTGCAAAGGGAAAATAACACTAATTTTAGGACCCTGAAAGATTCTGCAGGGCAGAATTAAGATGTGCTGATCTAGTTCTGTGTTCTTGTGGTACAGCATGTGGAAGTGAAATGCAATTGTAAGCAATATTGTAACCTCCCAGATTTGTCTTCCTTCAGCCTTTGCTTAGTCTTCCTTGTGGATGATCTTCAAAATACATTACATCACAAATATAGCTATACAGAATTCAACTATGTTAATATTGTGTAGAATTCTGTATCCTTTCTCTTCTGTCCCCTTTCCCATCATCCTGTAAAATCATGGGCTTTTCTTTGTGATTCATGGGATTATTTCATTTCTTTCTTTCTTTGAGGAAATACCCAAGTCATTATTTTAGTTTTTCTCTGCAACCATGAAGGATATAATTTTTCTAGTAAACAAAAGTTTAAATCCCTTGACTCTGGGCTTTAAACAGAACACCAGTTACTGTCAAAAGTTTTCATAGCTTTTGCTATCCCACTTTAGGATGAATGGTATTGTTTCTAACTAAACACGCTGCTAAATACCATTAGTGCTTCCTTTAGTGCTAGAAATTCACAGAAAACTATTCAGCTTGTTCTGCAGTACAGGATTCTTGTTGACGAGGCTGCTTGTTTTAAACCAGGTATTTTCTGTGATCGTGAGAGAAATGCTGAGGTGAAGGAAGACAAGAACATTGCAGGTTCAAGCTTCACATCTTTGCATTCGGAGAAGGGTAAGTGAAACTGAAATCTAATTTTGAAGTTATTTTCTATACTTGACATACCATCCCCAGCTGAGAAACATAATTGAAGTTGACTTAATTGCTGCTCCAAGATCATTCCCAGTGTGATAACAAGCATTTAGTGGCCTGTTGGGGCCTGGGATAAATTTATCTTAGGAAGCACTCTGTGGTTTTATGTATCAGTATCAGGGAGTCAGAAGCTGTCTTTGTCCTCCTTGTACACAGATAATAGAAAAAAAAAACAAACATACATTTGCTGCAAATCATCTTCCGACATCAACACTTACCTGTTCTGTAAACATGGAGGTTTGCATCATAGCTGTTTCTCAAAGCTGTCATTATTTCCATTCCAATTCCACTGAGATCAATGTCAGTGAAGGAAGGAAGAGTTGAAGATAGCTTTCACATGGGAGGTTGCTTTAATTGTTGGTATTTGCAACCAGTCATTAAGCAATGTGCTAAAGGCTAATAGTCCCGCATGGGAATAACCACTCATGAAATCTAATTCCTCATTCCTTTTGGTTTATACAGCTTTTAGCTTGTTTCTTAATTTAAGAAAAATATTGATAATGGCTAACTGGGAGTGTCAGAATGTTTTTATATGAACATCTATCTTCACAACCCATATGCCATTTTTTAATGCATGAACTGCCCTTACAGATTCCAGATGGAGACTGATTTCCATGCCTATTTCTTTTGTGTTGGAATTACCTCTTTTAATTGGTATAAATGCTTGAAAAGTTTTATGTCTTTATACATCACTAAGCTTGTTTTCCTCTTGAACATACAAGCAACCATGTAGGTACAGAATATATGGCATTGCAGTGTTCTTAACCTGGCTTGGTAGTGCAGCTTTTGCAGCATATTCAATTAAGGCACCAATTTTAGTCTATGCTGATGATAATAAATTCCCCATTTAATAGAACTTATGCTTTGATGGTTTTTCATATGCCATTTTAATTAATCAGTATAAGTACTATTGAAACAATGAAGTGGTTTGAGCCATAGAAAATACAATCTTCTGCTAAGTACTATTCAAGAAAGAGTAACGGCGCTTACCAGATGGATGCATAAATCAATGTGTCTTCCCTGAGTTTATGGTTTACAGCTCTTTTAATTTTCTATTGTCATTAGTCCTAGGAATGTGCCACAAAATGAAGTAAAACTGCTGATTAAATCATTAAAGTCTAATGCAGAAAGTTAATGTTTCAGTTGTCTAACTACAGTCATTGGAGGGTGTGATTTTGTAAGTACGATTAGTTCTCAATTAATAGTTTTCCCCTATGCCTTTAAATGAGAATCATAACTAAAGCCTACACAAAATGTAGCCCTTTGCTTCCATCATGGCTTTGAGAATCAGAGGAGACAAATTGTCTGGCTTTCACATGGTGTGCAGGGCTTCCACTCTTGGTGCACATTAGTCTCAGAAGCAAAGCTGGGACCACAGGCATTCTGCCCTTGGTCAGCGATTGAGCTCCATTTACCACTTGGAGCTGGGGAAAGCTGGAGCCAAGCTGGTGACTACTTACCAATCCACATGAAGCTGGCAGTGTTGGCTGTTTGCTTCTGGTGGGCTTCACTTGAGTGCAAGCACTGTCTAATTAGACATGGAGAGATTTGCTGAATTATATTTCCTTTGCTTCCTTGGTTGATGCTTGGAGCATGAATCTTTTAACAGATATTGCCGCTGTCTCATGGGACTCTAGCTGATGAGGGAAAAGGTTGTGCATCTGGCATGCTCAAGGTCATGGCATGGATTCATGTGCTTGTGGGAAAATGCAGAGCTGCTAGGCAGCTGCCCAGAGAATGTGCACTGCTGCCGTGTCTGCTCCTTCTGAAACCCCATGAACAAGGCTCAGCTAAAAGCTACAGGAAAACCCTGCAAATACATGAAAAGCAGACTCCGTGGCAGAAGTGGGAAAGTGCATAAGCTCAGGTCTAATTGAGTGAGTCATGTGCTCAGAGCAATGAGACTTGACAGGTCTAAGTGAGGAAAGCCCCAGAGGGGCTCTTCAGAGAAAGAGCACTATTGCCACAGCAATTCAGTTCCTTTTTAGCCTCTTTGGAGGGATGCAGCCTAGCCTTGAAACTATGACTTGTAAGTGTTTGCAAATTATAAACTGCATAGGAAATTAATACTTGTCTGTTTTATAGTGCCTTGATCTCTTGACTGAGAGTTGTCTTTGCTGGCATTTGATCTCACTGAGGTGTATTTCTATTTCATGACAATCTGCACTTTAGGGTAAGAAAAAGTTGCCACTTTGTGCTTCTGGAATGATGGAATGAGGACTTGGTGTCTGTGAGATTCAGTGGGAACTGCTGGCACTGAGGAGGACAGGGCTGAATATTTTGGCTTGATCCTGAAAAAAAGTCTAAAGTCCTGCTGTTTTATTCATAAGGACATAATCTAGACACACAGGATTTGCAGAAGATTTTTTTTTTTTTTTAATGTGGGACACTTTAGCATGTATTTTTTGGTAAAATTTTTGGTTTGAAAAATGATGTGTAACTTAAATACCATTTCTGAATTTCTCTCCTGCTGAAGGAAGACACATGCAGAGGAGGTGGAAAAGGACGCATAATGAGAAGTCTGACCTTAACTTAATGCCTTGCTGGGTGCATGCTCTTTTACTCAAGAGAGGCCCATAAATAACAGATTTTTAAAACATCTAACTTACATTTTTTAAACATCTACTTAAATCACCAATGCATTTGAATGAATACGTTTAGCCATTCCTTTCCAACTAACAACTGCCATGGTGTTTGATTCTTCAACATCGTGCTGTTAAAGCAATTGCAGGCTAATCTATTCTACACCTACCTGAGTTTTGTCACTTCCAAGTAGTCAAGCAAGTCCTACAGCTTAGTATTATTCCTCTCCTGTCACAGAGGAAGAGCAATAGCCCCGCCGCTAGTCTTGTTCAATGATGAAATTGCTCTTGAGTCTCGTTAATATAATGAATCAATATGTTCTCCTGAACAGGCATGTTTAATGTTCGTAGTCTCTGCTCCCCAGGAAGACACTACTATTTAGGGATCAAATATATTCAGCAAAGTAAAATGGAGTATTTCTCCCCCTTTATATTTTCCTAGATAAGGAGTATTCTGAGCAGCATTCTGAATTACTCAAGAATCTATAGCCTGTGGAATTTTCAATCTGTTGGAAACAGCTGAAAAATAAAAAAACGAATGCTCCAGTGGCTCTGCATAGAAGAGTCTGCATTTTAAACCAGAGCTGCTGCTGCATACACTGCAGCTTGTGCCTGCATCATTTGGTGTTGACATCTGCATTATGACGAGGGGAATTATTCAAAGCCAAATTGCTATTCAGGGTGGTAGTGTGAAACAATGAAAATGAGATTGCTAGAGGGGAAAATATATGCAACAGCTTGTGTAGCTAGGAAAGAAAATCAGGATCATTTGCTGGAGCACTTCTTTCCCTTTAGCAGAGTTTAACCCCTTTACAACAGCTAAAATAAAGCTGTGACATGTTTCATGACAAAATGCAAGTGTTATCTATGTGCTTTTTTAACTGATGTATTTATATATTTTACTGACCTCATCTGAAAATGTCCTGTAGGGCAGTAAATACTTGGTTTGGATGCAGGTCTACACCTTGTTGGAAAGGTGGGAATAATTTGCATCAAAAAGTAAAGTATGAAAAAAAAATCACCACTTTTCCTCTTATTAAGCTGTGAGCACCCTGATTTTATTTTTATTGTTGCATATGTGAAAACGAATGTTCTTCAATGAACATGTTTTGAGCTTTAATGAACTGGGCCTCTACATTATGTAAATATTCTGCCACATCCTGTATTGGTTAGCTTCATAGCTTGGAATATTAATGTATGTCCCTAAAGCATTTTCTTCCTTAGCTAACCAAGACAGTCTGACTTGTGAATACTCAAATACAGTATAGAACTAGTGGTTTGTTTCTACAAGTTTGTGCTAGTCTATACCTCTTTAGAAGTAGGGTCCCAATATTCTCCAGCTACCCACCCATTCAGAGGTCTTGTTGGAAAGTCATCCTCTCCTTGTACTCTGCCTCTGCAGAGCCTCAGGAAAAGAAAAATACATAGATTATGGATGCCCCCCCTACACTTACAAATTATCTACAACAGCATAAATTAAAGAGCTTTTCTACATCTTGGTCAGAAATCCAGGTTTGCATATCTTATCCTGCCCATGAAACAGGCTATTTGGAGCACATCACTGTTTTACAGCTCATTAGCAGAGCAAAACATGCACCCATTCTTGAAAGGTTTATGCAAACTGCAGCTCTAGCCTAATTTGCTGCCTCTGAGTTCCACCTTCTTTTTCTTATATTGCCTGTCCAGTCATTTCAGGTGTGGGGTATAGGGCGTGCTGTGATAGCATTCCCATTTCATTTCTTTAATTCTTGAATTGTATGCCAGACCAAAACACATTTGAACTTGTGTATGGACACATTTGAACTATATGTTAAATAAGCAAATGACACTTGCTTTTCTCCTTGAAGGCTATTTGCTTACCTGCAGTTTAGCTTCACTTACCTGTCTCTTCACTGGTGGCAATAACAGCTTCTACATGTGATTACAGGAGCTCACAAAATTCCTAATTGCCCAAAGATATGATTCTAAGGAAGCAACAAAGAACTGGAAATTCAAATTTAAGGCTTGAGACAAGTTGATTAATGCTTTCAAGGCTGACTTTAGTGTTGTTAATGTTGGGTTTGTTGCTTTATTCAGTCTTCATCTAAACAAAAAGCCCTGAACTCTGTTGTTTCTTTTCTAGCAAGATGATGTTTTTATCAACATACATTCACAACAGGGGAAAGAAATTCATTGTTACAAATCTCTGATTACTTAAGAAAGGATTATAATAAGGACATACTTGGATGGGGTTTTTTATATAAAAAACAGTGAAGAGCCAGATTTTTAAAAACATCTCTTCATGGCACATAGTGCTTTTTCTTCTAATGGAATTCTGCACTTTCTTATAGTAAGGAAATCTATTCTATATATGTTTGCATAATGTGCCTTGAATGTGTGAAGGTAAAAATACTTAACCATTGAATAGAGAAATATTGCCAACAGTCAAACCTATTTTTAGAGATGGACAAACACAGAAGCAGAAAGGAGACACACAAGTTGGAGTAGGCCCTGGGCTGAAGATACCAGAGGTACATCCAGAGTACAAAAGATACACCCCTGGTTCTTGCAGCATCTGTAACTACATTTAGACTGACCACCTCATACTGAAGTTTGACAAGTGGATGTTTGATAGCTGAATAGCAGTGTACGTGCATTTTCTTGCAAAAGATCTGAAGAAGTTATCAATCAACTATGTAAGTGCTATGAGAGGCACAGCAGGCTTTGATCTCAGAGAGTGGGAAAATCAGAAGTTGTCCGTGATGAAAGACACTGATAGATGAATTAACTTATGGGAGCCAGTAAATCTGTGTTTGCATAATTCTCATACATACGCTGGAAGACACCGTTTCTCTGTACCCTGTTCAGTACCCCAGTGATACATGTTACATATCTCCCGTTGTTACGGCTTTAATAACCTTCTCAAAGACACTGGAAGGCTGCCACACAGTGTGCAGCTGGGCAGGAATAGGAGGAAGTTCTTCATTAAGCTTCATGCTCCAGCAAGGCCTGGAAATGACGGCTATTTAATCTTTTGCATGGAAGAGATTTTTCCCATGTGATGCCATCTTGAATTTATGTAGCATATGCCAATAGGTCAAATACACCTTGCTGAGGAAATTACTTACTCTTACCTGTCATTTAATTTATAACTGAATGCTTTAGAAAATATTTCTTCTACACTAAATTGTCTTCTAATTTTCAGTCAGAATTTATCCTGTAAGAAAATAAATATACCTACTTCCTTATCCTTGGCATCTGAACCACTAATTTTTGCAAAAGATATCAATTCTAGAAATAATTTTGAAAATTACTGAAGATGATGAAAATTATCTACCTCCTCTTTTAACTTCTGATTCAGTGCTGATTGCCACAGCTTGATCTCATTTGCTTACAAAACATGGTATGTCATGCTCTTGTGGCAGAAAAGACTATAAAAGGAATGAATGACGTGGCATCATTTTAGAATGTAACTGATCCATAATGAAGATCAGTAGCAGCCTGGAAAGTGGGTAATTCTGGTGTGCTGTGCTCTTGTAACAGCCTAAGAGAGTATGTAACAAATCCATTTAAATGTTACAAAATTGGTTTCTAATGGGGGTAGGTAAGTTGTGAGATATTTGGAATATCTATCTCAGGCATTCTTACTTGATGCCATGTTTGTTTGAGAATGAGATGAAGTAAGTGGTCCATTTTGATCAGTTTCAGTTCTGCTCATATGTCAAGGAGAAAATAATCTACAATGTGCTCTTTAATGGAATGATGAACTAGGATGTTTTTTATCTTTTCCATATATTCCATATTTCTCTTATAGCAGTGTATTTAAAAATATGTACATTTGATAAATCAGAGCCTGAAGAAGTTTTTTGACCTTACAATGTATGTTTTCCAGTCACAGCTGTTTCAACAGCTTCATGTTTCCCAAATCCAGATGCTAAGGACTCCCAATGTTCAGATCATGGACTTCATAAAATTTGGCAACAGATAATAGATCAGACACCTGTACCACAGGGTTGTGCAGTCGTGTTTGTTAAACATACGCAAGTGTTTTGTGCCTGGGTGTTCTGTAAATCATGGTGTCAGCTATTTTGATATTATAATGCCATTTTTACTTTTGGGATGAGACAACTTCTGGAGCAAACTGATAAGATTTGTCTTTTTAGCTGTGTTTTGATGCCTGAATAAATTACAATAATTGCCCAATGTAAAAGCAGGTGTGTTCTGAAAATGTTCATATACCTTCTGATAGAAGCATGTTGTCAAGCCATTTGGCAGCACTTTGCTTCCCTGCTTGAACATATCAGATATCAGATGTGAAGACCCATGAAAAGTAAATTATAAAACCCCCTTTTGGCTGTTACCTTAAGGTGTCTGCATTACCATCAACAAGCACTCAACGACTGAGTTCCCCAAGCTCCTGTAGAAACTCCATGAGCTTTGTTAAAACTTTCAACATCCCAAATCCAAGAGATTCAAGCCATGCAAAGAAAATTGCAGCATGTTGTTGTAACTCTTGCACAACAAAGTACTGTCTCCAAGTGTAGCGTGTGACAGAACTAGGTGGTTGGAACTATACGATCTTAAGGTCCTTTCCAACCCTAACCGTTCTATGACTGGGACCGCCGGGGGCTCCCCTTCCCGGCCGCTTCTGGCCCCGGCGCCCCGGCCCCGGCTAGGAGCGCGGGCGCCCCTAGCGGAGCCGCTGCTGGTGGGCGGGGTGCGAAGCGGGACGCTCCCGGCAGATGCTCTGGGGTGGCCGCGGTTGACAGGCACGTTTTAATGATGTAGCGCTTTAGAGCGGCTCAGGGAAGATCACAGCCACCGCTCCCGCTTAGAACAATTAGAGCTGTAACTCCTCGTAGGAAAGATTTAGTGTTGCCGTGTACACTTCAATCTTACGTACCACTTTATCATCGCCTACGCCGTTTTAGTTGAACTCATGCATTGGTGGAGCAAAACGGTAATGTACTGTAGGGCGCTTTTTCAATTTCTTCTTAAATACTTTCTCCACTGTTTCCACGCCTTCCTTCGAGTATGACATGAAATAACTGGCTTTGTTGTTGTCGTTCATGAAATAACTAGCTTTGTTGTGACAAGGGATTCTCACAAGGGCAGCATTCTGGCTCCTCTGCTGCCGTGGAGTGTGCTAGTGGTGCCTGAAAGCTACGTAAATCAGGAAGATGCACGACTATAAATCTCAGTGGGGAATCACAGTCTTGTTTGGCAGGGTCATAGTAAGAAGTGCCGGGTAAATGGCTGAGTACCTGCTGTTTATCCTTTGCTCACCCGTTCATAAGTATTGAGGTGGAAAGGGACCAAAGGTTATGCTATGGATGAAACCACTCCAGTGTGAGCGACGTGCTCACGCTCAGGAAATTAGCTGCGAGAGGCGGCTTATCCTTTTCTGGGGCTGCTGCCCCATCTAGTGGCACTTCTGTGCAAAGGGTGCAGGGAGGGGAAACGAGGTGCTCTGTCCTCACAGGCCCAATTACTGAGTGCAGGCACAGGACCTAAGCATAGATTTGGAAACAAGGGAGTGCGACCCATCGAAGTTTGAGTGTATCTAGGCCAATCAATGGGTGACCTAATTACTTTTTCTTCTGGTGTTCCCACCAGTTTTAATAGAGAATAGTGGCCTTTAAAGATAGGGAAGCTGCCCTATGTGCTGGGAGCTTTGTAGGTGTGAGATTGTTTCCTGTAAAACAAGAGGTGAAGTTGGCCCGAACAAGTACAATTAAATCTGGAAAGGAAAATTCGATTGCTCTTGCAGATCATGCAATAATAAAGGTGTCTTTTGGAGGCTGGGGGCTTTCTTCAGTGCTATACTTACATTCTCCCTTTAAAATACTATTTCTCTGTTAGCCCACAAACCTCCAAATTGATCTGATTACCCATATCTTTGATATAAGGCTTTTAAATTTCACTTCTGTTGCTGAATCTGTATAAAGATTGCCTTGATGCATCTTTGTTTTCGTAGCAAGGTTCTGTAATTAAAAATACAATTCTAACCGTTCTGTTTGGCAACAGTTCTGTTAATATGAAAAACGAGACCCTGGCTCCTGTGCAGGGATACCAACAACATGAGTGAGGTGCTAGTAATGTTTTAAGTGAGTAAGCTCATACAGAAATGCTCTTTTCCATTTGAAGAGCCCATAGACTGTAATTTTAGTTGTGGTGGCTGAACGACTATAACAGATATCCAGATGGTGTAAAAACAATAAATAAATAACATCTGATCTTGATTGTCCCTATAGAAACTTGCATATACCAGCAGATATATCTTCCTTCTCTGGCTGTAGAATGCAGGAGCTCAAATGCTAGAGATCCACAGGATCCTTTGATATTAAATCTGTGAAATATGTTTTTCTATATATATATATATATACACACATGATATAATATAAATGTCTGTAAAAATGTCAGCTTTTATCATGACTGAATGGTGGGAAAAAATGTAGCATAAGAGCTCATGTATTTGTGGAATTCAGACCTTCTAACTTACACAGTCTTTATAGCTGTAAAATTGTCAACCAGGGAAAGATGATTAACCTATTTACACCAATGTAGTCAAAACTACAAACCAGTGTAGTGAAAGCTGTCAAATTTCAGTATACCTGTATACTTGTCTCTTTTCTGATGCTGATACAAAGTCTATTAGCAGATATACCAGAACAGACACTTATAGCCTGGCACTTTAATCTGGTATATTTTCATTGAGATCCTGTATTTAGTTCCTGAGAGGTCTTTAACCATTGCTGCCTCCTGACATTTTCAATGCTGCAATTAATAATAAATCTTTTTGTTATTATTGCAAGCTTATTGATATAAAACATTGCTGACATAGATCACAGTCAGGTGACAAACTTTATTTTTAAGCTTTGCAATTCAAAGCACTCCTAAGCAAGCACCTTTGGGAGGCTGGGGTCCATTGTCTCTTCATCTCCTTCCCATCATTTGTCAGGTTGTATGTTTGACAGCTTTGTTGCCTCTGTGAATAGTCAGTATTTTTCTATCCATGTGATTGTTTTCATGCTTCAAGAGGACACATTTGTATTTAAGACTAGAATATGAATATGTATTTTAATACTAGAACAAAACTAGTTCCAAATTTTTTAGAGCAAAGCTAGTAATTCATGTCAGTTCCCTCCTAAATGTTCTAAAAGTCCCTTTAATGTAGTTTTAAGGCTGAGTCGAATTGACCATCTAAAAATATTTCCATAGCCTGGTTTCAGCTACCAAATATGATAAATGTCTCTGTTTTGCCTCCCCAGGAAATAAACAAAACAGCTTTTGATACTACATGTGTTAAAACAAGCCTATCGTGAAAAAGGATATAGTTAATATAAGGCAGAAGTGTCCTTAGGTGCCAGAAGATTTAATATGTAGGATAAACCTAGTTACAGTTATTTTAGATGAAATTGGGTTGTTCTTGAAAACAATTTCAGCTTCATCTGTTTATGTCTGGTTTGAAATGAAACTAGCAAGTGTCACAAAGATGATATATAAAATGTGATGTCTGTGATCAAGTACACTTGATCCTAAATGCAAGGTGCGTAAGGGAAATGAAACAGCCAAGCTTAGATTCAGTTTCTCCAGTGATCCTTTGTAAAACTGGATACTTTGTGCCCAGTCTTCATGTGATAGACTCTACCCCATGTTTTTGAGAGATTCTTCCACCTCAGTTCTCCCTCTCCCTTCACCACTCCCCATTTGGCATTCAAAGTAAAATCAAACACCAAAATGAGGATGCCTAGGAAAAAGCTCTGTGAAGAATGACAATTTTAAAATGACAGCTAAGATCCTTCCAGAAATAAAGCAGATGTTAAGCACATAAGGAGGTAAAAATGCCTTCCCAGTTGAGTGATGGCACTTGAAATCTGCTGGTGATTTGAATCTCATGGTTTCTCTGATTTTTCTGGAGGATTGTTAGTCAGGATAATTTCTGAGACAAAAGGCAGCTACTTAAAGCTGCTTGTTGTTCTGCAGTGTTGGTTCAGGTTCTGTATAGCAAGTTCTAGACCAAAATACAACTGAGATAGTCAAGGGTACCTGTTCAAGGCAGTTTTTCATGTGGCTGGGCTGCTACTGATATAGCACGTAAGCATGTTTAAAAATAAAAGGGTTACTCAACGACATCAATTGCAATGTGTCAGAATTTGCAGGTGCATTTGAAGATGAAGGAGTTGGAACTCTAGTGAAGATATTTTATCGTGGGTGCTGATGTGCTGTAGTAATGCCAAGTACACGCTGTGATCTTGATGGAACAGCTGCAATTTCAACAGCTGTAGTGATGTTCTGATTAAACAAAACATTTTGAGGATGTTTTGGTTTAACTTAGGCTAAAGTTTTGTGCTACAGCATAAGAAAATTTAAGGAAGAATTGGGAAGTGGTGATTTTTACTTACTGGAGATGAAGTTATGAATACACTGAATTCAGAACATCAGAACTGTGACAAGAGATACTGACATGATACAAAGAGATAATTTGCTTCATTTCTAATAAATGATGAAACTGTCTGAGGACGTTTTTTATTTGTAATTGTGTCCATCTGGTTGTCTGGAATTATACTGTTACCAAATAGGAATCAGATCCTAAAATGCATAAGCCCGTGACTGGCAAAGTCTGGTCGTTGCCTGTGATTTTCAGCTTCTTTCGTGATTGCCTCCTTATGATAATACTGTGCTTTGGAAAGTTTTATCACACCCAAAGGCCTCCAGCTTGAAACATACTGAGGTAATTCATGCGTATGATGCCAAGTCATAGCATTACGTACAAACCACTTTCCAGTTATTCAGTAGAGAAATAATGTTTCCTCTATCCAATGGGGGATAATAATTTTACTCTCTTGCCAGTTGCACATATTATTCATTGAAAATATTTTGCCCAATGGGACATGGAAGCAATTAATTTGGTTCTTGTTCTGTCTGGAATATTATTTTGTTAAGAGTTACTGAGAGGTTTTCTCAAAACTTTTTAAAGTTATTAGTCCGCCATTAAGAAGTTTGCCTTTAATTGCTCATTCAGAAATCCAGAGCACTTGTCCTCATAGGAGCCATTTTTTTTTAAGTTACTTTTTAAAAAGATGGCTAAATTGAGTAATACTATTTCTAAACTTCCCTGTGGTGTCTGTGTTTTCATGTAGTCATCTTGGTCACTGGGCATGTTCGTTTACCTCATAATAAAACAGGGAACCTGAGATTAGATGATTTCTCAAAATCTCTTCCACTTTTATTGCAAAGGCCCAAACCAACTGGTTTATTTCTGTCAAAATTGTTCTGAAAAGTTCCAGTGAGAGAGGTTCAATGGCACTCTACGTCGTTTATTGTCATGCTTCACTACTCTTACCAGTAGAGTAATTTCATCATGCTTTGATTCAGTTTCCCTTCCTGCAACTAGGTTTTTTGCTTCTCACCTTATCTCCTGAAGACATAGAGGAAGGTTTATTCCGTTGTCTGCCACAACCTTTCCCCCTTTGAAGAAAATGTCTCTTGTAGGTTTTGCTTCTCTGGATAAAATAAACTAAATATTTTCAGTCTTTTCTCCTTGCCATGTTTTAGACTGCTGATCATTATTGTTGTGTTCTCATAAAGAAGTATGGTGTTCGAAACAAGACACAGGCTCCCTAGTCCCTAGGTTTACAGACTGTGCTCTGGTGTATGTGTCAGTATGTTTACACTTTTTTACTCAATACTGTTGACTTGAATACAGCTTGTGTTCTGCTGCACCTTCTGAATCTGCTTTAATAACAGTCATCATTCATCTACATCTGTATATTTGGTTCTTCCTGTTTGTCTTTATCAGTTTTTTCATTTCAGATAACTCTGGTTTGCTAAGCTCACTCTGATTTCTGTTTGGATGCTGGTATACCTGCAGCCTTTCCCAGCTTCAGGTATCATTATTGTATCTTACCAGACAAATGCAGCCTAAATCTGAATGAGTCAACTTGTTAGCTGTAGCTATGGAACAGAACACAGAAACTGAGCATACTGCTCATGTGGGTCTGCATATATTTTCATGCTTGATTTGTGGGTCTACATCTCATTTCACTGTTCACAAAGTACATAGCACTTGTTCTATTCATTTCTTGCATTTTTACTTCTTAAAGCTCCACTTCCTTCGCTTGCCAGGAGGTTGAACAATACAATCCAAACTCTGCTCAGGTTGCCCATTTGTATAATTGTATGGGATGTGGTGGGTTTGGAAGGGGTATGCAAGTCTGAACCCAGATTTGCTCTTTAATGAATATGCATTGTTTCCAGTATGTCACTATAATATTTTGGCCTGCGGTGGAGGTATCTGGAACTTGACCTTACAAGCCTGATGAATGCAGAAAGGTTTGATTCTCATTTCATGGCTAAGCTCTGTTCCCATTTGCCCCAAAGCAAGTGCTCCGGTCAAGTGTTAGAAGTGAGCCAAAGGCTTGGCAACCAAATAATCATATCGCTCTTAATTCGTTCAGGTTTCAATAGGCACAAATGAAATCTTCCCATGCATACGATTCCAAAGGGAGCTGGTATGCCACAAATAGGTGACTCTACATTATGTTTCACCATAACTTAGTTTATTTAAAACAGGTTTTATATTGAAGCACGCTGAGTCACATTTTAGTTTCAATCCCACAAGGAAAGCTTCAGCTATATAAGGCAAAGTGGTGTGTCCATTCAGGATACATCACTTCCTTTTAAAAACTGACGGATTAAACTCTGGACACATCAGATGCTGCTTTATTCTCACTGCTTGTTATGTTTCTTCTGCAGAAGTATTGCAGATTAAAAGGTGCTTGATTTCGTATTAGTTGGCTTCTGAGAGTATGATCTCTGGCTGATGGCCACCTCTCAGCTGCTTCTAAATACTTGCTGGACTCCCACTGTACTTCTTTCCATTGCTTGCCATATTTCTGAAATCAAGAATGATATGCATAAGAGCAAATTTAAGATATCAACATTTGTCTTGCATGTATTTTAGTACCCACCAGATATGTAATATCTTCCAAAAACATCCTCTCTCTAGTATTTCTCCTGTCATTCTGCAATGGTGTTTGCCAAGCTCCATGCACAGCTCTCCAGGCTGCTTCTCTTCATCCTCACCAGCACCAAAACCCCTTCTCTCTCTGTAAGGAGGGAAAGAAAATGTTTCCTGTGCATTCTGTTGCAGGAAGAGAAACTTTTGCAAAACAAAGCTCTCATCTTCTTCCCAGGCTCTGATAACTAGCCAGTGAGATGATATTGTAGTTATGGGGCCAAAGTCACGCAGGGAACACTGAAAGAGTATGTGAAGTATTATAGCAGCCAAAGCAGAGATGTAAGTACACTGTATGTTTATTTAAAAGATTTCATTTTTGTTGGAGGAGTTTATCTAACGTAAACTGAAGCTCTCAAGAGTCTCATTATTCGTACTTTCTCTAGAGCTTCCTAAGTTTCAAAATAAAAGCCACCTAAATGCAAGTTTTGTTTATCACTCCTTTTTAATTCTTACTTTTATTTATAATGATGGGAATAAGTTGGAATTCAAATTGTATTAACTTTATTCATAGAAAAAGACCATAGAAGGCGATAACAAATGTGCCATTCATTGCAATACTATTCAATGATTCTGAAGACATTTATGTTCTCCTCCTGTTTGAAATCTGTTGACATTATTACTTTGATAAATGTTCAAATTAAAGAAATACTGAAGTGAGAAAGCTGTAGCATCCCAAAAGACGTAATTAAAACATGGCATATTTTTACTAAAACTCTATTACCATTGCTTACTTTGTGCCCAAGGTATTCTCTGCCAACATTGGTCAGGCTGCTCTGCTAGCTGCTCTCTAGAAAAGTGGTGAAGCAGTGCCTTTCTTCTCTTCTTGCGCAGTCTCCAGTCTCACAGTCTCTAACAGGAGATATCTTGAACTCGTTCTCTAGAAACAAGGCAATTTTAACTCCTCAAACAAACTTTAATCAGCAGTCCACAAACAGCATGCTTTCGCCGAATAACTACCACACACAGTGGCAACCTCTACTAATAAATTTCTGTTTGCAGATCCCAGCCACAGGTTGCATTGCCTCACAGTTCACAAGCCACAACTGTCAGTAATCATTTCATAGAATCATAGAATCATAGAATAGTTAGGGTTGGAAAGGACCTGAAGATCATCTAGTTCCAATCCCCCTGCCATGGGCAGGGACACCTCACACTAAACCATACCACACAAGGCTTCATCCAACCTGGCCTTGAACATTGCCAGGGATGGAGCACTCACAACCTCCCTGGGCAACCCATTCCAGTGCCTCACCACCCTAACAGGAAAGAATTTCCTCCTTATATCCAATCTAAACTTCCCCTGTTTAAGTTTTAACCCGTTACCTCTTGTTCTGTCACTACAGACCCTGACAAAGAGTCCCTCCCCAGCATCCCTATAGGCCCCCTTCAGGTACTGGAAGGCTGCTATTAGGTCCCCACGCAGCCTTCTCTTCTCCAGGCTGAACAGCCCCAACTTCCTCAGCCTATCTTCATACAGGAGGTGCTCCAGTCCCCTGATCATCCTCGTGGCCCTCCTCTGGACTTGTTCCAACAGTTCCATGTCCTTTTTATGTTGAGGACACCAGAACTGCACACAATACTCCAGGTGAGGTCTCACAAGAGCAGAGCAGAGGGGCAGGATCACCTCCTTCGACCTGCTGGTCACGCTGCTTTTGATGCAGCCCAGGATACGGTTGGCTTTCTGGGCTGCGAGCGCACACTGAAGCCGGCTCATGTTCATTTTCTCATCGACCAGCACCCCCAAGTCCTTCTCTGCAGGGCTGCTCTGAATCTCTTCTCTGCCCAACCTGTAGCTGTGCCTGGGATTGCTCCCACCCAGGTGTAGGACCTTGCACTTGTCGTTGTTATGTAGTGCTGCTGTCCTGTGCAGCATTGGGATGTACATTCACAGAGTTGTCAGCTCTTCCTCCTCCTGAAAAATCATACCCAGGTAGATCTGTGGGAGAAAGGAAATACTGTCCTACCCATCTTATAGAAGGAAATTGAAGTATAAAGACATGTGACTTAACAGTAACAGCTGGAAATAGTCCAGACATTATGTGCTACTGTCTTGACTCTAAACGACGAGACTTCATTAAGATTCATGTTCCTCACTGATGTGAGGCTCACTTACCCAGACTACAATGAGCTACAAGATGTAGCATGCTTCTCACAAATAACTGTGTGCATCTTGGAAGGAGAAAACTTAGCTTGTGCACTTTCCCTTGATTTTTTAAAGGATTGCTATAGATCAATTTTTACCTGAGCAACTCTTCATTCACAATTGCCTTACTACGAAGTAAGACATCAATCAGTCTAACAGTAAGTTGAATTATCTAGCTCATCTCTATTTGATTAAAAAACCCAACCTAACCCCCCCAAAAAAACCTCTCTTGAGAGTTTTTTTACATTCTTCTGTGTATGTACCATGACCAAAAAGAATTGACCAAGATGTTTCTGTGAGTACTTTTAAAAAGAACCAATTGTGTTTATTTGTAGTTAGAACACTGCTTTTAGGTCATAAGAAAATTCCTGCTCGAGGCTTTTTGAAAACGTTTCTGAAATCTGTAGTCATTCTGAAATCTGTAGTCATTCATCATTAAGCAGCTAGTGCCTGAAACCAAAAGGTTTCTATGAGAGCTCCATTAGGAATGACTGCACATACACATTAGAATTTTTTCTGAATTCTTAAAATCACTGTGAGAGAGTAGATGTTAACATGGTCTGATCTAGGAAAATCAGTTAAATTTTGTTCGTAGTCCTGTAATTTAACCCCAAATTCTGCCTTTGTGAGAAGAGGTGAATAACTAACAAAACATTTGGGTACTGCCTTTTTTTATAAAATTGGCCAAAAAATGGCAAGCCAAATTGCCAGTCTGGGAGCTTTTGACCAGTAACTGTCGGAGTCTTGCAGGCTTACTGTGTTATTTGGTTAGGATGGATGTGACTGCTAACTTCAGAAATCAAGATGCTGATTTGTTCCATGATGGTCATTTCAGTGTAGGAAGTCATTTAAGGCTTGGCAGAATATTGTTATGATACATACAAGCCTTTTACTTTCACTATTGCAAACATCACACAAATATATGACAACTTAATGCTGTAATACAAACTCTTCTCTGTAAATTTGCTGCCAACACTGTTTTTAGCAGTGCCTCCGGTCTGTCTCATCTTATAGCTTCCTTAAAGAAACAAAATCAAAGCAGACAACATAGGCTTTTCAGAATGCTGAAGCAATGCTAGGATTTTACTGTGTGCCATTAATCACCCAAGAGAGCAGACCTTAAGAATATTTTCTGCTTGTGCTGTCTGCCCAAACAAAAGAACATAGCTTCAGTAACAACTTTGAGTTTGGTAGTGATGCGTTGTCCAGAATTACAAACTGAGTTGGTTGTAAGTAGGTCTTTGTTCTTCACACTATCTATCATGAAATCTGTTTGGGCTAGACCTCTTTCTTGAGAAAAAGAAATTTAACTGAAATATAAATGAAGTCTGCTGTTTAGACTTTATTTCTACCACCTAAGATTGTGCTTAACAGTAATTGAGATAAACTGCAAATGTTTTTCTTCAGAATTATCATCCACAAACTGTACTGAAGAAAACTGAAACTGTTGCTTTGCTTTCAGGACTTTTCTATGATACTGGTTCATTGTACTCTTCAACACACAGTAGCATTTTAGCTAAGTTAATGAGTGAACATTTGAAGCCAATCTCTTGCTCCCCTTGATTTGGATGTTACTGGAGCATAGTTCTGGAGCATTAGAACTGTATTCCCTTAGGGTAAAGCCTAAACAAGATGTTTTGGTTTACAAGTTCACCTAGTGTTACACAGCACTAGAGGAGAATCCTGAAGCATGTGCAGCAGGCTATCAGGATGAATTCCAGTACTAAGCATCTAAGCTCTGTATCTCATTAAATGTGATTTTATAGCTAGAGCAGGAGACATTCTTTTCACATTAGATGCTTAAATAAATGGGGAGTCCAACTATTTATGTTTTACCAAGGGACTCTACAGTTCGGTAGTAGCAGTTCTCTTTTGAATCATACCTTCACCATTTCAAGAGAGGAGGGACACATAAGAACAAAGGGTTTTCTTTAATGATATTAACATCCATAATACAAACAATAAGTTAAATGCAGTAAAAATAATTAAATAAAGCTTGAGGTTCCAGCCCTCATACAAACAATTCAAATCTATAAAACAAAGACAAGTGAAAAAATAAAACTAGTGAAAAAAAGTAGTTTCCATATAATATCAGTTAAAAGAATGGAAATAAAGTTCTGACTTCTGGCATCCACAGCAGTCAGCAAGGGCTAAGCCTTTACATCCTCTCCTGACTGCATAGGTGCATGCATAGAGAGATAGCACAACCAGACTTTCCAGGGAACCCAGACACCTTCACCTGGGACCTGGAAGTCACATTTCCAATATGCCTTCTTGTAGCACAATTATTAATGTATTCTTAAGAATGTGTAATGCTGACACAGCTATAGGTGCCATCCTCAAGGTTTTACTACATTTGGTCTATAGCAATGAACCGTGTGCAGCAAATATCACCTTAGTCCAAGTAGACTTAAATCCTTCACATACTAGTGGTGATAATGCTGATGCTGCTTCTTTCTGATGCAAATCCTGATCACTCTCTCAGTACTGGTCTTAACAGGTTAGACTTCTGTGACTTGAGTCTTAGTATTGTTCAGTGTGCTGAGAAAGATTTTAAACTCAGGCCCTGTATAAAATCTATACTTGAATTAAATAAATTAAAACTGTACCAATACTTCCAGGCCAAATGCTGGTTCATAAGTGAAGTAGATAACTTGATATGCATAATATCGTGCATGGGAATACTCATTTAAATGTTAAATAGTTTAGCTTCCCAGTGAGTGGTTTTCAGGTAATTCAGTGTAGTTAAGATAATATATTGACCACCTCTCTGTCTCAGGAACACTGATGCTAGTGGCAGGCCACATGAGCATTTGAAATGAAAGCTGCATATGACATTCAGAACATTAATGTCCTGGCATCAGTATAGGCTTAATCTTGTTTCTTTGAGTCCAGCTGTAGAAAAGTCACTTAGGTTCAGGAACAAACTGGCTCTTGGCAATTACTGCATTCATATTGGAGTCAATCCAATTTAGGTATCTGGTAACTCTGGTGTAAACACCAGGCTTGTTTTTCTTTGCACAGCCATCTCCCCAGCTGACAATCCCATAAAGCATCATCCTGCCATCGTATTCACAGATCATGGGGCCACCAGAATCTCCCTGGCAACAGAAAAAGAACATATTAGTCCATTAGTCTCCATACCTCCTGTATGAAGATAGGATGAGAAAGCTGGGGCTGTTCAGCCTGGAGAAGAAGAGGCTGCATGGAGACCTCATAGCAGCCTTCCAGTACCTGAAGGGGGCCTATAGGGATGCTGGGGAGGGACTCTTCATCAGGGACTGTAGTGACAGGACAAGGGGTAACGGGTTAAAACTTAAACAGGGGAAGTTCAGATTGGATCTAAGGAGGAAATTCTTTCCTGTTAGGGTGGTGAGACACTGGAATGGGTTGCCCAGGGAGGTTGTGAGTGCTGCATCCCTGGCAGTGCTCAAGGCCAGGTTGGACAAAGCCTTGGGTGAGATGATTTAGTGTGAGGTGTCCTTGTCCATGGCAGGGGGGCTGGAATGAGATTATCTTGAGGTCCTTTACAACCCTAACTGTTCTATGATTCTATGATTCTATTTTCCACAGATGGAGCCTTTGTAACAGGGAGCCCGCAATTGTTTTTCTGAAGTGAAGCAAGCTAGTAAATACCTACAAGCTAAAGTTTTGATTTTCAAGAATGCTGCATACATAGAACAGAAGGCTCAGCATCTGCTGTGACTTGAACAGTCTGTAGCATAAGTAGTTTTCTAGCCCCATCCCAGCAGGGAACAGAGAAAGTAGCTACCTTGCACATAACACTTCATCCTAAGTTTATAATGCCATATAATAGGCCAGTGATATAAGGTTAAAGACCACACACCCAATTCTTCACAGAATCAATTGTTCTCAAGTCCTTATGGACAGAGGGACAACACTTATTCTTTTCACTTGATCATATGGCCACTCTGCCCACTAAGGGTGCAGGGAAATAAGTGTAGTATTGCAAATAATTAAAGCCTTGAACAACAATGGCTGAGACATCACTATTGTTGCATCTCCAAAGGCTGTCTGAACTTAACTCTAGGTCCCAACCCTCCTCCATGTTTGGCCACACTATAGGTTGACTCCATTGGACATACTAAATTCCTACTACATGGAGAGACTCCTCTGACTAGTAGAATTACAGATACCAGCAGCTGATGCCTATAGTGTACATGCATCCACAGTTATTTGGAAGATAAAACAAACCAGTTTTACCTTGCATGCATCAGTCTCCCACATGGGATCTCCAGCACAGACCATGTTGTCAGTAACTCTGATACTGTCATAGTACTCATGCTTGCATTTTCTCTGTGATATTAAGTTTACAGTGGCTGACATTAGTCTTTGAGCATAGAAGATGTCATCTGCAAATAAGAAGATAACTTATTTTCACCATCCAAGACAAAAAGCTCCAACCAACAAAAAACAAACACCCCAGAACATCCACTTTCAGCTCTGAAAAGAGCTTGTGTAGCCATTTCATTTTCAATTTGAGGCTCTTATTTCCAGCTTAATTTCACTGTTAATGAGTAAGTTATAAAGAGAAAAACAAGTGAGCCAAACACAAACTATAAAGCTTATATTTCAGAGAAGGAGTTTGATAGTTTATAAAGGAAGTCCTGTATAAGTGCAATCCTTTATTAATCCTCCAACACAGCTTTAATTTTTTTCTTACTCCTCACATCAACAATTAAAATATTGCCGTGTTTTACATCTTGGCTTACTTTGTATGACTGTAAGTGAGCAGCATGAAATAGGAAGTGCCATGGATAACCAGAGAAGATGATAGCAAAGCATGTTCAAAAGATGCACAGGGAGTACATAGAATAACAGAAAAGAATCTTTTAATCCTTTGCAGATCATACTATAGAAATATCTGTTCCCGTATTGTGGAAGTAAAACTCTGGAAAGAAGTAGTTCACTTACAAAATTCTTGTTTCCCATAGCCAGCTATTTCACACCGGGTATTGTCTGCTAAATAAATGTTCTTCTCTGGCAAGCAGACTGTTCTGACATATTTGGATTCTACTGCACACTGTCCAGAAGTTGTCCTTATCCTTATCAAAGCTACAAAACAAGTCAGACAGATTTGTAAAGTTAGTTTTCCACCCCATCAAGTTCTCTGACAATAGGAATATTAGATAGAGATAATGAGAATAGTTTCTATTACAGTTCTGGTTATATATGGTTCATCTCATCGCTCTTGGAATTACAGTGGATCATTATTTGTTAACAAAATTAATTTCCCCAGCACTAGAATTAGCAAACATTCCATCTTGAACCTCCTTCCTGGAAGGATAGGAGCTGATAGCTCAGGGAAGATTATTCTACAAGTGCATCTTCAGATGTTTGAAAACCTCAGTTTCCTGCCTGCCTGTAGATGGCAGCATCTGCTGCCCTGCTGAAGAGGGGGCAGTTTATACTGTTCTTCTCACCAGAAGGGCTTAATAAACTAGTCTGAGTCATTTTCCTTAGCAGCAGGAATTTGGAATGAGTAGTGGAGTTCCAAGTGTTAATTGCAAGAGTGCAAATTGCAACAATCTCTGACTTTGTTGGCTTAGGGATAAGTTTGTGAAAGCTAGAGAGACTAAAAGTCCGGATTAATTCTGGATAGCCTTTGGCTAATGTGGTACTTGATATGGCATTTCACTACTATATGATGAAACCTACTATGCATGCATTTTTCATTGCTCTCTATACATAATGTGATCTCTGTAGGCGTAGAAAAAGATAGAAGTGGGATGCTGCCACCAGTGCTTATGGAAGAGCCACACTTTATACAAGTCCAGAGATAAGATAGGCTTATAGTTGACTGCATACCAAATAATGCAGACATGTCACAAGCCAAGTTTACACAAGTGAAAAAGTTGCTCTTTGCACAAGCCTAGTTCTCAGAGATGCCTAGCTCCTGTTCCATTTTATCTTATCTCATCTCTGGTTCTACTTCTTTAAAAAAAAATGTATGCCACAATTACACAGCCTTAGGCTACCCTCAGTTTTTTTAAAGGCTCTTATTAAGACGACACTTACCAATATCATTGTCATTGCCACCTGTGTCATCTGTAAAGTCAGGGTGAGAGATGATTTCATCAACCATGAACACTTGCTCCTTATCATCAGTAACATTCAGCATAGACTTTCCAAGGAAGACTTTGTAAGCTGATTTGTTTTGTGGTTTTTTTGACCTGAGTGAGAGTAAAGAGATTCATGAAGATTACCAGTTTGAGAGCAAGGTCTACAGCTTAGATACAGTCTCAGTTCTGTTTCATGTTCACTTTAACACTGACAAGAAAAAACAAAATTTAGTCAGCTTTGAAAGTTAATGGAGTATTCTAAAAGAAAGCATCCCAATTTTTAAGATAGATATTCATCTACCTTAAATAGGCATTTTGAAGTGCATGCCTAGTTTAGCTGCTACTAATGCCAGGCACTGGTGATGAGAATCCTCTGCAAGATACTAGGAAGATCAGCTTCCCTCAAGAACAGTAAAATCCACCCATAAGTGTATTGCTCAACAGCTCTTCACCTCTCAGAATAACTAAGTTTTGTGAACAGCAAAGGTAAAACTGAAACCCTAGCTCCAGTTTTGGCTAAAGTTGTTTAATTGCATAATCCACCAAAATGTTATTATCTTGCTATAGCTCCTTTTGCTGTACTTGGACTCCCAAAGGCTCAATGGTTACAGCTACTCTCTCAGTTTGCTCAAAAAAGCATTCTTACTATGGTGCATTTTGAAGGATTGCTTAGAGAGCAGCATGCAAAGAAATCACTTGAAGAAAGTTGCAAATAAGAAGGATGTGGAATGGTAAACTTACGGACTATGAAAACAGTGTGCTGCTGTAAGCACCCAGCAAGGGTCAATGAGGCTGCCACCACACAGGAAATGGTCACTGCCCCTTATGTTTTGGAAGATGCCAGCTATCCAGGGCTGAGACTCAACCTCTGCCTGGCTTCCACCAACAATCTTGTAGTACTTGCTCATGCTTCTTTGACCACATGCATGCCCTGCAAAAAGAGAAAGTTTGTTCAGATGTTCTTAACACTGTACCGAGCTTGTGCTATTAAAAATAATAATAATCAATTGTCTTGAAATTGATGTTACTTACCACACTTTGCCATGTTGCAAGGTGTTTCTTGAATGGTGAATCCCTTTTTGGTGTAGCACCAGGGCCTGTCCCTTCCATTTGGGTTTCTGGAAGAGAAAGGAAGCATTCTTTTCATAAAGACAGAATTCTAAGGTACTGCCATTTTTTTCAGAGAAAACTAAGCGTCCTGTAAAGGGCAGAAGTGTTCTGCTGCAAGATATGCCAGAGAAAATTTGCAACTACCTATTACTGTCGCATACTGGGAGTTTCACAGTATGATAAGCTTCAGTGGAAAGCAAGAACCCCAGAGAGCCACATTCCAAGTATTTTTAGTAAAAATTCATGTATTTGTTTATTTTTAAGCACATGTACCATCATGTGAGGTACTTTTGCAGCGGTGACAATATAAGTCATCCCAGGAAGAGCAATGCTTTTCTTACCTGCAGTAGTTGTGCTTGCCCAGACCGAGCTGCAAAGCATTCCTTGTATGTGCATGGTAATAACCCCTCCTGATTACCGAGGGAAGGTCCCATGGCAAACATTCATCTTCTGTTGCCATTCCTCTGTAATCCTCCCCATTCTCAGTGTAGCACATGCTGGTGGTGTCTGATAAAATAAACTTCATTAGCAGCATATTCTTATTGATTTTTCTGAGACAGAAATAATCTGTATGAATACTTTTAATAAGAAATGGGTTAATTCATTACACTTTATTACAACAGACTACACAAAATCTGGACCTCATATTCTTATTAAATTTGTTCTTATTGAATTTTGAGTATCAAGAATCTTATGCTTTAAAGCATACATATTGCTTCTTTAATGGTTTCAGTTTACTTCACAATGTGATCAGTTCTTCTGCTTCTGAACAATCCCAAAGAAGTTCACTTTTTTCACCCCAAACTAAAACACTTGTGAGGTTGGCAACATTTGTGAAGAGACAGGGACAAAAGTTAGAGATACCAATTTTGCAACAGTATTAGTTATTTCTGCTCACTTAGCATAAAGTACTAAAGGATTTCCAATGTATGTGCTTATGGATAATACCTTCACTTGGCATTTTGCATTCATGATTTACCCATCTCTTGCTATCTTTTCAATCAATTTAGTGTTTAGATAGATACTCTACCTAGTTCGCAATTAATCCCAGTGTATCCTTCAGGGCATACGCAACGATTAATTCCACTAAAGAGGTAATAGGTAATGCAGGTTCCTCCATTCAAACAATGGCATTCTGTTAAGTAAAAGACATCACTAATTAGAGACAAAACATTTAAATGGTAAAGTAAAGTAACATGTAGTTGCAAACTAAGTTTTAGGCATGTAAGTATCATTAAGAGTCTTCCCCTTACATCAAGACCTACTTGCAAGGTAAGTTCTTTTTAGGTTCAAGCAGAACAGGCAGATACTTACCCTTGTGATCTGATCTGTGTTTATACGGGAGCTTGTAGTAGTACTTCTTGCTATAAAACTAAGAGAAAAGAAAAAAAGAATTAAGGAGAGTTTTGTTTATGTGGTTTGATTATCTTCCCTACTGCATACCTGAGCAAAGCAGAACTGGGAAGGGAAGAGAAAACCCACAAAACACCTTTATAAAAGCTCCAGAAGGCTGATGCACTGCATCAAATCATTGTAGCAATTTCTGCAATAAGGATCTAAACAGCTGATCAGGGTCCCTAGAACAGGCACAGAAGCTTTTCCCTCTCAAACACCAAGCAGTGCAGCAAAGGTGCAACATTCTCCAGCTGCCTCTGCCATTTTAGTGACCTTAGTGCTTCACATTCATGCCATGGAACAAAAGCCAGTAGATTTATAGTACAGTAGATTCTTGCTCTGTTCTTCAGTTCCTGCCTCTGCTTTGCAGGTTGAATATTATATTCTCCATGGAATTAATTAAGATTAGGTCTTTAGTATACTTCTCCCAGAGGTCAAGTGGCGTTGCCTGAGCTAAAACAAGCAGTAGTAACAATATAATTCCATAGTGTTGGTGAATGGCTCTGCTGATAGGTATGAACTGCCATACAAGGTGATGCTCAAATTCGTATTTGTTACACCTCTTTTAGCATCACACTTTCAAGCAGGTTATGTGGAAATTTAGTTATGGCCCAATACCCAACTCCATGAAATATCATTGAATTCTTAGTACTCAGTGTCCAGATCTGAATTACTTTAAAAGAAAAAAAATAATAGCTAAGTTTCTCTTATTGCATGAATTCTTCACTATTTAAATGCAGGCAGACATCTTAGGGTGGAACAGAATCAGAAGAAAAACTAAAGGGCTCAAAACATGTTTCTTGGAGGTATATGTACAGCAGATGCATATGTACAAGCAAAGGCAGCAAAACCAAAATTCAAGCCAAAAGCCTGCTACACCATCCAAAGCAGAAGTATAATTAAAACCAGAAGTGGTTCCAAGTGGACACCCCCTCCACCCCCCAACATTTATTTCAAAACTTACAGACTCCAGTCCCGTGACAAGCAAGCCCAGGGTTACTGTGAGGAAGATGAGTAACTTCATGTTCTTAGTTAACGTCTCACTTCGTTCCTCTTCTATCCCTAATATTTTGATTCTGAAAATAAAAGAGGAACTTTGCATCATGTCATAGCTTGCAGTGCCAGCTTTGTTGCTTCTGTTGCCTTCAGCTGGTTTCAGAATAAGTCACAACACAACTGACAGAAGAATTAAGCATTGACCTGCTGTGGAATATCTGCTTGTTATTTCCATATATTATATTAGAAGTTATCACTTGAAGCATTTCTGCACGGTTAACAATACAGCCAGACTTTTTCTAAAGTTTGAATGAAGCTGATAAAAGGAAAATTGAAACTTGAAAAAATCCATTCTCAGTTTCAGCAGTTCGGACTAACACAGTTGGAAGTTGGCAGACATATTTAGCTGCTGTCCAGCTGTTTGTACCTGTTTAACTGATTATCACCACCCATCCACGTAAAGGCTACACAAGGGAAAGCTCTATTTTTCATTACCTCTATAGATGCTGACTGTGCCTTGCTGATGCCCAGCACTTGCATAAGCCCAGACACCTCAGCAGCTGCTTCTGGCCACTGCAAACTGAAGAGTTCAGTCTTGGTGTTACCTCACTTATTTACAGGATTAGAAAAGCTTGGAACACATTCTGTCTGGATTTCTTATATGCAGCTGGATCCTCTAGCCAAACATATATAGCAACCTTCCCAGGTGTGACTGCTAAAAAGAGCTAGCCTTTAAAAACAGTAGGGAAAGAGCTATGGAGTGCCAATATGTCTTTTTATCTACTTTTTAAGTTGCAATATAAGCCATGTTTTTGGTTTGGTTTTGGTTGTTTTATTTGTTAGTTTTGTTTTTTTTTTTAAGTGTCCTCAGCTCCAGAACACTGGAAAACTTTGTTTTTAAGAGATTCCATAGGAATTTTGGTTCTTTTCACATCAGCAAGCAGTGAATGCAATAGGAGAGAGTAGGCAGAGACCTGCCCCACACTGCTTCAGAGGTTGCTACAGGGGCTTGTTCTAGCTTGGTCCTGCAGACTGAATACCTGCTGCTGCTTGGGGCATGTGTTCCAGTGGGTTTTATTTGAAAGACATACAATGCAAGTATTCTAAAACCACGGGGGGTGAGGGGGAATGACACAACCTTGAGGGAACCACAACACAGGGAATAGAGAAGATCACTGGATTCACTTGAGGAAACCTGCCATGATCCAAACCAAAATGCTAATGTAGATGGATCCTTTACTCACAAGGAGGTTTCATAACACAAGAAAGCAGATCATGCTTCAGCACATGCACATCTTTCAGGCTCACTTGAAATTTCAGCAAGTATGTTTTTCCCTAAGCATTACTTATACTAAGATGATTATCTTTAGCATAGCTGGCAGCTCTGCAAGTAGTTTGCCCTTTGTTACCATAATTAGCTTCCCAGGCCCAACCCTGGCATTGCAGAGAGCTGTGCTGCAAGTTTCTTGTGAAAACTACGCTAGACAGTAGGATGCAGTGCAGATCTCCCCGCTGCTGAGATGCCGCATCACCCGAGAGGTTCCCCTTCTTCTAATTTAAAGAGCAACCGCTTAATTGTGTTTGCCCTTGGCCTGGCGTTGTCACCCCGAAATCATACTCGGGTCCCAGGGACGCGGCACTTACCAGCGCTGGAGTCGAACGACGATACAACGATATCGGTGCGAGACCTCAGCTACCGTGCGAGCGCAAAGCAGCGGTGCCCGCACAGCGCGGAGCGGGCGCTATAAAGGCCGGAGCCGGGGCGGGCCCGCCGCTGCCGCCACCGCCCTGGGGCGGAGCCATGCCTGCCCCCCGGGACCTGCAAGTGCCTCGGCGCCGGTGCTGGTGCAAACACGGCACTGCTGCAGTGACTCAAGGGGGGAATTTGAAATGCCGCTCGTTTGGTTTCGGGGGGTGGGGGAGAATGGGGAGAGCAAACGGCTTTGTTGGAAGTGACCGTTCTGCGAGGGGCTGCCCCGCGGCGGTCAGTAGTACTTAAAGGCATTAAAAGAGATGCGACAGCTAAGAGAAAAATAACTTGTGTTGAAACATGCCCAGAGATGCAAACAAGGGTGGTGTATTTTATTCATGTGGGGCTACCCATAATGAGAGAAGTACGGATGATTTAATAACTGCTAGAGAATTAAATTGATTCAGCTGTGGGTTAAGCACAGCCCACTGGGAGGGGGTATTGGGCCAGAATGTGTTATCAGACCTGCTGCCAGCTGAAACAGAGTGTTTGGGGCTGCAGAACATTCCTCCTGCCAGCTGGAATCTATTAGGGCACTGGGTCACAGCCGGGGCTGAACTCATCTTCTCCAAAGCTACTTACAGCTCCCTTGGCGTTGAGCAATCTTTTGCTCCCCAGAAATTGGTCATGGCTTTCCCATAATTTCTGTTTTCCAAAAAAATATTCAAAACAGGGTAGTTTTGTAAGAGGTGGATATAAGACTGACAGGTGTCTTTATAAGAACGCAATTCAGTCAAATGTGGTTTTTCACATTGTCCTGTGATGGTGTAGCAATGTAGTGAATAACAGCCAACTAGTACTCAGTATTTGTGGGTATATTCATAGACTTTAGCTTCAGGTAGTGCAGGTGATTAACTTGAGGCAGGTCTTCATAGGCTGTGTAGCTGATGAAGAGCTGTTTCTTAAGAGGCTGGACCAGAGCAGGTTTTGACCTGTTTTTCTTTCAAGATGAATGTTTTCATAAGTGGACAGTTCAGAACTTAAGGAGACCACCCTTCTGTGTTTGATATCTAGCTTCACTGATGTGAGTATGGCTTAGTTTTCTTCTTTCCTCCCCACCTTTTATCATGTAAGTATACGACAAGGGGTAATGGCTTTAAACTGAAAGAGGGTAGATTTAGATTAGATATGAGGAAGAAGTTATTTATTATGAGGGTGGTGAGGCACTGGCAGAGAAGTTGTGGATGCCCCATTCCTGGCGGTTTTCAAGGCCAGGCTGGATGGGGCTTTGGGCAACCTGGTCTAGTGGAAGGTGTCCCTGCCCATGGCAGGGGGTTTGAAACTGGATAATCTTTAAGGTCCCTTCTAACACAAACCATTCTATGATTCTGTTCTATTTATGTCAATTCTGTGGTGTAACCATACCTTTATTTGGGTATTGGCCATTTACATTCTCTATTTCTTTCTGTTCAGACCTTCAGGCCCATGTCAGAACAGACCTCTGCTGAAAGCATGCTGAATTCACTTCATTGAATGATAGGAACTGAGTCAAGAGAAATGGCCCAAGCTGGAAGACCAGAAATAAACATAGGTAAGGAACAAAACTTTCTCAATGACAAGATAATAATTTTTCTCTCTCTCTGTGGTGACTGAATATATCAGCATCACAAGCAATTAGATCCTCTGAGGGACAGGGCAGAAAACATCAAGGTAGAATCCTCATGGCACTCTCTTCACTTTAGAAGAATGACTGTAGAGCAAATTTACCGTAGGGAATAAATTCCAGCGGTGGGGGATAATCCAGATTTTAATAGCAATCTGTAGCATTTACATATGAATTTTAATACACCAACTTTACATGTAATAAATTAAGAAATAGTCATGGTTTGATTGAACAGGGAAGGGACAAGGTGTCAGGAAAAAGCTGGTTCATCAGGGCTGGACAGCTCCTTTTTTTGTTCCTCCATGCTCCCAAGGCAGAGGTGCTAGGACATGGTCACTTCCTCAAACTCTTTCTGGAAAAAGAGCCAACCCTAGAGCATCTGGGTTTCCCTTTTCACATTTGTTGTTCCTTAAGAGGTGCTGTAGAAGTGTGAGGAATGGTCTGAACTACCAAGCTGCATAGATCTCCCCTGTTTCTCATTTTTCCCCTAAAACTTGAAGGTTCATACTTGTTTCCCAGGTCCAAGAGCCCAAAACATTTGTTGTCTTCACTCTACAAGGTACAGAAAGATTAAAAATCCCTATTTCTTCTATTTGTCATATAGTTGGATTTTGCTGAAATACTGTATTACTTTATTCTCAATAATGAAATGTGCCTGAAAAGCTATCAGGAGAAGTGACCTGGGATGTGTCACATTGTTTCAATCAGAGTGGTAACAGTTATTGATCAGAAACTCTGGCATGTTTGCAGTATCCCTTCAGTGCTATCAAATTCCTTTTTGCACCTACATAGGGAATGATTGAACTGAAACTATGGTTTAGCAGCGAGATATCCATGCTGGCTGCAAATGAGTTTACTTTGGTACTGCAAGTCATTTCATGGCAAGCAAGGCTGCATGATCTCTTATGAGCATTAAGTGACTCTCAGGAAAGCAGAAACTGCTGAGAGAATTTCCAGTGCCTGAGTTCACTGAGCTGGCTGATGGCTAGCACAGCAAGCTCTGAAATGAGGTTTCAGGTGAAATAAACACTTAGACCCTTTTATGTGCCTGCCTTAAAGCAGAAACCTTGGAAAATCTGTAGCCTGGCATCCCTGGCAAGACCTCTGCCTGACCTCAAATCTGGACCTGCCAGCACAGGTAGGAAATGCACAGACCCAGTGGGAGGGGTGAAACAGGACCAGTTCTGTTACCAAGGGACTTTCAGTAGCTTCAGGGCCAGAATTTGTTCATTACCCCATGTCCTGAGAGTTCAGAAGAGCCCTGTTGCAACATGTGTTCTTTCTCCAGACTAAGATCAAGATAGAACAGAGGAAAAGGTCTTTGTAACTCAAAATCAAAGTTGCTTGGGAAGAACAATGAACAAAATGAAATGCCTAGTGAAAGACTCTCAATGGAACATATTTGTCCAGTAGACACTGCTTAATGACAACCTGTGAGGCTTAAGAGAGGAACCCTTGTACAGACCCATGAACAGTTTTTCCTTTTTGAGAGCCCACTTTCTGCTTTCGCCTGATAAGATCTTTTTCCTTATGCATGTCTGTGGTTTCATCACTTTGTTTCTTACCTGAATTTGGCAGAGTTGTGGGCAGGATGGAAGAGGGAAAGACTTCTGAATAAAGGAGAGGTGCTATAGGAAGTGGTATGAGTGACCTTGCAAGGGACAATTTACTTGCTTAATAGGAGCATAGCACATAAACAAGAAAAAGCAAGTCACAAGATCTAAAGTCATTCTCACATTTATATAGTCAGGGCTGTTAATAACAGGGCTTTATAAATTTCTTTTGTCTGTACATGGATTATAGCACAGGGTAGAGAAAATGTATATACCTATTATGAGCTGCTCATGTGATCCAAGTCTGTGAACCCCTTACAGCTGTACAGTACTTCTCTCAAAAAGCTAGTAGGATGAAACCCGCAGTCAGGCAGTTCATGGTTTACTGTGATCCTCTGATTTAGTTCTCAGTTGCTGATAAAAATCTTGCTGATTCTTTTAATTTATAGTTGGAGTACCTTGAATGTTTCAGATTAATAGGCCAGCCTGACTTAGCAAATTTAAAAACACAACATTCCACTCCAACTTGGTGAGGCCACTGACCCTCTTAAAGAAATACAGGGGCTTTATCATTTTTATTCAGGTGGCATGCTGAAAGGGATTGTGAGGTTCACATTGTTTTGTAGAAGTTGCCAGGGTGGAAGGGTTATCAGTTCCAGTGTTTATTTTCACAGCTGATGATAAAATATTAAAACTAAAGAGAAATACCATCCACCACACAATTAATGGAGTGTTAAGTAAATATCAGTAAAAAGAACTGCCACCGAAGTGCTCTTCTGTCAGGGAAAATTTCCCTTACTGTGGTACCCTGGTATTCCACATTGGATTTTCTCAGCTGGGGACACTCACCAGCCTAATAGGAATCTCCACAGGTGAAAAGTTACAACCGTGCTTAGAAATCTGCCCTAAACCTGAAATCCTGGCTCTGTGAGCAGGCACTTCTGCAGGCCCCTGCTGAAAGTAATGGTGGTCAGAGGAGGGGGAGCAGCCCCTATTATTCAAGGCAATTTCAGAGTCAGAGCTCAGGTATGCCTAAGGTTTTATATTGCTTTAAGCCTGGTGGTTGTGTGGAGCACCTTCTGGTTTGTTTCACATGTAAGTAATATCAGAATTAGTCCTTTGACTAGTAAAATGCCTATTTTGCCAACATGGCTTCCGTTGAAATAGAAAAATCATTTGCAAGTCCTCTCTACTTACAGTGCATTAAGAATGGAGAGGTCTATATTTGCATACGAGCAGTTATGTGTGCCTAAACCTCTGTCATCTCACATGACAGAGCATTGTTAAGCCTCACATTCAGTGTTTAGTTAGTGATTAAGAATACAAAAGCTAAGAAAACACCTAGATCGTTTCAAGGTGACTTGTCATCTCTGTAATGATGATAGTTTGTTGTTTTATTTATGCAAAGAATATAGCTTGTCACTGCATTAAGCAGCCCCATCTATGGGTATAGAATATAACAAATACAGCTATGTTTACAACTGCTCTGTGTACTGGAATGCACCTTAAAAATCAAAGTGCACTGGTTTACAGTAAATTTTGTATTATGGCAGAAAGGTTCCAAGGCAGTCATGTGTTACAAGCTTAAGGGAAATTTTCCAGTGTGAAGTTCTTTTAGAATGCTCCTGTGTCACCTTTAAGAACACAGGCACTTTAACAGTAAAACATTTTGTAATCTTCTTTTGATAGTAGGCAAGTTATTTTTTTTAATCCATTTGCTGCTATCTCTGAGGTAATAACAGACATGACTGAATAAAACAGTAGATTTTTAAATAGATTTCAAATGTTACATTATCAGCTTTCAGAAGGTTAAAAATATACAGCTCACTCTTTAACCTTATTCTCTCAAATGACAGCTTGTATGAGTACCAGGAATTTCCAGAGTAGCTGATTTTAAGTCGAATGTGATTCATAAAAATTCTTCTACTTTAATGACTCTTGATTACTTGTCAGTTGTTTGTGGTTGGAATCTGAAGCAAATGGTGATCTCATTTCCTTTAGGTATAATTCAGTTATTCAGGTTTCTTTGTTTATTTAAATTTTTGTTCCTTTTCCTTGCTGCCTACTGGTTTTCCTTTATCTATGTTATCTGTGTGCGTAGAAGTAGCAGAAAATATCAGCTGAGGGCCACTGGACCCTCTCCGGATGCTTGTTGATGCTACTTATTGCTTTGCGTGCAGCAGAAATAGCCAGCCTTTATCTCTGAACTAAGCCAATGTAATCAAAACCTTGAAAACTCGCTTCAGTCACAACAAGCCACCAACTCCTCTTGGCTGAGCTATTTTATTACACTGGGAGAAAATGTGGTTGAAGCTTTAAAACAGCACTATCCCTTCCAAAGGCCGTTTTGCTGGGTACTGCAGCTGCATTCTGCAAAGAGACAGACCATGCTGGAAGTTGATTGTAGGTATGGGGTGAGCACATCGAGCACCTGTGAAATCCCCTGTCACTGGGTCCATTTCACTCATGCGTAGAAAGCAGCTACTTAACGAGTGTTCTTTTTTTGTATACAAAGTTTTGTTGTTTTAGTGAGCTGTCCGGATATGAATGTTTTCTTGAATAGCAATGCTCACATCTAAGGGTTTCTTCATCAGCTTCTTGCGCACCTGCTTTTAAACTATATGCTTGTATCTCATTGAGCATTTATGAAAATCCACTGATTATGAAAATTGCCAGTCCCTGTCAGTGTATGTTGGAATTGCTCAGTTGAGACAACTGATATCTAAGCAAAGATTAGTCTGAGCTACAAATGTTGCATCCAGATCCTAAATATCTTCAAATTATGTTTGTGGTTATGTCTATGCCTGACTTAATTTCCAGTTGCTTGTAGCACTGGGAGAAATCTAGAAAAGAAGACTTCTGAGTCTGAAGCTATAAGGCAGAAAGCAATTAATGGGTTTTTAGGGATTAAGCTGTGATTCTTTTGGTGATTTTCACTTCTGAAGTGGGATATTTTCCAAGGGAATCCTATGTCTGCCTGCCACTTAGTGATCTGGAATACCACATTGAAATCTAACACTGGAAATTTACAGAAACAGCTGGCTTGGACTATTATTTCTGTAGTGCGTCAATCAGATTCACATTCCACAGGAAAACGAGCAAACTGAGAACACGTCAGTTGCCAGACTTCTGGAGGGCAGGAGATTTGCTAAAAACTGGGAAGAAAGCAAATCTGGGAGAATGAGTTCTGCATGCTGTATGCCAGTGATGGTGTAACCAGGGAAGCAGCACATCCTAACCCGCTTTGCAGCACAGCCCAGGCAAGAAAATTTGCACTGCTTATCTCTTTGAGATGCTGCCTGTAAAGATCATTTAGGATTCCACCCTTCTGCCTTTTGTCTTTGGGTTTCTTACTTATGAAGGAAGATAAATACCTAAACTAAGAGGCAATTCCTACCTACAGGGAAGGAAGTGCTGATTTACAGTGCCAAGCAGATACATAACAGATGTCTGAGTGGGGCTTTCTGTAGGGTGTGACACTACCTGCTCTTATCAGCTTTGCCTCCAGGGAGTAATCAGTTTAGCATGTTCTCTATGTCTTGCACACCTCTCAGGTAGAATCCGTGGGTGCAGGATCAGTGGCAGGGAGCCTTGTCCACCCCGATGGATGCAACTGGGCTGAGTTGCATCCTTGCTGCTCACTGGAGATGCAGATCACTTGTATACTGCACTATAATCCTTAAATGCAGGATTGTTTTGACTAAACAACAGCCCCAACTTCCTCAGCCTGTCTTCATACGGGAGGTGCTCCAGTCCCCTGATCATCCTCGTGGCCCTCCTCTGGACATATTCCAACAGTTCCATGTCCTTTTTATGTTGAGGACACCAGACCTGCACACAATACTCCAGGTGAGGTCTCACAAGAGCAGAGTAGAGGGGCAGGATCACCTCCTTCGACCTGCTGGTCACGCTCCTTTTGATGCAGCCCAGGATACGGTTGGCTTTCTGGGCTGCGAGCGTACACTGAAGCCGGCTCATGTTCATTTTCTCATCGACCAGCACCCCCAGGTCCTTCCCCACAGGGCTGCTCTGAAACTCTTCTCTGCCCAACCTGTAGCTGTGCCTGGGATTGCTCTGACCCAGGTGTAGGACCTTGCACTTGTCATGGTTGAACTTCATAAGGTTGGCATCAGCCCACCTCACAAGCCTGTCGATGTCCCTCTGGATGGCATCCCTTCCCTCCAGCGTATCAACCGAACCACACAGCTTGGTGTCATCGGCAAACTTGCTGAGGGCGCACTCAATCCCACTGTCCATGTCAGCGACGAAGATGTTGAACAAGACCGGTCCCAACACTGATCCCTGAGGGACACCACTCGTTACTGGTCTCCAGCCAGACATTGAGCCACTGACCACAACTCTTTGCCTGCAGCCGTCCAGCCAGTTCTTTATCCACCGAGTGGTCCACCTATCAAACTGATGTCTCTCCAATTTAGAGACAAGGATGTCGTGTGGGACAGTGTCGAACGCTTTGCACAAGTCCAGGTTGATGACGTCAGCTGCTCTACCCCTGTCCCTCAGTTCTGTAGCCCCATCATAGAAGGCCACCAAATTGGTCAGGCAGGATTTCCCCTTAGTGAAGCCATGCTGGCTGCCACCAAGCACCTTGTTTTTCATGTGCCTTAGCATGCCGTCCAGGAGAATGTGCTCCATGATCCTGCCAGGCACAGAGGTGAGACTGACTGGTCTGTAGTTCCCTGGGTCTTCCATTTTCCCCTTCTTGAAAATGGGGGTTATATTTCCCTTTTTCCAGTCGTCGGGAACTTCACCTGACTGCCATGATTTTTCAAATATGATGGACGAAATTGTCTAAATAAATACAACCTACAGAAAAAACCACTCAGTAATCATAACCATTAATGGCTATGATTGAATGGTTATGAATCATAATCATTAATGACATTGGTCATGGATGGTGCTATGAAGTACCAAAAAAGCTCTGAATTAAACAGACTCCTCTGTGAATTTACAGCTGAAGGAAAAGGATACCAAATGCAGAAAGATGGGAGTGTAGAGAGCCCATAATGCAGCACTGCCCAGTGTATCAGGCAGAGGCTCGGTACGTTTGCAAGTGAACAGCTGTTGAACAACTCAGAGGAAAAAGAGTTTTAAGGAGAAAAAGTAAATTGCTTCCTGGGTGCTGTAGAACAGCAGCATTTTTCCTCATAAAGAAACAGCTGAGAGGGAAGGGGAAATAGAATTAACTTGGGTAGTTTAATAATAGCATGTATCTTGGGTGCTCTAATAATAGTTCTTATCTTTTCTCCCCCTCCTACTCCTTCAGATGTTTTGGCTTCAGTCATCTTTCTTTTTTTTCCTAGATGGTTTCCTGTAACTTACTTGTAGTACGGACACTGTGCTATGTTTCCTAATCTTTGTTTGCTGATTGTTGTTTATAGAATATAAGTAAATACATCTCTAAAGAAAATTGGGCTTGCTCTCCTGAAGGAAGTTTAACACCTCTCCTGTCTATGGCAGTTGCAGCTTTTGTTGATGGACAGAGGACAAAAGAAAACAAACCAAAAAAGAGATTACACAGCCTTCTCATATATAAGTACAACAGGAAAAAAAAACAAACCCAAGCCAACCAACTTCTAAGTCCACTTTTTGTTTGCAAAACGTCTTTTTTTTCATCCTTGTGCAAAGACTTCCAAAGGGAGATTCTGGCATATAGTGACCTATCATCAGTACCACCAACAGTATTCCTGCCATAAAGCAGAAATACTTGCTCTCTCCCTCCTCTATCTCCATGGCTTTTATTTGGCAATGCTGATCACTTGTGCCAACTGTGATTTTGGTTAGAACTGTTGGAAATGCAGTGGTTTGATTCTTCTGAAATATATGTGGGTTTTGAGCAAAATGTCTCAAATTGAGATACAACAAAGCCTCCCTCATTGGGAGTTTTGGAAGCAGCTTTGGCGTGAATCTTCCCTTTGTTCTCCAAGAGGTGTCAAGAATATGCTCACTTGTCTCTATAAACCAAACAGTGACTGAAGCAGGCATTTACAGAGGAGATGGAGAAGGCAAAGTGTAGAGAAGAGTCCTTCCTAATAAATCTGTAAGGTTCAGCATCCTGGGCTGCATGCTGGTACTGTTGTAGACCTGATCAGAAGGGCAGAGTAAGGTGGCAGATGAAGGGGATAAGAGGCAGTGTTAAGTGTTATTTCCCTTTTGAGAAATTGCTAAGGTTTAGCCAGGAGAAAGGCAAGAAAGAAGTGTTATTAATTTGTCGGAAATGGAAGGTGGACACAGCAAATGAAGGTTGTGCTGGAAAAGGTTGAAAGCAACCTATCTATCTCTGGGCTCATTATCAGAAAAGTTACTAAGGGGACAGTAGAGATTGGCTACACAGTTTATTCAGGAGTCTAAAGGATGAATGTGGGAGGATAGGGCTAGAGGGCATAGGTCATGAAGAGCTCTGAGAGTGAAAACAAGTTATGTATAGTCGATGCAGTGAAGAACAGGCAGATGATAAGGGATAGCTTGATCAAAGAGAATTCCATGAGAGAAGCCTTTGCAGGAGCTTTTCTGACTGTAGACAAGAAAAGTGGAATTACATTTGTTAAAGCTCCTGGCAGGCAGAAAAGTTCCGTTGCTTTCAGTGATGGTAGAGAACAGTGGGATCAGTCCAAAAGGACTAGGAAAGATGGAGCTGTTACAATTCAGTTGAGTTGCATCTTATGAAAGGTTTTTAAAAAAGGTGATACCAGAGAGATGTGTAGATATACTCTTTGACAGAGTGAGGGAGGTTTACAGTAGAGGTGCAACATCACACACATAAAGATGGCAAATTAGTTTGTGTTTCCAAATGAGATATAAAATGAAGGAAAAAAGGAAACCAAGAGAGTAATTTCAAGGCAAGATATGTTGAGTCAAAAGATTGTGAAGAGAGGCAGTGAAGGAGAGAGCTGTGGAACATAGGCAATGCTGGGTAAAAGGAGCTCCGCAACCCAGGAGAATGAGGACAGAGCTCTGCTTCTGAACAGTTCTCATGAGAATAGCTTCCACTCCATGCAAACGACAGAGGCAAGTTGGAGAAAGCCTAAACTGGGTCTGGAGAACAAACTCTGCTGTTGAGTTTGCACGTGGTGAGTGCTGAAGTGATCAACATGGGAAGGAGTTGCAAGTGGCATAAAGTGAGGGATATTGTTAAAGTAAGACAGACTGTAGGAAAGAATTGGATTTTCCCTCCTGGCACCTGGTGATGAGCACTCATGTTGTAGTCCAATAGGAAAGCTTTTGCCAGCCTGTGTGAATTCCCCTGAGATGAATGGAAATTTCTAATATAGTCTGTGTAACACAATTCATTATATGGAACTACATCTATGAATAAGCATTACTCAGTGGGAGTAAGGAATGTCAGGACGAATCCTAGGCTACTGTATTATGCTGTACTTAATATTACTTGAAACTACTTTGTGCTGCAGTGAATATTATTAAAAGGAAACTAGCTTAGGGACATGCTTGTCTTCTGTTCACTTCAATGGAATAGGTCTGAGTACCAAAATACCTAAATGAGAGGCCCAAACCCTCTTCTGAAATACACATCTATAAACTCGGTTACCCCATAACATGTTTACACTGGTGTAATGGGGATCAGTGCTTAGCCCATAATAACTCATTGCTGTTTTCTTGCACCCACAAAATTATATAAAAAGCCCACTGTAGAACATCTGTTCCAATGGAACAGCTTTTCCTGGAAAACTATCTAGTTAGTCACTGTCTCTTGGGCCTCATAGAGCTCCCATTTCTCTTTCTGCAGGGCCTCATCCTCATCAGGAAAAGGTGGAGAGTGGCTTCTGCTCTAGGCTACCCTCTTCACTGTAAAAGCTAGAAATTCATTCATTAGGCTGCCAAGACATTGGAATCCAAATCTTTCCTTTCAGGGTAACTGCAAAAAGTGGGTGCTACTCCTGCTGGCTCTTGTGTTACGCTCCTGCTGTTAGCAGATAACTTGTTATGGTAAGGGTTGGGGAAAGGGTATTTCTAGCTCAGGTGCTGTATGGCAGTTGTGCAATGGTTCTACAAAAGCATGAGCTACATGTACTACAGGACCTGTTAGATGTTTTTAGGGGTGCTGTCATGGGACATAAGGACATCAAATATCTACTTCAGGCATTCTGAACCAGGAAATTAAGCCCATAAGAGTGTTGAGGCAATGTAGGCTACTAGGTCACTGGCTTGCTTCAGGAATAGCTTATTAACGCTATTCCTCTGCCTTTCATTCTTCCCACTGTGATTCATACTGAAAAAGGAATTTATCTTGTCTTTGACAGTCTGGTAATATATTAGTAGGTGATTTCACTATAGTATTCAGTGCCAGGCTTTGGTCCTCAAAGCATGTTACTACATTAACATGAGACTTCCTGAAAGCGAGGTTCATTAAACTGACAGTGCTGCACAGTTGCCGTTTCCAGCTCTCAGTTCTGGAGCAATATGATTTGGCATACTTGGACCTCTGTGTTTCTCTGCATTGCCTTCTATAGGCATGCTTGATTATTTTCTCCCTTCCTGTGTTAAGTACTGACAAAACCGATTCCTCAAAAAAATGAGAAAATATTGAAAAAGAGGAAAGACAAAATCATTTAAGGAACATAGGGAAACCACAGTCTGAGCGTGTGACATTCCAGTCTGTGCAAGCATACATGAAGTATTAAAACTTGAAACAGTTTGTGTAAGTAACTTGAGACTAGACATACAGGCAAACTTTAACTTAAGTATCTTCAAAAAACTATAAAGAATATAAATGTAACTTTAATAGGTATCTATGTAGTACAGACTTCAAAAGGCAAAAGTATTACTGGGTTTTGGTTATTAATAAATCACATGGAAATTCTCCAGGTATTTCATTAAAGTGAAAATAAAAATAGATATCTAAATACCTGATGTGACTTTCACGTTAGGAAGGGGTTTCTTCAGATATTAGGTGGACCAGTGCTATTAGAGCCAGCAGAGTCCCAGGAGCTGAGGCACCTTTGCTTTGACAGATAGTTCTCTGAACCCTGATATGAAGCAATAGTAATTATAGCAGTCATAGGAAGAGAAGGAGCCAGAAAGCTGACTAGCTAGAAGTCAATGTTGTATTTTCATTTTACTTCTTGACAAAATAGCAGTGTTTATTGCTTATAAGAACTGCTTTTAAGGAGATGATTAAAAATAGGAGTCTGTCCTTATCTGATACTCTGTTCCAAAGCCTTGAAATAGGAGATCTGACTGCAATAGTTGAAGGAAACAGTCAACTCATGAAGTTTTGTATAGTATTATTCCCATCTTACCTCTGCTGAAACGTATATTCCACAGCAGGTTAATTTTCTGCAGCATCATGTTGCACTGTGGTATAGGAAATTCTACAGTAACTTACTTAGAAGCTGAAGTTTTGAGTATATAGGTATATTGTGAATGCTAGGGATCTATTTGGGCTGCCTTTATAAGCTAAAAATGATATCCACTGCCAAAGGTATGGTTCAGATCTTTGTGCCTGGCACATAGGCAGCCTGCGTTATGTCATCTGAGAATTTCTGATTTGGATTTTCAAGCTTGCTGGTAGTTCTGGTTTTCATCATTCAAATATGGGCGAAGAAGTCAGTGATGTTACTCTAACAGCAAAATAATGTCCTTGTTTCTTGTGCACTAAAGAAGGAAATATGTTAGCAGTTCACGATTAGGCTTATACCGTTGTCTTCTCCTACCACTATTCTCCTTTTGGACAAAATTCTTCCAAAATCTAGCTAATTGAACCTCCAGAGTAAAATCTTTGGTCACTCTTAGAATGAGAAGTGACTTGCTACCAATTAAAGCAGATACTTGACGTGTGAAACGTTGGCTTCTTTGGCAGGCATGCAAGTAGTCTAAAGTATTTTAAATAAGCTCTCAATGAGAATAGTTACAGCTGGGCTAACAATGAGAAATCTAAACAGAAGCATCCATTACTTCTGATTACAGCTTTATTTCAAGCATAGTGCTAGTACTTGACAAACATTTTTATAAGTACAACTTGCCAAAACTTTTGTTAATGGAAAGCATAGCAGGAGAGTCACAAAACTGTGAGAGCCTAAGCTTGGCTGGGTTGCAGAAACAGCTCTGCTATCCCCTGTGCAGCTGAAGAAGTGGTTACCACTGGCAAGCAAGCATGACCTCATGATAAACTCGCTGATCCTCACTCATTATTAACCTTTTAGCTACTTGCAACCAACACTCTTACCACAAGAGGAAAAGACTGCTGTCTTTCTTTTGCATATCATAAAGATAAGTACATTCACCAGCATTATTGACCAGAGACCTAGCAATAAATTCATGAGCTAGAACAGTCATGTTCAATATACACGTGAAATTACAGGTATAATTTCTGATAATAGTGCCATGTAAAATTCCCCCACTAGGACTTGTTTTTAAAATATGTAATATTACAGTGACCTGAGAGTTGCTTGATTTGGTTTTGCCTGTTCCTAAAAGTGTTGTATATCCTAAGATGTGGAAATCCAACTCTCTCAGAAAGTTCTAGGTATCATGACTTCCTGATAAGGAAAAATTATCCTATTCATCAAGATATCCATTCTGTCATGAAGACGTGCTTTGCAGTGCCACTGAAGAAGGACACGAAGCAAGAAAAGCGTGAAGACAGACATGCTTTCTGCTTTTTCATTTGAAAAAAAACATTTTTATCTTCCTAAGACAAATAATATCAGATAACGTGTATGAAATGCTACTGCATTTGAATAACCTCCTTCAAACTCTGTGGGATGGAATAGCGTATTTTTGTTCAAGTGCTAAGCAAACTGCATTTGTTCTGCAACTTTGTTGTCTGAAGATGTGAGGTTGATTCTCAGCTAACCAGCCAAGCACTCCTTCGAAATACTGCAGGCAGAAAGAGTCCCGCAGGAAGTGGTATTTGTGATTCAGTAAACGGCACCTTGCCCACTGAGTCACTGTTGAGCCAGTGTCCAAATGTGTTTCTAGAGCTTGGAATATAAAACTGAAGTCCTGATTGTTTGTGGCTACTGGAAATTCATTGAACTATTGACGAGAACAGGGATACTAACCGCAACATCCCTGATTCCAGACAGGGATAATTACAACTTTCCCCCACTTACTTCTTTGGGAGACTAATTCTCCTTTCCTCTAAGCTTGTACCTTTTTCCTGCACTGAGCTGGTCACCATCTTCTAAGCATACTGGAAAGATGAGTGCCACAACTAAGATGCACAGCCTGTCTTTCTGTGGGCACTACTGAACGTGCCAGGCTTGGCACCCGCAGTTTTGCAATGCCATGCTTTATCCCACTTGGAGACTGTCTTTCAGACACCATTACCGTAACCTGCCTGAACTTTTCCAGTTAGTTCAGTTCTGCAGCTGAAGGGGTGCACTGATTTGCAGTACATTTCCTCTTAGGACTCATGACCCAGTAGAAGTGCACAGTGACTCAGAACAGCCTTTTCTAAACAAAGTCTTAATTTATGGATCAGAATTGAGCAAACCTCAGCAAAGTTTAAACTGAAGATGCACCATGCATGTGATCTTTCGTACTGGATTTCACATGTCCAACACAGAATTCTTCTCTAATCAACTACTCAATAGGTTTCCAGTTCTGTTTTGGTTTTGGGTCATTGTTTTGTTGTTTTTGTTTTTTTCCCTTTAAATCCCATTGTTATGTATAGATATATAATTGAAACTTTACAATTTACAAAAACCAGATGTCTAATGTCATTCATCCACACACTAATTTATGTGAAGGTTTGTGGAAGAAAACCTTGGTACATGATTTACAAACGTGATTGGTTGACCTTGGCTGGATGCCATGTGCCCACCGAGCTGCTCTATCACTCTGCCCCTCAACAGGACTGGGGGGAGAAAAGAAGGTGGGGAAAAAAACCCTTGCAAATCAAGATAAAGGCAATTTACTAAAGCAAAACCAAAGTAATGTGAGGTGCTGCTGTGAAAGATCACAGGTTCAAGTCTGGAGTGGTCCAACATGCATCGTGGGTGCTGTGATCCTGTATGTAAGTTAATGACATAGTGCTTAGAATTTAAGCCTTTTTCATGCTTAACTGTTCACAAAAACCTTATCACAGAATCATTAGGGTTGGAAGAGACTTCTAGAGATCATCTAATCCAAACCCCATTTTCCTGTTTTTTTTGTAATTATGAAATAGTAGCTAACTGCATTTGTCTTAATTTTAGTGAAATTTCAGTAGGACTGTAAGTAACACTTGTTTTGGACCTGCTCACATTATTGTTAAAGTCATTACTAGCTACATATAAATGGTTTGAATTTGTAGCAGGAAGATGCATTTTGGACCACTTAGTTAAGCTCTGTAAGTTGTATGTAGTGGTTAACTGATTTCTGGAGTTATGGAGCATATTAGATGTTAGGTAGCACGTTTAGCAGGTGGATGTAAGTGGATTTTCTCAACACGTGCGTATCTTCATTAATGTTGATAACGTGTTTAACCATTAGATGTAGGTTCATCTAGGGTGGTGCAGTAGCTTCTACTGTAGAGAAAGGGACATAACCATGCAAAATTCAGTTTCCTGAGCAAAATAGTACCAACTCTGAGTACCTGCTGGAATTGGGCTCACAGGTCCACCCTTCTTTGTTCATAAAGGAGTAAATAATTCCATCAGAGTGAGGAATAGGATATTACTCAATGTGAGAAATGGTGGCAAGATTTCACCCTGAAACACTATCAAGAAGCTCGTTTGGTGTCATGTAAAGAACGCACTGATCACGCACAGCATATCAATTAATCCTGGTCTCTCCCCTTCCCCTTCCTTTATCTTTCCTCCACCCTCCGAAACAAAATTTTCCACTTGATTATGAAGGAAGTGAGGGAGCCTGGATGCTACCCCAGGAGAGAAAGCTAGAGGAAGGGCTGGGTCACTTAGTCAAGCAAAGGGGAGGAGAAGGAAATGGTCAGTGAAAAATAAGGTTCTAAATGGAGGACTATGGACTAGAAATATGTTGAAACACTTCTGAAGAAATGAGGAATGGGGCTAATATAGGCAAAGCAGTTTAATCATATGCAGTTAGTAACAGGAGCTTTCAAAGTCTGTGGCCTTGTTTGAGACCAACTGCCAGCAACATAATATAGAGTGCCACTTCTATCTATTGAGCCCGAAATGCCAATCATTATGAAATTCCTGGTATCCCTTCATGCTACAGTCCACCCACGTAGCAGCCTGCTTATGCTGAAGCTCACTACTTGACTGTAACTCTGTTTTGAACAGAATCCATACTGATGCCTTCATCTGTCATATCCTGCCTGTTGCAGCAGTTTTCTCTGTGGCTTCTCTCTCCCCCTCTGATGTGATGATTTAGGCTGTCTACATTCTGACACTTTAAAAAGCTTACAACAGCAAAAGAAATTGATACCATCATACCCAGTTAACGTATCTGTGTACTTTGTATGTGTATATTGGTGTCTATTTATATAAAAAAAACCCAAATAATTTTTTATATTTGTCCTCTGCAAACATGCACTAATATATTTTATGTTAGCCCATCCTAAATTAAGTAGTTTTTAATTCAATTTTTTTATTATTATGTTGCTTGGTTTATGTGTTGCTTTTAGGCTGTTTCTTCAACTAGCACATTTTCTGCCTATAGTTCCGTGAACAGCTATAAAAGCCAAGCAACCTGTTTGTGAGCATGGTGGGGTTTTATAGGTGCATTTGTAGGTGAGGTTTTGTAGGCTCTCATTTTCTAGTGCTGAAAACTCACACAGTGCAGAAAATTAAAAACTTTTAAAAGCTCTTCAGTCAGAAATGCTGGTATTTTATCCCTGTATTGCCACAGTGTAGGAGCTCAGAGTGCAGGTGACCAGTTGGGCTAGTTGGCAAGAGTTGTGGGGTCAGACAATGCAGTCCTTCTGGAAGGACTCTGGCTTCCCGACAAATTCTGCTCTTAGGGACTGCAAAAGAGAACTGAATAAAATAGTAACATTGTTATTTTGGGATTTAATGGCTTGACTACATCTTTCCTAGCCTCTGGAGAACTGTGAAGATACAGTTATCATGCAGTTACTCATTTCAAGTCATGGGGAAGGGTTAGTAGTTGAAGACCTACTGGAAAGGTCTTACATTGGCAAGTAACTAGGCAGCTCGTATTCCTTCCAATTTTAGCTTTAGGGAGTTTTTTTACAGTATGTAAGTGAAAAATCGTTGAGCAAACAAAAGGCATTGTCCCTTCCTGTACTAAACCTGGCTCATGAATAGGATTTGTTGCCGCTTCCTGCACACTGCTATTTCTGAACTTCATGGGATTATGAACAGGCAAAACCATTGTGTATCTGATTAAGAATTGAAAGGGCAGGCTTGTTTCACCCTCTCCTTGGAACTTCAGGTTGAAGATAAAATGGCTAAGGTGGGGTTTTTACTGATTGAGGTTCCATACGTGTCAGTGCTTATGGTTTGTGAGCATTCCCTGAGTTTTGCAAGGATATCAGTAGCTGGCACCATTCCTTGATGATGCCTGCTTACATGGTTCTTATAGAGCTCATTCGCTTACATGGGACCTCTGCTTTATGCAGCCTTATCAGCAAGCAAAAAGGAGATGGTGTCTCACCTAACTGTAAGAGTTTTAGCCAGGGTGCACACAGCATTGTGGGATGAAGAGACTGAAGGTCAAATACTGAGGAGAAGCATGTCTATTACCCAAAGGTCTTTTTAGGTATATCTGGGCAACTTCCCCATTTCTCTCTGATACATAAACAAGAACACCGTGTTTAGTGGCAGCAGGAAGTTTCTATTTCTTTCACTTCCTGGGAAAGTACTTTTCTTCATTTTTTTCTTTCCTGTAGCAAACAAAGTTCTGCTAGCACATTCTTACCCAGTGGTTCACCCTCGTGGGAAGTGATTGTCAGCTCAATGTCTGAAAGCAGCAAACTGAGGTTGCTTGCAGGTGCAGGATAACATTATTACATTTTCACAGTTCCCTTTCTAGTCATGAGATTTCTTTCCGATTTATGTGGCAGTAGGCATAGTCACTGGATGTAGACCTCTGTCATCCATATTATTTGTCATCTGGCTGAAGATGCTCATATAAAAGCATCTTGCCTGACTGCCACAGTCATTTATTTGTCTTAACTTCTCATCTGTAAATGCATGAAGTAAATAAGGTTTTTGAGGTCATAAGCAGTCGGGGTAAAGAGTAAGACAGGGACTTGCCTTCTATTCTAGTGCTTGAATTTTAAGCCAGAGGTTTCCCATACTGCTGCCTGAAGAAGGCTGGGTTATTATTTACTACAAGTCCTCATTCTGTTTCCAGCTGCCTCAAAAAAAAACCCCAAACCTCAACATTTTTCACACCTAGCAATGTGAAAGCATACAAAGCAGACAAAGAAATGGAAGCAACGTTCAACCATCTTCCCTCCACCTCTTCCTTAGACTTCAGGGAAGGAGAAAAGTGATTTTCAGGGCCACTGGGTATCTGTCCCTATCAGCAATTATCAGGAGTACCACAGATAGCAAAGACAGGGAGCATTAACTTTCTTGAAGCTGCTGGGAACAACCATATCTTTAGCATTACAGACATTTATTGTATCACTTACTGCACTTCTCTAGTACTTCTTTGAGATCCCATGGATTGCTAGGAAGGTACTGAACATGAATGAGAGGTAGGCATGTGACAGCAGCTATGAAAGAAAGTAACTTGGGTCAAGTTCCCTACTGAGGTGTGATTCACTCAATCAGGATATTCCTGAAGAATTCATAATCCTTTGATTGTTTGTGGATGAAAAGTCAAATAATTTTGAATGGATGATGTTAAAAGACAAGTTTGTTGTCTCTAATGGAACTTCATACAAATTTAGTTCCTTTTCATTGTCTTTATTTCAAAATAAGATGTCAGAAATGAGAGTCCAATTTTGACTCTTTTTCTCTAACTTGGCAGAAATGAGCTGTGTTTCCAAGTTCCATTTTTAAATGCTTATGAACATTCAGTTTCAAAATATGAGAAGGAAGAGTTGACAGTTTTGACCTTACGAAAACTAGGTGACGGATGTCCTGAAACCTGTTCATTTTTGGAGATGACCAGGCAGGAATGAGTTTCACACTGTGAAATGGTAGTTCACTTCAGTTCTTTCTACTGGTAAAATGAATTATTCTCTCTGCATGTTAAATGTATTGGATTGATTTCAAGAAAAAAGCATTTACTTCTTTCACAGAAACCATTTCAGGAAGGCCTTCTCAGAAAAACAGTTACTTTTGTGCAGCTGCTCACCTCAAAAAGTAGCAGAGCGGTCCCCAAAGTATTAGTCCGTAAAGACCAAAAGCATCTGTCACACCTTGAAAAGATGTAAAAACAGTTCCGTGGAGAAACACTACAGCTCATCTTTTTATTCACTGGACTGGTAGGATAGGAACTACACATATTGCCAACAGGATCTGTTCAGGAGGAAGTGTCTATTCCTGGAGTTCCAATAAAAACAATCAATAAAACAGCTCTCACTGGAAAGTAAGGTGTAGCTGGGTATTGCCACACAACTGACAATAAAGTGACAATAAATGAAAGAAGTTTATCTTTCTCATATTCATTCTGGAAGATATGTGACATGTAAGAGTCATGGGGTAAAATGACATCACATCCTCACAGGGAAGAAATCCTGGCTTACTCCAAAGGCACGCAAAGGGAGGGGTTTCTGTAATATGTTTGGAAGGTAGTATAAAGGAAGGGATGTCATTACTTGGTGTCACATTAAAAGGCAAGGTGCACAACATATTCTATTCTGTCCTATTATGGAAACTGTTTATTTTCACCCTTTCAAATTAGGCAAAATTTGCAAAGGGGTATGTGTCAGGGAATGCTAGCAGTACAAATTTCTCAGTAAAATGCCTGTGTGTTCTCACTGCTAGTCTGCAACATGAAAGAACTCGGCAGTACATCCTGCTTCCTGACATTGCATGGTCATTTGGCCACATCATATTTGAACCCATTCTGTGTTTAGTTTTTAAAGATTTTGAGAGTATGATAAGAATACTCCAGTGCAGTGGGGTGAATTCCCTGTGGAGTTCAAAGTCATTGTTAGCTTATCTTGTAAACTAGAACTGATACTGACAAGAAGTATGACTGTAAACACAGCTGAAATAAACTAAGATACTTGGGTAAAAAGGAAAAATAAGGTTTGGGCTGCCTTTTAGTATTCTTTTTTTTAATAAAATAGAAAACAAAATTATTTAATTAGTAGCTGAATACTGAATAATGAAAGTGACCATTCAAATATGGGAAGATTGAGGCATATTGTGAAAAAATACTAAAACAAGCAGGCTTCGGAAGAAAGGCATGTAGCTGTCATCCATCGTGTCCAGTTCTTGCTAGATTTGACACACATTAAGAAACACGGTTATCTTAGGACAGCACCTGAAGAGAGCTAACTACCAGTGAAAGTTGATTTCGGATGATATTACTGATTTTTATGCCTTAATGTAAACTCTCTGCAAATTGTATCTGAAATTTCCTGTAATCCGGGTGGGAAACGCAGTTGGTGTAGGTATTCCTAAGGTAGCTTTGCACTTGCTAATTTAGCTACATCTAGTAGAGATCCAGGGGCCTGTAGTTTTGATTCAAGTAGGCATTGTTAGGCTTGGAGCCCCTTCAGGGCAAGTAGACCTAAAGCTGCCACAACTTCTTGTGATTTGTCTACGCAAGTTCCAGTGCCACAGATTGTCCTGTACACAGATTCAAAAGTGTGAACCCTACTCAAACCTTTGTTTCACAGACATCCAAGTTACAACCAGTTCCAAGTTGCTTTTCTGTGAGCTGTACCACTATCTCAAATCTGTAGAGCATGTATTTTATGCCAAGGCCCACAAACAGGTCTTCCGAGCAGCACTATCCTGCTGCCTGCTGAAATGCCAACCCAGTGATGCTCTAATCCAGCTTCCAGGCATAAAGGTAGTGGGGCAAGTTAAGTTTTCACCTAAAATATGCATGTTTCCTTGTGCTACATAATTTTTGTGTCTCAGTGCTGAAATTAGTCAAGCTCTATGTGCTCCTGCCATTCTGTTTGTTGAGGTACATGTGACATACTTTGTTTGGGAGGCATGTCATGAAATTGCTTATTGACTTTATAGTGCAGGAAGCTCTTCATTAAATCAATAACCTAGAAAAAGAAAAATGAGGTAGTATGAGCAAAGTATCTGAGTGATGGAGGACTTTGAATTAGTCATATTTACCGTAGGATGTCATATTTACAGTAGGATGTGTTCCTAAGATAGATGTCAGTGGGTGCTGTTCTCTGTGAAATTTATGTGAAAGGTGTTGATGACTTGTCCATTTTCTTCCTATTTCCTGGCCTATGAGCAGTTATCTTACCATGTTCAACTGTTTTCCCCAATTATCTCATTGTGGGCAATCTTCCTGAACAGCGCAAGATATACTCCCACAAAGATGTCCTTGTACTGTCAGAGGCATGCCCAGAGCAAAGACCGTTAACCCAACTCGCCTTTCATTAGCTCCCTCCGTCTCTCATGTTTTTTTGCCTCCCTTCTCTTCAGATTGATTGCTATGTTCACATAGATTGTTTTCTGGTCTGACTGCTGTGTGATGCTGTGAATGTCGTCTTGTGTCACTTCACCAGGATGGGGGTAAAAATGAAGGGTATCCTTCACTATGTCTTCTTTCCTAGCTGATTTGGGTATGTGAACCGCCAATTTATTCATAGTAGAGAGTGACTACAACAGTGAGGGGATCACAAGTGTAGTTTTGTAAAATAAGGATAGTGCTGCTGTTTTATAACTACTAAAATAGAGGTAGGGCTCACATTGCTACCTCAGCTGAAAACTCAAGAATGCCAAAGTTTTTGCTATAATATCCAGTTCCTAAATAGCATTTCAGTGAGAAACCATTATTCACGGGTAGACTAAAGAAATGATCACACTGTCCACAGTCTTAATTACTTAATGAACTCAATGAAAACTTGTGATTAAAGTACATAAATAACTAGCCTTTTTAACTTTCAGGTGTTTAAAAAACAAATCAAGCAGTTTTATCTGCAAGTTCTTGTTTATTTTTTCCCATGAGCAGAGATAAAGCCCAGGGCTGTGCAATCTTGACAGCTGACAGTAATTTTGAGGAGATATCGTGGCACTACCAGATATTGTGCTTGTTACACTATGTTTGAAAACTTCTCAGTGCATTATAGGAAGAGAGCAGCATTGCATTTTAGTTAGTAATTCATGAATGTTGCTTAAATAATTTTAGAATTTTCTAGAAAAATGGTAAACATCTTCTACAGTGATGAAGTGGCTCAGTATGGGACTGGTCGTTAGACTGATCATTTACAAACAGTGAGTCAAAATTTGTCCCTAGCTACACCCTCATAGTTCCACTGACGTCACAGTTTGTAACCTTCAAACGGCTGTATTTCTAGCTATCAGTGATGCAATTGGGAAATGTGAAGATAGTGATGGTGTATGCTAATAATTTTCCAGAATTATTAGCTGTAATAGTAAGAGCTTTGATTAGAAGAATACATTAGTAGGAGTAAGCAGCACTAATCATCACAGCTGCCAAATACTTTCCTGTGGTGCTTTTGGTCAACAGGGGCTCCATTTATTACTTTTTTCTGTGATGAAGATAGCCAACTATTTTCAGCCCCTTGAGATTAACTGGGAAAAATGTCATCCAAGTGTCAGCCTGGTTTCTGGTCAATCCATAAAAAATTTCTGCCACTAATAATAGAACTAAAAGTAGTATTTTATTAGCCGTTCTCATTAAGCAAAAATTGAAATAACTAAATGCTTCTTAGTTAGCAATTCTGCTCTTGTTTTGCCCTTCTTAAGAACAAGAGGCAAAATGAACCACATGTCCATAAAACTGGCATACACAATTTAAACTTCAGGAGAGACCAACTTGCTGCTTTTGCTGCTCCTGAGCATATGTGAGTGATGGAAAGCAAGCCATAGCAGAGACTGGTGTAACTAAGGGGTTGTATAACACTTGCTGCCAGCTGGAGTGGTCGTAAAGACCAGGTTGGATGGAACTTTGAGCAACCTGCTCTAGTGGAAGGTGTTCTTGCCCATGGCAGTGGGATTGGAACTGGATGATCTTGAAGGTCCCTTCTAACCCAAACCAGTCTATGGTCCTATGAAACCAGTCTGTGATCATATAGTTCTATGATCTCCCATACCCTGATCACATGGTTTCAACTAAAAACCCTGATAAAAATACTACATTTGTGTGGGATACCAGCTGTAAATGGCATCTGGTATTCTGGATAGTATGAATAAATGGTTTAGCTACAGCAGGACGCATGAAAAGTTTAGATGATATCACTTATAGGTCAGTGGGAAAACAGGGTGTAAATGGAAGTCTCGTGAGTTCCATTCCAGGGCTCTTACTTACAGGTATCTTCAGTGAAATCATGTGAGCATTGAAGTGCCCTGAGGGCAGTGTGTGTGACTGTGTATGATATGTTTGGTTTTATTGCTTTCATTTTCCGTGGCTTCATAGTGATAGAAACCCTTGACTATTATTTTTCACATTCAGAGTATATTATGAGTTGTAGAATCATAGAATGGTTTGGGTTGGAAAGGACCTAAAGATCATCTAGTTCCAACCCTTCTGCCATTGGCAGGAATGCCTCACACTAAACCATGTCACCCAAGGCTCTGTCCAAAATTAGCCTCCTGTTTTGGAGACTACAGAGTACTTTTGGAAGAATGCATAAAGAATAATAAACCCCCTTAAAATTTAGACCTTTTAAGACACTCACATTTCTCTGACTTCCATACCAACCTTTTCTTGGAATCTCGGCCTTACAATTTAAAGTAAATGATAAATATTTGTATTTTCATGCTGTTGCATGTTCCACATTCTTTCACGGCATTTAATGTGTTCCAGTTTGTAAATACAAGCTGTTACAGGAAGCCTTAATACTAAACTGTTGGAACATATTTGTGTTTTCATGAAGTTTGAAATAAAGTGGCCTGTCAGTCCAAAGTATACAGTTCTCTCACATCACTTGGGACATTGCATTTCCTCTCACGCCTGCTGTCTCTATTGGAGTCAAAGGAGTTCTGGGTTGTTCACAGTTGATTAGTTTTGTTTGGGTGTGGAGTGATTTTTAAGATTGTATAATCAAATACATGATACACCTCAGTATGTGAGGTGCCTATTTAGGATGAAAAAGCTACCAAAACTCATGTGTCACATTAGTAGGTGACATAAAACGCATGGAATTACCTTGACTACACTGTAATGCGGTTTTTTATTTTTTTTTTTTAATTCGAGTGCTTCAGTTTACTCTTTTTCAAAAGTTCTTGAGTTGGCATTGAAGTTGGATGAAAAGTAGACTTAAGTATCTTAAGCTGACCAGCCAAGAACATGTTGTACCTTTTTTCGAGGTATTTTTTGAAAGCTGTTGCAATCTGTATGTATTTTCTGGGTTTGGTCCTTCAAAGGCCTACAATAGAATAGGGTTTTGTTGTTTTAAACGTTTTATAAATGCATAGAAATTCATGCTTTCAAAAAAATCACAATTCAACTAATACACCATTATTATGTAGGACAGCAAGAGAAGCCAGGGTGTGGAAAGTTCAGCTGGCTGAATCATGGTCATAAAATGAAATCCTGAAAGAGAAATCAATGGCATTACTAGAAGGATTTCCCAAACAATTTCCATCAGCTTCAAAATCAATTCCTATGTAACTCTGTTCTCTTAAAATGAACATTGCTCACAGAACTCATCTGCCCACCTAATAGATTTCATGAGATGTGCATTGGAATATTGACAAATTGAGATCTCCAGCCTTAAAGATGATATGTCTATCAGAAACAGTCTTTGCTATGGTGTGATATGGTGTTAATTTCTGTAGAGATTAGAGGTTTCTGTTTGATTGTCCAGTGTATTAACTCAGTTCCTTTGTTTGAGAGAGTAAATCAGGGTATGTTTACTTTCCACTGATACATGGTATCGGTATTCTAGGTGGAATGTTTACTGGCTGCCAAAAATATCTTTATATGCTAGTTGTTTGGAGAGCACAACATGTGAGAAATGAAACTTCCAGGCTTTTTTGAAAAGTATGCATTCTCAACAGCATCAGTCCCATCTGCTGCTTCCCAGCTTCAGCAGTATTATCTGCCATTATCTGTCAATTCCTATAATTGTCTCCACCAGATGAAAAGCTGGACTATTGTTCATTGAAGTAGGATCAGTCAATACTGATAATATTAATGCTTTTCACTGTCAGCTATCTTACCGATCCTATGTCTTTCAAGCAAAATATTGTTCAAATTAAGTTGAAGTGTCCTAAACCAAGAGCCCTGTTAGGGAAAACAGCTTCTTGTGTGGAAGGCAAATTTCAGCAGTTGGTAATGGTGATAGTGTATCTATCTGACCACTGTGAAATGACAAAAAAATCCATAATTTTAACTATTTGGGATAAGGACTGCCACAGAACACAGATGTTAGAGTGACCAAGATCCATGTTTTAAGACAGCCAGAAGTGTTTATAATGATAGAATCATAGAATACTATGTTGGAAGAGACCTCAAGGATCATTTGATCCAACCTTTCTAGGAAAAACATGACCTAGACTAGATATCCCAGGACCCTGTCCAGCCAAACCTTAACAATGTTCAATGCTGGAGAGTCTAGCACTTCCCTGGGGTGATTCTTCCGATGGCTGATTGCTCTCGTTGTGAAAAATTTTCCTCTTGTGTCTACTTAAAATCTCCCAGGATTATCTTGTGCCCATCACCCCTCATCTTTTCCATGTGACCCCTTGTAAAAAGAGTCTTGTCTTTGTAGCCTCCTTTTAAACCCTGAAACTTCTTCCTGCATTTAAATTCCTGTCATTATACCCTTAAACCTTTGCAAAGTTCATTTAACAAACATGTCTCATGTGCCAGGTATCCAAAGAGTGGAAGAGTGTCAACAAATCTGCTACAAGTCACTCATTTTCATTTTGATATGCCTTGCAAGGGAAGGAGAAAACACCTGCTAGTTTTTCTCTTGCCATCAAAGTGGAGATGACTGAAGATGGCATTTTTTCAGGCCTAAAGGGCATAGCAAGTTTGAGTACTAGTAATGAATATTAAATGAACTGCAAGATGCTTTGCTCTGAGAAGAAAAGGTTTTTCCCCCGGCACCTAACAAGGGTAATACAAGGAGAAATAGGAGACATAAATTGAGCAGTTTTCCTCTGCTCTAAATGTGCAAAGACTCCTCAAAGTCAGTCGGGAGTAAAAGAAGCATGCTGGAATAAAGCAAATAGCATGTTTGGGACAAGAGAGGGTACAATGGAGATATTACTGTTGGCTAGAAAGAGTAAAGAGGTATGTTTGAGGCCTGTTGGGAGGAGGAATGGTAGTTCAGTTTTGATAAAGCCAGCATCATTCTGAAGTCTGGATAAATATTCAGACCTTTTGGAACATGGAAGTTGAGTACTGACTTTCAGAATCTTTATGATTCTGTCAGAACTAGGCTAAACATAACTTGAAAACTATTTGCTTTCTTCACTGGTCAAAATAGTGCTTACTCTTCCTCACAAAGAACTGCTTGCTTCTGGTACCACTTATTAAATCCCATTACCTCTTCTTTCAGTGTTCTGCTGTCTATGTATTTACTGTAAAAAAGTAATGTAGCTAAAATAAAATAGATAAAATAACATAGGAGTGGGTTTAAATTCCCATCTGGTTCTGTATTTTCTGCAGTAACTGTCACTTAGTGGGAGGGTAACAACAACACGAATATATATAGTGCACCGACACACAACATACATTGTCCTGCAGTAAAGCATTGTGCTCACTCAAGTGGATAACTGCACTCATCTCTAGAATGATGAAAAGTTGATACTATTTTAATCACCATTCTTATTTCCTGACTTTTTTAGTCAATAGAAATCAGTAAAAACCTGAATCAGACTTCCAGTTCTCTGGAAATGTTAATTTTAATGAGGAAGAGAAAAGAATAGGATATTGTCGTTGCTGTTTGGCAGATAAAGATACCCCTTCTTCCAGTGCTGATAAGGATTTCTTTCCTATGATTAATATCTTTACCAGATGAAAAGCTGGACTAATATTCTTTGAACCAGGATTGGTCAATACTGATAATTTTATATTCCTCCCTGTCTTTTATTTCACAGATCCCACATAGTTCATGTAAAAGGCTGCTCAGCATGAATGCAAATTACACAGCTGAAGCTAGAGGTTCAGAAAACAAGGTCATCATACTTTTTGCATTAATCCTTTATGCTTATTTCAAGTGAGCTCCTGAATGAGCTGGAGTTCAATGAGATTTACCATACTATTTTCTCATGTTCTTTAGAAAATCCCTGCCTCTGGCCTAGTTTATTACAGAAATTTATTTTTTTTAATACTTTGTGGATTGAACTCGTAATTTTGTGAGCAAAATACAATATGTTAGTGTCCTTAACCCTCTTCCATTCTAGCACGGTAGTACCTGCACATAGATTTCTACTAGTATAGAAAGAGCATTAAAAAATCCTACTCATTTGTTATTTATAATGCTTCCTAATGCAACCTGGAAATTTCTGTCATCTGAAATTTTGCAAAGTTAAAATCTGTAAATCTTACAGATGTATTCCTAGGTTGCACACAATACTGACCCTCTTGCAGCTCTCAGGGAGGAGTAACGAACAGGTGCTTTTAAAATTGGTGTATTTCGATGGTTTTCTGCACCAAGTACAACACAGGATTTATGTACATTAAAACTCTTTGCTGTTTGAGAATCATACATGCTAATTAAACTTAAAACACTTGATATCCCAGGAAGAGTCTTACTGACAGAGTTAAGCATCGTGAATTCTTGTATCGCTTGGAGCTCTATGTTCTGACCATGCAACAGACCTGTCTCCTCTCTTTAATAATATCAAAAGCCTGTATGCTTTAATGTCCTTGCCAGGAACTAATCTATATGATTACTTTGTTGTTGCTGAGTGCACAAATAGATCCTGACACTTGCGGTCATACAGCTGTGTTAGCTTTACCTACCCAAAAACTTTTATAGGGCAGATTTTTGTTCTTAAACACATACATTAAAATCTACATTTGAAATTATGATATGATTTAGTGGTAAGAAGAAGAAAATTATTTAATTATGCCCTTGCATGAGTTTCTTCTCATGTTTCGTAGATGTTTAAATGTATAGGGAGGGTCTGCTGTGCAGTGTCTTTTAGTACCTGTGTTTCTATTGATGTCAAGACATATGTCAATCAGATCTTAAAGTGCAACTATTTTACCAATAGACTTCATGACATGCCAGATCTGGATAAGAAAATTGGATATAATACTGTGCAAGTAAGCAACCTTCCCCATGTTTGTGAGGTGAGTGTGCAGAGTGATGATAAAAATCATCAAGGTGTATAGAGATGTGCCTCTTCTTTTAGGCCTGGTGACAGAGCAAGGACTGAGTTTTCCATCCAGTTACCAAAGATTTCAAAACCCAAGTCTTACATGAGTGAAATATTAACTGATATAGTTGTACCAAACTCAGGATCTGAAAAATAACGTTCTTCCTCATGGTACTTCTTGACATTTCAAATATATACGAAATAGCAGAGCTCTCCTGAAGCATGTTAGTGTATCTCCTTAGAAGGACATACCATGTTGCCTCTTCCCAGGTGTCACCTTATCTGAACTTGGATCCACAGAAGAAGTATAGTCCAGATGCTTGCAGCCCTATTAGTTGTCTCATTACCCATATGACTCATTTCTCAGATCCAATATACAACTAAGCTTTGTTTGCACGCTCAGTATTTTTGATGAAAAGGAGCAGTTTCTAGACGTATCTATCCCTATGTAAGTTTGCTGATTGCCACAGTAGCAAAATGATTGGAATGGCATGAGCGAGAGGACTGCCTAACATCAGTCAGATTTTCAACATATTTTTCATGCTGCTTCCTTTATTTATGCTATTGTAAATAAGTTTATGCAATCATGACTTGACGCTAAGTCTGTCTTGCTTTACATAACTGTGGGTTGCATTTCAAAACAAAGTAGGATGTGACTTAAGTGGCTTTTAAGACTGAATATGACTGTCCACCTCGTAGGGTCATCTTTATTCATTTCCTTTGCATAGATACTGCATACCGTACATTGTAGTCTATCTTCTGTTATTTGCAGTTTGTTAATGACTATTAACCATCAGCCAAATTGCATTTTGTCTTTCCTTTGAATTTACACCTCAGATTTTGACTGATATATCCACACTTCTTTATGAACTTCGTGATTTTGTTTAAGGATTTTCCCATCTGGCCTGCCTGTTTCAGTAGCCCATTTCTATGGCACTGAAGCCTGATTTGACACCTGTGCTTTTTCAAAGAGGCATTGCATTGGTATGACAGGGTGGTATTTGATCCTGTATCCATGCTTGCTCAATTTCAGGTAATTTAACTTCTTTTAAAAGGGAATTGGAGCAAAACACAGAAGTTTAAAAGAACATTTGCCCCATTCCAAAGCATTATTTTGACTACACAGTGACATTTGAAAATTCACTAAAGTCACACTAAAGTCTTTAACAAATGCAATCAGTAAACTGGAATGACAGGCATTACGAGGGAAGATCTCACTACAAATAATTCACAAAATGGTTAATGTTGTAAAATCAAATGAAAGAATCATGTGCCACCTTAAGTTTGGGCAAGCCCATGACTGATTTGGTTAGCCTAATGGATCACAGGGTGTTAGGAAACAGAGTTAGGAAATTTAGGCAATTGCTGCGATTGCAAGCCAATTTTCTGTATCTATCACCTACTTTGTCCCTCTAGTCTATGTGAAAAATTGGGATATCTAAAAGAGGGTTGTCCGGTCAAACTAGTAATTTGGAAAGCAGTAGCAGAGTTAGGAGGTAAGCAGTTTCTGAGAGTTCTGAATGAAATTTAACACAGTATTATTTTAACATGAATGTTAAAACCAATGCTGCTTCTCAATTAAAACTGCTGCTGGTGAAGAAGATTCGTAGTAGTAAGCATTGCTCTTGCACGGAAAAATATTCCAGGGTTCACTCAGAGTATTGTATACCGAAAAACCTTACCTTTACAACCAACAATTATTTGAAACTGTAGGTAAAACAGAGGGAACACTGGAAGATGATGCTCTGAGAGGATGAAAGAATGCAAGTTTTGCAAGGGTAAATCTTGCTTCTTTTATTTGAGACTTTGAATGTGTCAAAAGAATGAAGAATTATTATGAACTTGATGATTAAGTTGAATGTGTTGAAATTTTTATTTTAATATCCTAAATAAGTTAAATAATTATGTGGTAAGACCCAAACCAACATTTGAAATAGAAAAAATTAATGACTTTGTGGACATTCTTCACTGTATGTCAGAGACAGTGATGTGGAATTAAACCATGATTATACAGGTTTTGTTTTGTCGTAGAAATAGTCTCCCTTTCAGATTTGGCTTCTGCTGTTAGGTTTTCTGTTAATGGTTTATGCAATTCATGGCAAAGCTGCATATTTCAGGCACATGTTCAGAGACTTAACCTAACTGAGGGAACAAAATAATTCTTCCGTGAACAATGAGTATATGGAGAAGGCTGTCAAGCTATTTTCCTCACTAGTTTTAAAAGCTCAGTATTGATTACACAAGTCATTCTCTTTTCTCTATTAAATATAGTTGATAGCTTGAAGTATCTTGAGAGCAATGTAAATTTATGATTATAACAATATGAGTGCTGGAGAGAAATGTGCTGAAGTTTGCAAATGTACAAATGGAGTTTGTTGGATCAACACTGCAAATACTGTAATACGTAGGAGCATAATAGTTTGTGATGTTTTATTCAAGTAATTTTCAGGTATTTGTGAAAATAGTATAATATGTTCATATGACCCAATGGCTACATCTGAAGGAATCAGAACTGACTCATGGACTCATGAAATATTTGCAAACCAAAAAACCCTTCAATGTAAATGCTACAGCCAAAACCTGTTTACAGTGCAGTCCCTCTCTTACTGGGCTTTAATAGACTTCTTGCTGTATGCAAAAGTATGGGGTTTTCATGATAGCCACTGTTACAGTTAATACTATAAACCACTTTGTAATGTCCTTTGTTCTCAGATACTGGTAACACACTGAAATAAGATGCTTCAGGCTAAGACTCTGAAAGTCTTAAGAAAGACTTTTGCATTGAAAGGGGCATTTGGGAGTACACACTCAAAAGCTGAGTTATGCTTTTAAAAGTCTGAGACAAACCTGAATTTTACTATTTGAACATCTGTTACAGGTGAAGTAACTTTTCCTTGCCTTTGTCAAATGAACTTGGGTTAAAGGGAATCTCAAGAGGCACAATCAGCCTAAGGGGCTGAAGCTGGCATATGTACAAGTTGACTGCTTTTACCTTTTTTCTACCAGTTTAGCCAGTGGAGACCTGTATTTCCTAAACTGTTCAGTTTTTGTCCAAGATTACCTAAGAGTCATTTTAATGAGTTTCATAAAAGGAGAAGATAAAATCTCTGAGTCTGGCTTTTCTCCAGGATGTAATGCAGATATGCTGTAGTTTACTTGGTAATTTAAACAGCTCTCCATGAGTCAATGTCACCAGTATTGTTCTTGGCACTGCTTTCAGAACTGAGGTTGCTGGGTCTGTCCTCTGTAACCATCTCTGGTTTTCTATGTTTTATTACTTTGGAGGCCTTGTTTAGAAAACCATTACCCTGCTCTTGCAGGGGGGTTGGACTAGATGATCTTTTTAGGTCCCTTCCAACCCTTGGGATTCTGTGATTCTGTGATTCTGTGTAATATCCTTACATATAAGAACATAGTGTATGTTCGATATTTCTTGTATGTTAACAAACTCGATTGCTCCGAAGAGGCAAATAGGAATGGTCATTCAGAGCGGTTATTTCAGATGCAGAAATGCATGCAAAATTTGTCATGTTACCACACCACTATTTCATGTCTTACACCTGCCTTCGTCAAATTGAATGTAGTATAACTGTCTTTTCAGGCAGATTTTTCTAGGCAGTAGCTCTACCCACACTGATGGTCTTTTCTCTTGTCCAGACAAACACCCAGTCCCTGGCTGCAGGACTACAGTCCATGCTTCCTGTCAGAATCCACCTTCTTCTACTCCTCATAGTGTTTGTGCTGTATAAAGATGGTTGCTTAGCAGATGGTAGAAGTATCTCTGTTTCCTTCTCTTCTGCAGCCTGCTCTTTGCAGGATTATAATCAGTAAATGAGGTTCAGCTCCTTGATCCCAGTATCCTAACCCCTGAGTCTGGATGAGATTCATATATACTCTATTTTCCTCTTTCTTTTTTTTTTTTTTTTGTTTTGTTTTTGAGTCCTCAGTCGGCAGAAAACGCTCCCATAAGGGTCTTCGTTACAGTTATATTTCCAGCTGTGAAAATGGATGTTTAATTTCAGATGTTCTCATGTGGAAAATATGTTTATTGAATCTAAATATCTCTTACCTTATGCAATGCATTGCAGCTCTTTTAACAATTATAGCAGCCATTTTTACTAAATGAAAGGAAGTGAGGAGTGGCTCTATCCCTCGTTTTCAGATCCTTTTGAGATTTTGTGACTACTGAAGACATCTTCCATATAAAACCAAAATAAAATGCTGCTAACATATTGCTAATTTAAGAAGCTCTGTGTAATAGGAGTAACTGATATGCATTTCAGCCAACATCCTATCTAGCTCAGTCACTATTTTTGATGTATTGGCATAGGTGTATTGAATATATTGTGATGTATCCGTTTAGTGACTTTTCTTTGACAGTCATGGTTTTAACCTGGCAATATTCCCAGGAAATAGGGACTGTGGCATAGGCAAATTATATAAACCCGCAGCCCTGGCAAATTAAAAAGGTGAATTAATTCTTATACATCTGAAGGCACCAGAGGCTTCAGGTGGCATAAAGGGTTATAATGTTAGGCAAGGATTTAATTTCTGGAAAGAGTAATGTTAGAAAGATTTGCAGTCAGTGTGCCAAACACTTCTCCATTTCCATAATAGGCATAAACCAGAGAACTTTTTATTTGTTTTTTATTTTTCTTTTTTTGGTCAGAAAGAACTTGTGTCAAAAATGAAAGAGGAAGAGAATGATTTGCTTGAGGTTCTTCTTTCCCATGTTAGTATTTTTATGTTTCTGCATATCATAACAAGGATTGATAACATTCATATCCGCATGGTCTGGTGAGAAGGAAGTCATCTGAGAGGCAGAGGGTTTACATCACTTTTTTAGATCTGTTTTCTTTTGTAGTCTTAAGCTCAGGAATGAGACATCTACAGTACAAAGGCCTGTGTTACTCTTTCTTTCATTAAATTATAACCCAAATCATGTTCAGAGGAACCTTAGGCTCATACCTCTGTCCAAAAGCAGGGTGACTCTATAGTGTTATTTCACCTGCTTTAACAAACCCATGATAACAGAGACAGTGTATGCTCCTCATCAATATACACCAATAAAACTTGGATTACAGTTGCTGCAACTGAAATCCTTTAGTTCTTGTCCTGTATACTACATTTTATTTCTATGCTTCTCATGTACTTTAAGACTGCTATGGAATTCCCTCTACTGACTTGTTCTGTGACTGATGCAGTGTGTCTGTTCTCTGCTCAGAGGCAGCGTTACCCAAAGGGGAAGAGTGGATTTGGTAGGAGGCTGGCCAGACTTGTCAAAGATGCTTTAAACAAGATACATTGGGGGACGGGAGCATCATTCCATCCCAACACACCTAGTCAGTTGCCAGCACCTATAATAAATGCTTGGAGCAATGTAGAGATATTCCAGCCGCTCCAGACAATGAGGAGACTTCATTTGGAGCTCGGCTCAGATGCCTCTATACAAATGCCTGTAGTATGGGGAATAAGCAAGAGGAATTAGAGATGTGTGCATGGCTACAAGGGTATGATATAATAGGCATCACAGAAACATGGTGGGATGGCTCCTATGACTGGAGTGTTGGAATGGAAGGTTACAGGCTCTTTAGAAAGGACAGGCCTGGCAGGCGGGGAGGGGGAGTTGCCCTTTATGTTAGGGATAGGATGGAGAGTATGGAGCTCTGTCTGGGGAGAGGTGATCACTTAACAGAGTTTGTGGGTCAGGGTTAAAGGGAAAAGAGCAATGGGAGGCATTACTGTGGGGATCTGTTACAGACTGCCTGATCGAGGAGAACCTGTGGATGAAGCACTCTACAGACAGATAGGAAAAGCCTCACGCTCGCAGGCTCTTGTTCTCACGGGGGACTTCAACCACCCTGACATCTGTTGGAGCGACGGTATGGCCTGGCACAAGCAGTCCAGGAGGTTCCTCGATTGTGTGGAAGACAACTTCCTTCTGCAAGTAATAGAGGAGCCGACAAGGAGAGGTGCCATGCTTGACCTTGTGCTCACCAACAGGGAGGGGCTGGTTGGAAACGTGATGCTCCAGGGCAGCCTTGGTTGTAGCGATCATGACATGGTCGAGTTCGAGATCCTCAGGACAGTGAGAAGAGCGTGCAGCAAGCTCACTGCTCTGGACTTCAATAGAGCAGACTTTGGCCTCTTCAGGAGCCTGCTTAGTAAGGTTCCATGGGCTATAGCCCTGGAGGGCAGGGGGGCCCAAGACTGTTGGTTGATATTCAAGGATCACCTGCTACAAGCTCAGGAGTGCTGCATCCGAACTAGAAGGAAGTGCGGCAGGAGGGCCAGGAGACCTCCTTGGATGGATAAGGAGCTGCTGAGGAAAATTCAAAGGAAAAAAGAGGCTTATAAAAGGTGGAAGCAAGGACAGGCGGCCTGGGAAGAGTACAGGGATGTTGTCTGGGAAGCTAGGGACCAGGTCAGGAAAGCTAAGGCCCAGTTAGAATTAAACTTGGCCAGGGATGTTAAGGATAACAGGAAGGGATTCTGTAGATACGTAGCAAATAAAAAACAGATTAGGGACAATGTAGGCCCCCTGAGGAAGCTCTTGAGAGAACTGGCTACGCAGGATTTGGAGGAGGCTGAGGTTCTCAATGACTTTTTTGCCTCAGTCTTCACTGGAAAATGCTCTGACCACACCACCCGAGTCTTGGAAGGCAGACGCAGGGACTGTTGAGAATGAAGACCTTGGGCCCACTGTAGGAGAGGATCTGGTTCGAGACCATCTTAAAAACCTGAACGCACACAAATCCATGGGACCTGATGGAATCCATCCGCGGGTCCTGAAGGAGCTGGCAACTGAAGTTGCTAAGCCACTGGCCATCGTATTTGAAAAATCATGGCAGTCAGGTGAAGTTCCTGACAACTGGAAAAAGGGAAATATAACCCCCATTTTCAAGAAGGGGAAAATGGAAGACCCGGGGAATTACAGACCAGTCAGTCTCACCTCTGTGCAAAATCCTGGAGCACATTCTCCTGGAAGCCATGCTAAGGCACATGGAAAACAACAAGGTGCTTGGTGACAGCCAGCATGACTTCACTAAGGGGAAATCCTGCCTGACCAATCTGGTGGCCTTCTATGATGGGGCTACAGAACCAATGGACAAGGGTAGAGCACTTGATGTCATCTACCTGGACTTGTGCAAAGCGTTTGACACTGTCCCACACGACATCCTTCTCTCTAAATTGGAGAGACATCAATTTGATGGATGGACCACTTGGTGGATAAAGAACTGGCTGGATGGCTGCATGCAAAGAGTTGTTGATACGCTGGAGAGAAGGGATGCCATCCAGAGGGACCTCGACACGCTTGTGAGGTGGGCTGATGCCAGCCTTACGAAGTTCAGCCATGACAAGTGCAAGGTCCTGCACCTGGATCGGAGCAATCCCAGGCACAGCTACAGACTGGGCAAAGAAGAGATTCAGAGCGGCTCTGCAAAGAAGGACTTGGGGGTGTTGGTCGATGAGAAAATGAACATGAGCCGGCTTCAGTGTGCGCTCGCAGCCCAGAAAGCCAACCGTATCCTGGGCTGCATCAAAAGGAGCGTGACCAGCAGGTCGAAGGAGGTGATCCTGCCCCTCTACTCTGCTCTTGTGAGACCTCACCTGGAGTATTGTGTGCAGTTCTGGTGTCCTCAACATAAAAAGGACATGGAACTGCTGGAACAAGTCCAGAGGAGGGCCACGAGGATGATCAGGGAACTGGAGCACCTCCCGTATGAAGATGGGCTGAGAAAGTTGGGACTGTTCAGCCTGGAGAAGAGAAGGCTGCGTGGGGACCTCATAGCAGCCTTCCAGTACCTGAAGGGGGCCTATAGGGATGCTGGGGAGGGACTCTTTGTCAGGGACTGTAGTGACAGGAGAAGGAGTAATGGGTAAATATGTAAAGGGTAGGTGTCAGGATGATGGAGCTAGGCTTTTTTCAGTGATATCCAGTGATAGGACAAGGGGCAATGGGTGTAAACTGGAACATAGGAAGTTCCACGTTAACATCAGGAAGAACTTCTTTACTGTAAGAGTGACAGAGCACTGGAACAGGTTGCCCAGGGGGGTTGTGGAGTCTCCTACACTGGAGATATTCAAGGCCCGCCTGGACAAGTTCCTGTGTGATGTACTGTAGGTTACCCTGCTCTTGCAGGGGGGTTGGACTAGATGATCTTTTTAGGTCCCTTCCAACCCTTGGGATTCTGTGATTCTGTGATTCTGTTAAAACTTAAACAGGGGAAGTTTAGATTGGATCTAAGGAGGAAATTCTTTCCTGTTAGGGCGGTGAGGCACTGGAATGGGTTGCCCAAGCAAGTTCTGAATGCTTCATCCCTGGCAGTGTTCAAGGCCAGGTTGGACGAAGCCTTGGGTGGGATGGTTTAGTGTGAGGTGTCCCTGCCTATGGCAGGGGGGTTGGAACTAGATGATCTTCAGGTCCTTTCCAACGCTAACTATTCTGTGATTCTAACCTTCTGAATGTATTAGTTGGTCTCTTTCTGTCTCTTACCAGCCTATGTCTTTGTCGGCACCTGGAACTGTACCCAGTGTTTCAGCTGAGACTTTATTAAGTGGATAGCGAAGAAGGATTATTTCATGTGTTGTACAGGCCATGCTCCACTGTAGACACTTCACTACAGCGCCTGCATTTTTCACAGCAGCATGATGTTGTTGACTCATCTTCCATGAATGATTATAATCCTGAGACGTAATCCCACAGAATTGCTGTTGGGACCATAGTATCCCAGCCAGTGCCATCTTGTCATTGAAGCTCATTTTCTTGTATTTGCCCAAAGAGGTTTGCATTCTTTTTAAATCTTCTTTTGTAGTTTCCCAAAAATTGCCTGAAGTTCTGACCTGATCTTCACCAGTATTTGAGCCCTACATGCTGGACAATGATAACCCCTATTCCACCCTCCTTGCTGTTTTGAAAATACTGAACAGTCCTGGGCCAAGGACAAACTCGTTTTTAAATCCCCACCCAAGGAAACCGGGACCCATATCAACTCTCTGGCAATTAAATCCCAGAAAACAGGTTTCTCTGGTTTGCTCTGAAGTGCCAGGATAAGAAATCTACAACTAGTCTTATCGTGCAGGCCAGCCTGCGGAGGCTTTGCTACCGAGGACTGAGAAAAGGAATGCAAATAGCTTCTCCATGTCTGAAGTGGAATTTTTGTATGGCTCTAGGTTGTCACTGCTGTGATAGCTCTTCTCTTCAAGGAGGGCAGACTGAGGTATAAATGTTGACACACAGGACTCATGTATTCTTTCACAGGTCTACAAGTACCACATAGGAATTAAGTGTTCTTGGCAGACAAAAGCAGTGCACATTCTCTATCCATAATCCCTGTAAAAATGTGAGACTATTTAGAATTCCTGCCATAACTGTTCCACAGTTCATCTGATGTCCAGTGACATTAAGTTACCAGCCTTAATACTTAATGTATCATGTATAAAAAGGCAGAGGAAGCTGGGAATTTCCCCTAGAGTTTCAGGAATGCATATCAATTTTCTCAGTGCTTAATGCTGTGTGTATAGTGGGGAAAAGAAGTGTTACATACAGAGAGAATTTAAAGTCTCATTATTTGTGTTCTCTCTTGGCTTTCTCTGGTCTGTCTCAGCTTAGAGAAGTTATCATACTTCTGTGCTTATATTTTCCTATATGACTAAAATGATCCCAGAAATGTGAAAATGAAAGGGAATTTTGAAAGGCCATGTAACCTCCTCACTGAGGTAGTATTAGTTATAAAGAGGTGTAAATAGTTATAAAATACTGAGATACATTTGTGTTCAAATCTCTGGTGAGTGGGACTTAAAACCTCCCCAGCTAACTACTTCAAGAGGGTTTTTGTTATTATTACGGTGTTTGAGTGCTTGTACTAACCCTCAGATTTTGCATATTATACTCCTTGTTTTCTCGCTGCTAAAGATGGAGAACAGTTCATCGGTATTTTTTTTATAACATACTATCATATATTAGAAGCCTTTTACCTTTGTGTTTCCTCATGGTCCTTCATAGTTGTCTCTTTTCCAGACTCCATCACACCAATTTCTTCAACTTTTCCCTTTAGAGAATGTTTTCTAGTTGATTTATCATTCATGTTGCCCTTCTCTGGACTCTTTTTTGCCAGTTTGCCTACATCTTTATTTACTTTGTCTTTCAAGCAGTACCATACTCCTCTTCAGCAGCATGCAGAAGCGTTGGATTTCCACCCCCATTCTCTAGCCCACAACAAAACTGATAATTTAAAACAAGATGAGATATACCATTTTTGTAACCGTCACATTATTGATCCCTGTTCAGTGTGTGTCATTGCCCAAAGGCTTCGCTATTCTTTTGCTAGTAAGCAATTACTCTTCATTTCGAATTTGCATGCTTTCGTTCTTCCTGATCTGTTCTCAAACTTATCCTAATCAAAATAGTTTTGAAATGTTGTCCTGCTCTGCAGAGCACTTGTAATTCTCTCCAATTTTGCACTGTGACAGATGTTATAACTGTAATCTCCAATATAGCATCTAAATTGTTAATGAAAACATAGTACCAGGCCTGTGGGAACTGACTCAAATGGGTTCTCCATTTGCCAGCAAAACACAGTTGCCTACTGTGTGTATGCTTTATCAGTAGGACTACCACATAGCAGTGTCCATCTATACTGTATTTCACTAGTTTCTCTATGAGAATATCATATGGGACAGTCCTAGAAATAGATCTCTTTTGAGAGGTCTATATGTGTTCTGCACCAAGAAGGAAACATGCTCTGACATGATTTGTTATTGACAAAGCTGTGTTGGCTCTTGTTATCAGGCTTCAGACTTACCCAGGAGCAGAATGCATTTCTGCAATGAGCCCAAACGAGATGTATTTCGAAGCAGATGATACTCCAGTAGCACAGTGTGTTAGCTGAAGCCCCTTGTTGTGCAGTTTAGATTTACTTGATTAGGGAGGCACTGCTAAACACCTAGCTGCTGCAGAAGATGAAACTGAAAATATATGGAGGCTGAGAGAGTATTAGGGGGAAACTGTCCTGTTTGCTTAGCCTGTTCCCGTCCTGTGAAGATGTAGATTTTATCTGTTGGAGAGGACAGGGAAGGATATAAATATGTTGACCTTCGGTCATAATTATATAGTAAGGGAGACCATTTTCCATTCCGCCTTCTCTGTTATCATCGACTCAGTCTAGAGCTCTAGGAAGCTGCAGGGTGGTAGAGAGATGGATTAACCAGCTCTGTGGAGCTTGGTGGGATCAGGAGGGAAAGCAGTTGTGTGGGGCTGTGGACAGGACTGGGGAAGATCCCCTGTGTATATAGTACAGGGACTGCAGGGGCTGGAGGATTGCGGAGCAGCAAAACAAAGTGAATCTTGCTAATTTCTTCCGCGTTTTTAATCTCTGATCTTCAAAAATGAAACATCATTTGTGATGACCTCATAATCAAGTCAGTATGGCATGAATGTACTGTGTAATTAAAATGCATATTAGCTTGATTCAAGAAATCATGCCTTTCTAGACCTGCCTATAAGGTGTTGGAAATGCAAAATCTGCTTAAATGCATTTCTGTACCAGGGTTCATGCATTTAAGAGTATTTTAGTTGAAAACAAAAACCCTGCAGTGTTTATACTTCATCATGATACTGTGGAGCCCTGGCAGGTTTTGGAACTTCTCCTCAAATTCTTGTTTATCACATATTGAGCATGGTAAAGTAGAAATGGTTTGATTATTTTTAGCAGCTTCCCTACACAGCCATGCAAATCCAGAGGATCAAGTTGTCAAAACTCCTAAACATAAATACCACGGATTCAAGCTGCTAATGCTGCAACAGATGGAAAAGTGCCAGCCCTGTCACTGACATTAATGCAGCCAGACATTCAGGGTAAAAGTAATCTATTGTAGAGTGGCTACAATGCAGTGAGCAACATGTGTAGAACAGAGGGTGTGTATTTGGGGATATTTTTGTTGCCTTCTTCCATATTTGCTCTCACAGTCATGACAGCTAAGCAAAAACAGGAGGTGAGACTTAAATAAAACAGCTCAGTGAAGGATGGATAAGATTTTTTTTATGTACATGTCCATATTCAAGCTTTTTATTCATAGCTCCCATTCAAAACCTACTTGTTGCTTTCCAGCCATCCTTTCTTTTGAGAACAGACATTGGATCATCAATGACTTACTTCCAAATATTGCCCCACCATCTTTTCACAGTGGAGATTTTTTATATCTTGTTATTACCATTGTGTGATTGATCACCTTAGTCACAGGCTGTCACTTCTTTCCATAGAAATGGGGAGGAAGAGGTCAAATCACTACATATTTGAACCGCTCCCCATCCCCTGAGAACACTTTTGTACAGAAAGAGCTGGCAGCATTATGGAGTTTTCAGAATTCTTGCTTTCCCTGTGGCTTGAATCAGACCTTGGCCAAGATGACCCAGATAGTAAAAACAAGCTATTGTAATGGAAATGCAGCTGTCAGGTGTAGCATTAGGCCATGAGTGGCATTGTATGTGGTGCTTCTAATTGATTGCATTACTATTTCACTGTTAGTGAAGAGCTTTTGGCTAAGGCTTAGGAAATGTGCTCTTTAGGGGACCATGTCTCCTCCCATGTACAAGTCTATTACATTTACCAGAGAGATGTGCCAGATTTGCTTTACGCAAGTTTCATCACCCAAACCATTGTCCAGGCACTAGTGGCCACTGGTGGTTCTGACATCAGTGTGTTACTGAGAAGAATCCACCTTCTGTGGACATTGCAACAGACCTGATGCATAGATGTGTTAACGGTGCAGTAGCCCCTTAGTAACGCTGTAGTAGAGGGCACACTAATAAAGAATCTGTTACTGGCTAATTCAGGCAAACTCAGTGTAGCTCCAAAGGGGCATTGATACATATGTTGTATTGTAATGGTTTAGAGGGCTTTTTTTTAATGTCTTTCAGCAAGTGAATGTTACGATGATGGACCTATGTTAGTAATGGTTATTTGCAGTCAGAAGGAGATACAGCAACCAAAACAGAGAAGAACCAGCATGTCAGAGCCCTACACTGGAAGTGCTCTGAGGTCTAAGAGGAAGTGCTCCTTCCTACAGGCTGCCAAAGCTGCTGCTCCAAGCAAAGCACATGTCTCTTTCAGGGACAATTTCCTGTTGTTAATAATAAGTGGAAGTGGTCTGCAGGGGAAGTGATGTGTCTGTCACAAGTTTGAAAGATTTGAATAGCAGAGTTTGAGCACAGCAGCCAGGACTGAGGCTGGCAGATCAGATCTATTCTGCAAAATCCGGTTTCTAAATGACCACATTGCTCCGATTACCTTTTCTGTCTTTTTGCCTTCTGAACATGTCACAGTTCTTACTAGCACAGGGAGGTCACAAACCCAGTTAAAAGGCACTATACTCCTGGGAAAGGACTAAATTAATCAATTAAATCAGTCACAGTCAAGTCATATAAGCCACTCCTTTCTCCCCAGCCTGAATAGGTGGAATTTGAGGAATTCCCCACATTAGCTACCCAGCAATGCTGCACCCCATCTCCACCCCAGCAGCACAGACCCAGGGAACACTAATAAGGGGAGCAAAAAACTCTAGAATTCTGAGTTCATGCTGGCTCGAAGTCCGGTCGTGTTTAAAACCATGGAAACACGAGCTGTTACATAGACACCATGTCGCAAAGTGGGCCCGAAGGAGTCTGTGTAGTAACGCAGTCTCCTCGTCTGGCTGGATGCTCCTATGAGCTAACTATGAGGGATCAGCAAGCCACCCTCCAGTCTGTCAGTATTGCCAGATTTCACAATTTAATGGCAAGACTTTCTATGGCCGTTATATCACTTCAAGATTCCTCGGTGTGTCAGAGCAGTGGAGGTTTCCTTCCTGATTATTGGAAAAAGGCTTGAAGTATGGATTCAGATAGGAAATCATAGAACCCACAAAATATTCTATTTCAAAAATGTCATTAATTTAAGCAAAATCTTCTTTTAAAGTGCTTGAGGTGGGAATTTTGCTCCCCATGGTCATTACCAGGTTCCTGATGGATGCAGTGTGTGATACACTATATTACAGCAGGGTAATGCCATGTCATGATAAAGCAATGATGCAAACTCTTGCCAACTGAAGATTGTGAGCTTGAACTGGTGACCTGTCTTGGGCATTGGTCAGTAGAGACAGAGAATGAGTTGACAGGGATGAATCTGCTTTTCTATGGATTTTGATTAATTTTTTTTAAATTCCATTTCAAACTGAAACCACCAACATTCCTATAAACGTGTTTCCTAAAGTCCTGGCCTCTGCAGCAATGTTTTTGAAGAACAGGCATCCACCAAAGTGATTATAATCAACAAACACCACAGTGAGTCACCAGTATGATTCACTGACCTAGTTGTAGTGCATCGGATTGTAAAAACAGGGCCAGATTTTCCTCTGCTAAAGGGAGAGGGGACACTGACCATCAGCTTCACTACACCAAAGTGAGGGTCATGGCCCTGCGTGGTGGGTTCTGATAGGGACTCACAGCCTATCCTCAGAAGCTGCTGTGCAGGCTGAAGGTAAATGGGGTGCCATGTGTACTTAAAAGCACAGACTGCCACCAGTAGCTGCAGAATCTTTACAGTCCTGAGCACACTGGCCACTTGCCACCAACAGTAGCCAGTGTTAGCCTTACATTTTCTGAGGTATGGGCAGCTGTGGACACAGCCAGATGGGGCTGTCAGGCAGATTGTACAGTTGTAGTTCAACCAGCTATTCAGCTAGAGAAAATTTCTTAGTGTTACAGTACAGTGAGGCGGAGAGCATCCTGGGTCAGCTACTTAAATGGCAGACTTATCCAAGGCCTTTGCCTTATCTATAAGTCACTTTCCCCCTTACCTATCACTTCCTCTTGTAAATATTTCTAAAACGATGGGCAAACATTTTGTCAGTTGCAGGCCTATGTTTGAAGTTGGTTGGAGTCTGTTATAAACTATGAGGTTGATTTGAATGGTTGGTTCCATTCTGTTTACTCATATCTCAGTTCACATCCCACTAGAAATTGAGTGAAATGTGTTGCATAAAGACCATGGTATTCCAAACATCATTCCATGAAAATGTAACAAACAAAAACCAAAAACCAAGCCATATGGAAATGTATAGTGAAAAGGTATGCATTGAACAGGCAACCTACCAGATGCTGCACAGCATTTTGGTGTGAGAAAGACCATGAAATAAGATGAGGCTGGCCAGTAGAAGGAAGAGGCCTGCAGAAAAGAAGAGACAGTGGAAGAGAAAGAGCTTGGCTGCAAAACCAGTCAAAGGTGCATGTCATGCTGTGGTACCCGTTCACGGACTAGCTGCTCAGAGCTTGACCACCGAATTGCTAGACAGTGAACTCGGTGAATCACACAGACTGGAGCAGCCAGATGTCATAATAATTAATTCCAACAGCACAGTAATTAGAAACTGCATAGAGGCAGCAATTTCTTGTCAACAACATTAATACGTCATCTTTAGATGGAAAAGCTTCAGGTTTTATAGTTCTGGCTAATACAAAATTATTAAATACTTCTAAAGAATAAAATTCTAGATTCTGACACAGGTTTTGCTATGAGACAAGACTGTAGACTTTGCATATCTCAGACGGGACTAGCTTAGCATCCATAATTCTAAAATACCCTTTGGAAAGCATGCGTCTATGTATAAAGCAGGGCTTCTTCACAGGCATCTATCTGACCATTTTGAAGCAATAATTTCAAGTCCTCTTTAACTCTTTGAAATTTTATAAAGGAATTCCAGGAACTTTGAACAGGAATGATCTGCTTCTTTTATGTCACTTCTAACTTTACTACTTAAGGTAATTAACCTTCAGGTAAATGATTCTTAGCCTGCTCTTTCTTATTTAGAGGTGATATTTTGGCACATATCTTGGGGATTTACATGCCCAAATTGCATTAAAATGCATTAGGGCAGAGCATACAGTTCCTGTAAAAACTGTTGCCTCTATTAGTAACTCCCATGTTTATAAGATCCAAAATATAGCTTATCCGTATATTCACATTCTGTTTTTTTATTTGGATGTAGCTTCTCATCCGTATATTCCTATTCTGTTTCTCATTTTGTATGGAGGATATTAAAATGAGGAAGACAAAGTTTGTGCTTGTTGATATGTGTAACAGTGCATGAAGGGTGCTGGATCTTCCTTTCTTTTAGAATTAAAGCCCTTCCATAAAGTAGTAAGACAGTTGTTTCTAATCTATAATGTTCAGTTCTTTTAATTGAGTAGCAAATTATGGTTCCTCAGGATACCACAGGAATTTCATTAAGTGGAGCTACTTTGTTTACGCAGAGCAAATGAGAGCAGAATTTACCTGCAGTTGAGAGACAATTGAGAGGTATTTTCTTCATCAGAAGAAGAATACTGTCACTTCTGAGTTTTTTATGTAGTTAGCTGTAGATAGGTTAAGAAATTATTCATTAAAGACTAAACATATAATTGTTGTAATTCCACTCTTTTATTCAGTCTAGCAGTTTAAATGGAAATGTCATAACTTTGTTTCACAGGTCTTATGTTTGCCACAAGAAAGTGGGGAAATGAAAGAGAATTAAGGCATCAGCTTTAATGGGGGCTTGGGAGGGTTAGTTAATTGTTGGCTTTTTTCAGTACAATTGATACTTTGTACCGTGCCAAAAAATAAACCCCAAACCCAACAAGAAACCCAAACAACTTTCTAGCACTTATTATCTTTCATGTAATAACAGGCACATCTTCTGTAGTTCAGCACTTGTAAGTAACCCGAGAATAGCAAACCTGTGCAAACAACTCGGATCTTCTGAGAAACTCTGAAGTAGACGGTTTTGTGCAAAACTCAGCACTTTGTTGACCATTCAGACAACGGCAAATGAATGTTCTCAGCACTTACTCGCTCCTCTGCAATAATAAGCCAGTGCGAATGTATGACAGAAAAATCCCCACTTCAACAAAATCTCATTTCCAAGTTCACAAGGGGTGAGTAAAAACAGATTCTTGTCATTTACAAATAAATTTTCTTACATACAGAATGACGTGAAAAAGGTTATACCTGGGCTTTTAGCAGGCTGCAATACTCGTAGTTAGCATGGGAAGAGGGGATTTCTATTTTATTATTTCCTTACCAGAATCCTGAGGCCACATTAGGCAAGGAAGGGTGAGGCAGGCTGGGATAACTGACAAGCAGTGATTAAGAGTTTGCTCCTTTTCACAGCTTTGGGGAGGATAATTCTGCTGTGCACTCAGTGCTTTCGGGCACCTTAGCTGTATGCTGCAGGAAACCATTTCAACTTGAGCTGCTTGTGTAGCAGTGTGACAGGGACAGCTGGACTAACTACTCAGGTCTACAGAGCTGTGTTCCATCCCCATCCTTTTCCTGGTCGGAAACATGACACTCCTTTTGCCATATTCTCTCTCCCCATTTCTGACTCATTCCCTGTTTCTTTTTATATACAGAAAGGAATTATTCCAGTGCAGGAGAGGTCAGGGCCACTTCTGCAACTTCGCGCTGCTCACACAAAGGCAGTATCTAGATACCTCTCATTCACACACCACTATGCACACTTGGGGGACCAAGGTATCTGGCTCATAGCAGACTGTTTTCATACAGTATTCAGCTCCCCTGTACCTCATCTCTTCCTGGTGGCACTGGGGGTGGGGAGGCTGCACTTGGAGGGAGAACAGAGCAGCTGGATTGGCATCTGTCATGTGGCAACAAAAATAGCAAAGCAGCATTATGATTTCAGCCACAAAATCATTATATAACCCTGAGTTATACAAGATTCAAGGTTTTTCCCTCATATTCATGGAAGTGACCTTTAGTGACTGTTTTCTGGACAAATAAACACCAAACTTTCAGAAAAGGAAAGTCCAATTACGTACTGAATGTTCTCAGCTCTGACTTAGAGCTCGGAATCTATCTAACAACTGGCTTAATCATGAACCACCATAGTCAGACCGTGTTTTACAAACTGGTTAGCCTGTGTAGTATTTGTTAGGGATTTAACCAGAAAAAGGATGGAAATTCATCTGGAACACAAGCAGCCTTTGTTCAGCAAACTGCTGACATGTTCCTCCAGGCAAATCTTTCCATCACCTGGATTAACTGAGCAAATAATTATGCAGAGTGCTTACTCCTGGGTTTGCAAATCTGAATTAAATTTATTTCCTTTACAGGTGCACTGTATATGAGTATGTTAAGGCAAGATCAAAGTCTCAGTCTCCAGGACTGTGTTTTGATTCAGTAAATTCAGTTGATTCCTTTGGAGCAGAGGGGAATGCTGGTTCTGGGTTATCAGCAGGGCTACTGGTGGTCATCACCAGGTGGTTAAGAAACACTTTCAATACCACTGAAGTCCTGTTCATATATTCATGCCCTTTAGGCAAGGAAACAAAATTGAAATCAAGGACTCACGTATTTTAATTCCAGACTCCTAAGGAGGATGTTGGCAAGCTAGATGGCACTTGGCAATACCAAATAACTCATGAATATACACCAGATGTCCCATAACTGTAAGGCTATGGCCTATTGAAAATACGGCTTTGGAGAAACCTGTAATGGTATAAGCTATAAACTACGGTTTAGAAATCCTTTAATAGACAGTTAATTCAGCCACACAGAACTCTTTGTGCCAGCGTCCGGTAGTGAGCTAGCTCCTGTACTGTCAGAGAAAAATAAAAACACTTTTATTGGGAAAAATAATGCAATTCTCTCTGTATGCCTTTTGGAAGCGTGCAAGGGAACGCCAGCACCAGCAGAGCTGCCTCCCCTACTCTGAAATATCTTAGTGTGTTGTTAGCTGTATCTTAAGGCATCAGCTTTTTGTGATGGAGCAGCTCTATGCTCTTTTTCTGAAAGTGTCCCACACGCTTGTTGGGGTTTTTTTCCACACAGTTTCGCAGACTGATTAATTCAGCCCTACCTCCTTTGCCATTAGGAAATGAATATATTTCCCATGTTACAGGGGCAGACATTGGCTGAAGGCATGGCACTTCTCAAGGCTGCAGAGGAAATCAGTAGTAGAGCCTGAATGAACCCTTTGTTCTCTGGATGTCTGATTTTGTATTTCAGTCAAGAATCCAGAACAGCATCTCAGAATACAAGGGGCAAAGGGCCACCTTCCCAGTAGCTGTTCTCACAAGTACATGTTCCTGCGCTGAACTCCTCTGGAGTCTGAAATAAAGCGAAGAGCCCAAGTCTCTCCAATGCTTTCTTTGAGAATTGCAACCCAGAAGCCCATTCTTCATCACAGGGCTATTTTCTGGCAGCTGGCTAATACCAGCACAAAACTACAGAAACCCATCCATTGTCTGCTGGTAGGAGAAACTGTCAGTGTTTTATGGGCTGGATTTTACAGCTGATCTGTGGCTTTCTAGACTCATTCTTGGTTTTTGCTAGAAAGGGAATAAGGCATAATAAGTTACAGATGGGACATGCTTCTTTTCCTACTTAAAAAAAAATTAAGTAGAAAAGCGGGCTTGAAAAGATTTCTTGTTACACTGTATTATTGACATAATGAGGCAGTGAAAAGCAGCAAAACCAAAGAGAGAAACAGAAGCATGCCCTAATCAGCCTGCATTGGCTGTCTTGGTAAGTCTCATGAGCTAGGGATTACTCTGGTACCTCCTCACTCCACACCATGCAGATGATTCTGTGACCAATACAGACCTGCCTGCAGTTGCTTTCGGACTTTGGCAACACCCAGTTGTTGTTCACAGGCCTGAGTGATGCTCTGACTTGTCTGGGCCTATGTCTTGTTCTGCAACATGTAAGCTGTGTGTGTATTGTGCAGCTCATTGCCCCAGCTTACTTCCCCTGAATTCCATGCCTCATTGCCTTTGGTGGCTCAGAGTGGCAGAGCTGAAGTCAATGAGACTAAGGAAGGAACTGGTCATGTCTGCCTTTCCTGTTGAGCTTTTTCCCTTTTACAGTTATAGTACAACTATTAACATACTAGAGAAAGCTGGGGAGTCATTTGCTCTTGCAGAGCAGTTGCACGCACTGTAATTTAGAAGTTTCCCAACACCCCTGTCAGGCAGGCAGAATGATTGTGAAAACATGCCTGTGTCTTACCAGGGGAATTTTCCTGTTTGAGCATCACAAGTCAAAGTCCCCATTAAGGTGCGCAGGGAATGGAGGTACCGAATTTTTCAGAAACCATTTTGAAAGTTGTGAGCAAAACAGGAAATCAAATAATAAACTAATGAGAATGTACTAAAGCAGTCAAGTCCTTCATCCAGGTGAGAGGAGTTAATACTTAAACAGGTGGTATGAACTTTGAGAAGGGACTCCTCAAAGGTTCTATGTGGGGGTTGAAGAGGTTTGTGAATCTGGAGACATCTCCTGTGCATGAGCAGAATAGAGTGCACACCATTGCCTCCCCTTGTGACTTGAGGGTCTTTAGAGAGCTCTTTAGAAAGGAAGTGGGCTGTGATGAAAGCAGGGCTCGGTGACACGAAACAGGCCAGTGGTTTGCAGAAAGCTGCTCATGCTGACTTTTGCAGAGCTCAGTTTGGGTATAGACACATCAACCAGCTCCCTAAAGAGTACGTGGAAAGAGATGGGTAGCAAGCAGGGTTGATCCACCAAGGAGGGAAATGATCTTATCCTCTATCTTGGTCCACAGACACTTGACTGCATTTCTCCAGTCTATTGTACTCCATGTACCCTGCCCTTCATGAACCCCCACCTCCTTCTCCGTTGTGTGAAAGGATCACACGAACAGGCAAGGTTTGTGTGATGCTTTTGTGGTTGATGAGAAAATGACAAATGAGCTGGGTCCCACATCCAGGAGAGAGGAAGTCCACCATCCTGTATTTCTATGTCATATATTACTGGTTTTGTTTCCTTCTGAATGTTAGCTCTTCCCCAGCTGCAGCTGCCTTTTACCAGATCTCTCATAAATGCCCACACTGTTCAGTCTATTTGGCCAAGCTTATCTTTGATCCTGGCAACATCTAAATTCTACTGGCATGGAAGCCAGCACTTCAAAGGTAAGTTACTTGCCATTTTTACCTGTATCTCTGTGAAAAAAACTGATACTGTAGTGCTGTGTGGGGAAAGACAATGGTAACATAATGGAAACTAGACAGAAATCCCACCTTCTCTCCCAGTACATCCTGGTAACCTGTTGGGATTGTAGTTCTTCCAGCTCTGGCTGTCTGTGGAAGGGACCCTCACAATGAGAAGTTAATTCTGACTGTTAGGTTCCTTGTCCTGTGTCCTGAGATCTACCTAAAGAATAGGCCTTATAATCCACTTCATCTCTGCAGGGTAAAGTATTGCAGCTCTGTGTGGGAATATCTGTTTCTTTCCTTTGGTTATTGGAGGCTTATTGGCTGTTCAGTTAAGAAAAGCTCAAACAAGCAGATGAGTTAAGGTAGGTGTGGTTGTCCCAGCTAACACACAGGTTTTTCTAATCAGAAAAGACTATTGAGGACTAACCCTCTAGTGTGTGAGATGGTAGAAGCTGTCTGGCTTGACTTGTGGGTTTGACAGAGGATTGAGTTAGTTTACCTGAGGACATTATGAAACATGATGAGACTTGCAGCAGCGAAATATAAGGTAAGTCAGTTGGTGCCTCCTTGGGAAAGAGAAGTAATTGGTGGTGTGGTGCAGAGATACCAGAACCTACTGAGAAGAGGCAGACAGATTCTCCCACTGACTTTTTGCAAGATGTTAGGGCAGTCAGGCTCACCCACAGTTGTAAATTTGTGGCTGGACCTAGTCAGTATCCATAGGGTGCTGGGGAGGTGAGGAGCAATGATAAGAAGATACAAGACTTAATAGGACAAAGAATACAGATAGTTGAAATCTGAGAGCTTCAAGGGATGCCAGAGTACTTAGGATTTTCCATTTTGAACCTGGGATGAACAACACACATCATAATAGCTAGAAAACAGACTTCTGCTGTTCTCATTTTGGACTGTATATTAATTTAACTAGCTAGCCCATAGCAACAATGCTGTAATACGCATGGGCCCAGATGTTTTCTGATAATAAAACTGTAGCTTGCTAAAGCTTAAGGAGGAAAGTTGCTGGGTCTTCTCCAGGGAGAGAATGGTTGTGTCCTGCAGAAGATGTGGCTTGATGCAGCTGGAGAGAATTAGCCAGCTAGAGTATTCGCTACACGGAATAAGCCAGTCTCAGCAGGAAAAAGCAATCTCCAAAGCCAGTTCCTGCATTAAGCTTCTGTTTGTCATGGATGCAAGAGATGTGTTCTGATTTTTAACCAGCCTCAGCTCTGACCTCCAATTATGGATGTAGAAACCGTGTTTTGGAACTTGATGCTAACCAGGTAACTCACTGAATAATTCAAGAATTTAACCAGTTTAGCTACCTTTGAAAGTCTTGCTGTGTTTATGTACCTCTAAGTATCATGTGACATTTCTTTTCAGCAGCTGCCAGAGGGTGGGGAGGCTCCCATATTAGCAATCACACGAAAATTACAATATTCAATGGCAGCACCCACAGAATGTCCATCTCCCTGTAGAAACGGGTTTTGCCGCTACAAGCATGTACATGCTGAGATCATTATCTACTCAACAGTTCTTGATTCCCTGTACTTCCGAGGATGTGCCCTATCTGTTTTGAAGGTGGATGGCAGAGAATATGAACACTGACTTTAAGTACAGGTAATTTAAAATAATGTAGCACATTTATTTTAAACTGTAACACCAATAGGTTTTATGTGCACCATGTTACACCAGAGTTACTCTACCCACCCCTTCTGGAGTTAGAAGAAGCAGTATTATAGAAGATAAAATTAATTCTTTCTGTGACAGAAATGTGTACTTTAGAACAGCTGTTATTCAGGACTAGCCATAGCTATGGTCTTCTTTCAGACCTCTCCAGACCTAGTTATTTGAACGAGAATGACAGTCCCCATGTCTTCTTTCTGGGTACAACATGTTTAAAGGTGTTTTCAGCCTATGGTTCCAGCCATCATTGTTCTTCCACCTTCATTCTGCCTGACCACTTCCAGCAACTTGTTTGGAAGGGAGCTATGATTTTTTGATAATACAATGACCCAGAAATACTTACTTATTACTTATGCATCTAGAGGACAGCAGTCGCAGAAGAAGGACAAAACAGTAAAAGGAGTAAAAGGCCAGCAAGCAAATTATTCAAGTATTTAGCATCTTCCTTCACACTGAAGCAGGCCGCACTTATTCAAGTGTCACTATTCATGGAGAAGCAAAATTTCAGCTCCTGTCTCTTCTGTTCTGGACAGATCTTCAAAAATTCCACGCAGAACTGCATATCCTGGAGCACTGTTCCCCTGGACACGTGTGGTGCTGATCAGAAGCCTTTGACACCTGTTCTGCAGTCAGTTTTCTGAAATCTTTGACTTTTTCATCTAGGTATATGAAGGTACAATTATTAGATTTAACTCTTAGCACTTTGCGAGCAATGCAGTAGTCATCAAATAGACAAGAGAGCCAGAAAACAATCACTGACAGCACCCAGATGCTTCACAGGGAAGCTGTAGCTAAGTTTATTATTACCTCTTGCATTACCTTTAAGATTTTGCCTGGAGGGCAGTGCTGAAATCAGGCTTCCAACCGGCAAGGGAATTTACAACTGCTTGCTAAGTCACCCTCCCTGCCCTTAAGCCTTTCTATTCTAAAAAGGGACTCTTTTCATTTTATAGAAGGAAAGATGATGCATAAACCAAATCCAGAGTTACATTTTGCAGCAGACTGACACTGACAAGCCTGATGTCTTGCAGAGCATCCGTGAGAGAATCAGAAATGTTTTCTGGGAATGCTGTGAGCTTGAGCCCTGTGCCTTTCTTACCCGGCCTCCTTTATAGACCAGGAAGGCATGGAGTAGTGAGTGACTGACACTGTTAAGTCATCCTTGTCAGTGAGGGCACTTATAGTTATGAAAAATACAAAATTGCAGATACAATGGATACGCAAAATTCCTCTGCCCCCCTGAAAAATGCTTTAAAAGTTGGTATCTCATTTCAGTTCCCATAAGAACGAATAATCTACCAAACACCATGTTTTCAATGGAGATTAGAGTGAGGTTTGCTCTGTGTTTTTAAATCTTGTACTGAGGAGAAAAACTCTCATGGTCTCAGTTTATTTCATCTGTGTGAGAAAGGGCAGGATGTTTTGCTGGTTAATTCATCGTGTGTGAAAAATAAAATGTTGCCAAAACCTACATTGAACATACTTCCTTAAGAAAAGTAGGTTACATTACATTAAGCCTGAAGGGGTTTAGTCACTGTAGAAAAGTCAGTCTATAGCTTCTACTCTAACAGCAGGTTGGAATGCCCATACTTGCCCAAAATATCATTTCTCTATTATACTGCCTTGCTGGTCTCTGATTACAAAATGTTTCATTTTTTCTTTTTTCTTTTTTTTTTTTTTTCTTTTTTTCTTTATTTTTCTTTCTGTATGTGAAATTTTTTGAAAACTCATCTAAAATTCTTTAGACAGTATTTCATCTTTCTGTCTACATCTATCAAAACTTCAGCCAGAATTCCTTAAATCTGTACTTGAAATGAGCAGATAGTGATGAACTGGAAAAATGCAGAGGATTGATAACATCTTGAGTAGTTCACATATTTTTATGTTGCTGGGACATGAAACATGACTGGCACTTATAACAAAATATTAGGCACATGAAGGTGACCTCTGTTTGTCACTCAAGTTGTTTAAAATCCTTATCAGCTCTCTTGATGCTTGTTTTACAGGTGTAACCTCCCATTTTGCAGACAATGCATACAGTGCACTCGGCAAGTGTACTTACTATTTAGAACAGAAGAACAGTGCTTGCATCTGCAGACATTTGTATGAGTCATCCTCATGATGTTAATGCAGATTTTCATGAAGCACCTGCATGAGAAAAAGTTGGCAGAATCAGCCTTCAATTCCTGAATGTATTTTAAAATTTCTTTAAGGTTTTTCAGGCTGAAGAAAGGCTCTACAAAGACAGGAATACAAATAAGACATCAGCAGTGAAATGTGGCAGTTGCAAGTTCTATTATTTGAGTGCTGACAGGTCATTTCCCCTTTGCCTCTTGCATAGAGTGTAATATTATCACCAGTCAGCACCAACCATTTGGCTTGTCAGCAGAAAGGCAGGGAAATCACACACCAGGCAGGGAAAGCTTCTTTGTTTCTTTCCCAGAGAAATCCATGACAGGAAACAAAGGAAGAAATTATAAACGATGATCAAATAAGATAGAATCATCCCCTCAGGAATTTCATTCTCTTTTCACTGGGTGAGGAGAACAAAAGGCTCAATGTTTATCTGCTCTGATCTTGAGAGAGCCAAGTCAGGTCTCTAACAGAGCACTGGGGCTTTAATGGTGACTAAAAGCAAATGCTCCAAGGGAAGTGGAGCAGGTTGGGATGGACTACACCTCCAGCAGCTATGAAACACTAATAAAGAATCCACTTTTGTAGGTAGAAGTTTGGCTAGAAATTAGGCTTTTTTTTCTTGGTGCGTGTGTATCAGTCTGACCTATGCAACAAGGTGCAGCACTTCAAATGCACAAATATGTCACAGGACCTCAACAAAGCCTTTAATTATCCAATGGTTAGGGAATTACTGCATTGCTGGGAGCATGAAGTGCTCAGTAATATCCCACAGCTGTCTGAAGAAACCTTTGTGCTGCTGCCAAGTAGTTTGTGGGGACATTAAAACAAGCAGTGAATTCTCAGGAAAAAAATTAGACTGAGCTTTACTTACAAAGACCAGCAGTGTTTCTGGGCTCTAAATCAGGGCAGTCCTGCCCTGGTGCCCATGCTAGTAAGAAAGAAAGTCTCTTAAACCTTTATTCTGTTCCAGCGTTTGAGGGGATACGGATAGCTCTTTGATCCCTGCTTTATGTTGGTGTGTCTTGGCAATTAACTCATCTCCTTTTCAAGTACCGTTATTTAGCATGCTTGTGTCCTTATGTAGGCAGCCGTCAACAGATGGAGTGTGGACTTCAGGGAAGTGGTAAGTTACTAGATGCAAGGGACATATCTTCATTGGATGTGATACTAAAATATTGTTCAAAGCACAAAGTGGAGACAGAAACTTGTGACATGCAGACAACTTTTTTAACCATAAAGACTTTGATTATTTGATACATTTTTTAATGGCAAGAAGCCTGGCCAGTGTATAATGGGAAGATCCACAAGGATGGAATGAAAGATTCACTTTTGGAGACAGAGTTGAAGAGTTCTCTTTAGTTAACCTGAAAGAGTAACATCAAGCAAAGTAGGAAAATGTTATCATCCAGATCCAAATTGTTTGCCACCATCTTGTCTTGTTGCTTTAGGCAAGTCAGTATTTTTCAGTTTCTCACTGTACCTATTTAGGGGACTATAATGCTTACTTACAGCCTAGACTTGCTGTGCAGTTTGACTAACAACTTTGTGAAGAGCATTCTGCAGTCCAAGATAGAAGATGTTCTAGATGTGCAAAGCCAAAGGTGAGTTAAGCAGAGGACAGTCTGACCGTCCATGCTGCAAAGCCTTGGTTTTGTTCCCTTTGTAAATCTTTCTGACAAACGCATGTGCAGATCTTCAGACTCAGCCATTCTCTAAAATCATTAAGAACTAAATTTAGCAATTTAGAGGCCAAATCTTGTGATGAAATCACCTGACAGCTGTGTCAATAGCACTGTCAATCACCAAGCATCAGCCCTGGGAAAGTCAGGCGGTGTTTCTTCAGGGTTCATGCTGCACAAGATTAAAAACCACAGCTCTTCAGGGCAGAACTGTTGTAGCAAAGCAGCTGTGATTATATGCCACTATCCCATTTTGGCTCTGTACTGTCTTTTCAGGCCTGCCACTCCTTGCTGACACATTACCAGGTCACCTCCGCTTCCGTGCTTTTGCTCATTTATTCCCAGGCAGGCCAGCCGCCAGGTCCTTTTGGACAAGTGGCATTCAAAGAGCCTACGGAGGTGTCCTCTGCAAACCGGAACTATTCTTCAGGCTAGATAGAAATCTATCAAACTGCCGGACATTTTAAACTGCTTTGAAGGGCTCTCAGTACTCCACATATTCATATCCTTTTGTGAGTCAGAATGAATTTTCTTGGCAACAAACATCATTCAGGAGGTGAATTTGCCAAACCCTAGGTTATTCAGTGTCCTTCTGTCGCTGGGCCATATTAACCTCTGCAGCCATGAGGCTCTTGAATGAAGTGTTTGTGTCAGGCAGCCTTCTTATCAAATAGGAAGATTAAACAGGAAAAGTCATGCCAGTTTTCAGTGTATTTCCCACTCGTTTCTCTGGAACTGCTCACAGAAGTCTGGTAAAGTGGTCTTACCTTGCCTGCATAGGTTTCTGTGGTCTATGGGATGAGTACAGCTGGGAGATAAACATCAAAATGCAGGTGCATCTTTGGAAACTCTCTCCAGACTTTTCAAATGACCTGAGCTCAGCTTGTTTCCTATCAAGTTTTCACATGAGTTCCGTAGGCAACAGTAAGAGTTGATCTCACCCTATAATGTGACTGATAATGTGACTTAGCAGCTGCAGCTAAAGACTTGCCCTGGGAATGAATAGCATGGTGAGTGTGTGGTTTTAGGAAGAAATGGTTCCATGTTTCCTTTCACACTGCTTTCCAACAGGATGATCTTACTTTCCTTCATTGTATTTATTGCTGAATAAAGGCTTCCTTTATAGGATGACTGATCTCCTTCCTCCCTTAGGTAGTGTTTAATCTTCAAGGAGCTAGTTTGTTGCAGATGGGAAGACAGAGGTGTATTACAAGTACATTCTTCTGTTTGAAACTTCATGAATATAGAGTAGCAGTATATCATAATATGCTGAATACCTGGTAATGTACCAACTATATTTGGAGCTCTCAATCCGTTCTGTGGATGGAAAACAACCAGAAGACCAGGTCAACTACCACCTTCTACTCTGCTGGGAAGAATATTGGTAGTGCAGACAATTTAATCCAAATCTATTCCTGGAAACTGATGATAGAATTGTAAGGAAATGGGACTTTGACACTTCAACGCTCTTTGTGCTTTAATGTGTCTGAAGTTGAAATTTCAGCTGAATGTTATAGGGGAAGGATATCCCTAATGAGAAAAGCAAGGAATGATTCCTTTTATGTTGCAGACGCTGAGAAACTCTGGCTGCAGGCTAGCACCTTTATGCACAACTCTCAGTGTAAAGGTGAACATGTCTGACAGTGCTGATTCACAAGCTATATGATATTGCATTCCTGACAATGGCTTAGTAAATGACTGTAAAGAGACCACAATCTCTGTGTTCAACTGATCAGCTACTTACAACTTTATTTACCTAACTGATTTAACCTTACAACCATTCTCAGGCCTTGCATTTGCATTTGCGGTAAGGGTTAGCATGATCCTATAGAACTTAGGAAAGGTTATGGGCTGCTGAAAAAACAGTTATATTCAGAAACAACTGTGATGTGATTAAGTAATTTTTCATACCACATCAGCCTTTGAGAAGGAATGCCTACCTATTCGACCAACTATCTTTGGATCATACTCTTAAAATGAATGAGTCATTGAAATTCTTTAATGCGTAAGGAATTGCGAGGTATTTTTCAGTACTTTTTTTCTTTCCTAAGGCAGAAAGTGCCTTAGGCCGTGGGTATGCAAAGAACATCTTCACTGTGTTCAATCATTTTACATTTGTGATACTCTTCTTTACTGTGGGATGTCTGTATTGGAAAAGATCAGTGAGCAGAAAGGCACAGTTAGTTCAGCGGAATGGAATATTATATTTCACTTGGAAGGGACCTACAGCAATCATTTAGTCCAACTGCCTGACCAATTCAAGGCTATGCTGAACTCAATTACAGAAGCTGCTGCAGGTTCAAGTGTAAATGGATTCAGTCACTTTAAATCTGGTTTATATAAAGTTAGCTTATACCTGTAAGCGACAATTTAACTTACAGTTAGACAAAACATGGGGACACCGATCCTGTTCACAAACTGAGACTGAACATTAAAAGTTACCTTCCTCTGCTTCCTGCTTGAATCTGCTTCTTATTTTCTTGGTGCCTGATAACTGAAAAAGCAGGACAAGTATGCACTCTCTAAGTAGTGTTGGAGGAAGGACTTTGTAAACAAGAAGATACGAGATACATATTCTCATTCCTTTCCTAATTCGTTAAGCAATGCTGTGCTTTCTGTTGTGCCTGTTTTCGTGCTCTCTCATGTGTCACTGTGGGGTTTTCCTTTTCTTCAGGCTAAGACAAGAATGAGGGAATTCTGAGGAGCTAATAAAAAAGTTGCTTTTGATCAAATGGGAAATTCACAGATACCTAGTTATAAGTAACACGCCTCCTCGAGTTACCTGGATAACGAGTTCTAGTCCATTACAGAATCTGTTAAGACAGTTTTGTATTTTATGTGCTTTTAGGAGTGTCATCATTGATAAAAGTATTTGATCTACCCAGTTTTTTCATCCTTCCTTTTGGACCTGGCTGGTAACTGGAAGTTAGGTGATCAGCAAAGTTTCCAATATGTTTTCTCACCCTGAAAACACACATAAGCTGCTTTACTGTAGAAGCCAGTTTAGTGCCTTGGAGGGACCCTTGATTCATGAGCTGCAAACCTAAGTTTTAGTACAAGCTCTGCTGCTGACTCACACGTTGTCTGTAAGCACCTTCATTACTGGGAGGTTGTTTAAAATGTCCAGCCCACTAATTTAAGGTCTGTCTGTTCTTATGATTCTTGTGATGTTTTGTAGGGACATTATCTATTTTCAGTGCCAAACAAATCTATTCAAATTAATTCTCTGAATGAACGCCTTAAAACCTGCAAATTCTGTTACTAGTTAGAAATGTTAGCTGTCTGTCAGGCTTAACAAGTGCACGTCTGCTGAGCTAAAGATCTCTTCCCCAGCCAAACTCTGCTCATGTGCCATGTCATCTTCAGCTTCACCTCCTTGGAGAGGCCTTTAGGTCTAATGTACAGTTAAAGGCTGGGAGGAGGTTTGCTTCTTTCCTCTGCATGTAGCTGGTGGATCTGCTAACTGTATGGAGTGCTACTCAGACAAAAAGCTGAAAAATACAGAGACAAGACCAGAGAATCCAAGGAAACAGCAGTAAGCAAGAGTACATCCAGATGAGTTCATAGGGAGCTTGCACCAAATGAGTAGAAGAGATTTGAAGACTTATTTATGTCACAAAGACGACTGGATGGAAAAAATGTACATCTCCATTGGCATTTACATGGCAGAAGCTATTTATGCAAGAAATGTCACCTAGGGGAACCCCTGGAACACACTGTACAGACAGTGTTCACTTGTGAATATGTTTGGGCTGGAAGAAGTTCTCTGATGATCACTGCTATTGGTCTAGAGCACCTTCCCAAATTATGAAATGAGGCAAAAAGCCTGACGCTGTTTCACAGAGAACATCTATCGTTTTAAGAAACAGGATTTTACAGAGTGTTCAAAACCCAAGAACAAAATGTGAGGGTTAGCATGTCCCCTTCATCAGATATCCTTAATGTTTATTCTCTAGCAAATTAAGGCATTATTTTTCTAAGGATCCTTATACGAGGTCCTTGTATGTTTGCTTTTGAGCATCTGTGTTTGGATAATGTAATCTTTGTTTTCATCTCTGTCACTGGACTTCTTCAAGGAAACCAAAATATTTTATAGTAAGCAAAACAGTGCTATTAAGCACAGGCTGAAGACATAATGGAAATACCCCATGCAGTGTAATCAGTTTTTAATAGGTCACATCATTCAACTATGACTGGTTAGAGAAGATGCTGGAAACAGAATGTTTGGCCTCAGAAACAACAAAATGTGTTATAAAAGTATAAATATAGAAAATTATTAAATCAAAGCAAAACTAATAATATGGACAATCTCAGCAATCAGTCATCATACAATGGCTGAGGTTATTTTGCATACTACATGTACACATGGGCATGAAGTAACACATTTCTATCCTACCATTTTACCTCTACCTTTCTGTCAAGGTTGTTAAAAGTTATTGCCTTTGTCCTGTGACAATCAGTGGGGCTATCTGCCAGTCGCACTGGAGCGTGACCAGCAGGTTGAAGGAGGTGATCCTGCCCCTCTACTCTGCTCTTGTGAGACCCCACCTGGAGTATTGTGTGCAGTTCTGGTGTCCTCAACATAAAAAGGACATGGAACTGCTGGAACAAGTCCAGAGGAGGGCCACGAGGATGATCAGGGGACTGGAGCACCTCCCGTATGAAGACAGGCTGAGAAAGTTGGGGCTGTTCAGCCTGGAGAAGAGAAGGCTGCGTGGAGACCTCATAGCAGCCTTCCAGTATCTGAAGGGGGCCTATAGGGATGCTGGGGAGGGACTCTTCGTCAGGGACTGTAGTGACAGGAAAAGCAGTAACGGGTTAAAACTTAAACAGGGGAAGTTTAGATTGGATATAAGGAGGAAATTCTTTCCTGTTAGGGTGGGGAGACACTGGAATGGGTTGCCCAAGGAGGTTGTGAGTGCTCCATCCCTGGCAATGTTCAAGGCCAGGTTGGATGAAGCCTTGTGTGGGATGGTTTAGCGTGAGATGTCCCTGTCCATGGCAGGGGGGTTGGAACTAGATGATCTTGAGGTCCTTTCCAACCCTAGCTATTCTATGATTCTATGATTCTATTTTCTGGTATCTCTTAAATGCCTCAGCTATTGAATTGCTGTAGGAATACTGGTTATAGTTCAAAGCCCTGTTATGCTGATTACCATACAAACACAAGACAAGCAGAGGACCCAATGCTTTCCCTCAGAAAGTACAAGCTAAATGAAGTAACATTTCTAACTGTCTACCTGAATGGATAGCTGGTAGTAGGTTTGTTTTGAATCTTACCTCTATGCAGTATAGTGACAAGTATCTACTTACTGAGCCGGTGGAGAGGATTTTCTACCTGTCTTTTCTTCTTTAGATAGTATATAATGCATTGCCTACAGCAGAGAGTTACAATTTTGCTTTCTGTTCTGAGTGTGCTTAACTGGAGTTGCATGACACAAGGTGAATGTTGGCTGGTGTTCATGAGCATTGCTCCATCTGCATTAGCAAAGGCACGCCAGCACAGCCCAGATGCCAAGGTGATGTGTTTATTACCCTGGGCCCTACCAGGGCAAGGCAGGTTTGCTTCGGACTGACTTGGACTGTCTGAGTGAGTCAGGGGTTGTACACACACCTCTACAGACCTCTGCAGCGTGCCAGCTAGCTGTGTGCGGCGAGGAGCTGGTGGTGTGCACTTGTGCTGAAAGCACTCAGTATTCTCCATTTTAGATCACATGAAGTTCTGTTGTGCGTGTCCCAAGCACAGTTGGTTCATTTGTGAGGATCAGCTAGGCAGCTGCCTTGTAAGGGCAGAGTTTCTGGGAAAACTTTCCATCTAAACATGAATCTTTGGATCAGTTCACGATAAAGTTTAAACTAGGTCATCACAGGCATCGAAGTATGAAGGGGCTTCAGCTCAGCCAAACCAGTCAAATTTATTTGTTTGTCCAAGATGAAAAAAATAATCAGGAAAGCTTTTTCTTGCATCTCTGATCCATCTGTGAGAAGGGAATAGGGCAGCTCTGAATGCTCGGGTGGCAGGGTGCAGCAGGGGCAGGAGCTCCCCGAGGGGGTGAGCCAGCAGCAGGGATTCCTGTAGGGCTGTGCCTGCAGTGGCTGGGCTGCAGCTGAGCAGCACGGCAAGCAGGCCAGACACAGTGAGGGCAACCAGCCTCAGCCAAGAGCGCAGCTAACAGGTGAACCCATCGTGGCACATCTAAGATCAGGCCAGGAGGCCAGTGGGGCAGGGAGGTACGAGACTACGAAATGCCTCCCCTCAGCACAGCCTGGACACGGACTGAGACCACGGGTCTCAGCTGCAGCACCACTCCTGAGCAAAAGCAAGGCAGGTTCTAGTTTCCCAATCTGAACCCAGCTGACAGCCAAGCACTATCAGCCCAGACCTGGAGCACAGGCAGCTAAACCCTGGGGCAGGGGAGGTGCATGCGGGGCCCTAGCAGGTAGAACTTGAAGAGTCCGGTGTTGCACTGGCACCTGGGACTGGGTGGTGAAGGTGGCTGGCATGGACTTGTCTGTTTGTTCAGACCTGTGTCTAGTTGTTTACACAAAGAAATCCAAAGTGCCTGTTCATTCACAGACAATGTTCATGGCAGTAAGGCTATGGCTTTGGCTGTAATTTCAGCAAGGTAACTGCAAGTGTCTGGGTCTCTTTCAGTACAACTTACTTATCAAAACAGTTCAAAAGTCAAATCTTTAGATATGGTGAAATTAATGATTTGCCTATTCCTGATGTGTGAGGAGGACAGCGATTAATTATATCTAATATCTACATGGTATTATTCAGCCAAATTACAAGGAAGGCTATCATTATTTACATAATCCAGAGGAGGAAAACAGGTCTCGGAGAGGTCAAACAAGAGGTGAGCCAGCATGCGTGAGGTCAGTCTTCCAAGAATTAGTATTTGGCACATGGAAGCAGACTGATCGTTTTTTTTTATTGTGGGTTTTGTTTTTCCTTTTCCCCAGAGATGCTGAGCATCCACAGCTTGCTTTGAAATTACTGGGAACTCAAGCATTTCTGAGCATCAGTCTGTGTTTGTGATCCACTCGTACTCCTAAACAGACATGAAACTTCTGGTGCAGCAGTTTGAGCTAAGCGACTTGCATATAGAGAAGTCATGCTTAGCTCCTATGGAGGAACAGAAACTGGGATCCATGACTGAAAATCATGTTTACATCCAGTTTTTTTGTAGAGCATCTGGGAGCGACAGGATGAGAGCAGTAGCTTTGCTGCATTGCTCTTCGAATCTGTCAGTTTCCACTGGTTGCCTTGCTGATGTTTTTTTTCCAGTTTTAGTGTTAGGTCTGCTCAGAGCTGAAAGAAAAAGCTGGCTGTGGGGTCCGTGCAGTACAGCTTTGCTGAGACAAAGCTTCATAACCCTCTGACATGTTATTCTCATTTGGCTCATCTCTTGCTAGTGAGAAACACACTTCACATTTGGGGCTGACACTCTACACAAGCCCCAGGAAGAAGCCTACGCACTGGATTCCAAGGGACTGGACGAAGCAAATTGCACCATTTCCCATCACTCAAGAGCACCCAGCTGTAACCAGCACCCACACTGCACCTCCAATCCACTTTTAGGTGAGTCAAAATCCCGGAATACCAATTACCTAGTGGAAGGAAGCAATGAATTTCCTTCATACATTACCAGCTGGGACCAGGGACTGAAACCTTTTGGGAACAACTTCCAGATGGATATTAGCCTGGAACTGGAGCATTCCCAAAGATTTGAGGGACTCCTCTGAGCCCCAAACCAAGGTGCATTTCTGGCTACCTATTTCTAACACAAGTATAAGCCACTACATCCCAAGACAGCTCTCAGTTGCACTAAATAACTTCTGCCATATCTGATGTTTAATGTTGCTTTTACTCACAATAAGGCTTAATGTAGTAGCTCCATAGCTCTGCAGCTACAGCTAGCTGCTTTTCTGGTAGGATCTTATACAAAAGGACTTAGGCCTCTGTTGATGCAGCTTCAAGATAATCATGCTCACTTCTCTGGCTGGGTAGGTCATGCCTAAGAGTTTTCCTTTCCTTCCGTACTCCCCAGGCTATTGGCAAAAAAAGAGAAGCAAGTCTGCATGACAAAGTGTGAAGCAGGTCTGCTGCAGAGCAGAGCCTATTAGTGCAGCTCGCCCTTCTCTCCCAAATATCACAGTTGTTTCCACGTTTTGAAAAGCAGTTAAAATCAACAGCACGTAACATACTACAGCTGTAGTAAACATTTCCCTCGGCGGTGGCCAACAGCCCTGGGAACTCTAAACTGCAAACAACAGCCCCTCCTCCTGTTTGCAATGGGGATACACATTGAGGTTCAACACAGCAGAAGTGATTTTCCTCCGGTTTTTGTTTGTCCTTTGTAAGCCACCTGGGAGCCACAACCTCCAGAGTATTGAATTTAGGAAAAATCAGTCCCCTGAGAAAACTGGGGCTTATTATTCTGGAGTTTGTGAAAAGCATAAACTCTGGTAGAACCAAGTATTAATCACGGATTGCTGAGAGGGATGCACGCCCTGCATAGTATTCATTCTCACTGGCTACAGGTTTGTCTGGTTAATCCCACACACTGATATTCATTAGCTAAATGAATACACCCACAGCAAGAACAGCATGAATTTGCGGGGTTGTCAGTTGGCATAACTCCAGTGACTGTTAACAAGATTTCATTCTTTATATACCAGTTGTCAGTCATAGCCCTGTATGTGATTTATAGGAGAGATAAGCACTGTCATCATCTTGCAAATAAAGATATAGAAGCAAGAAGTGTAGGGCTTGTCTGAGGCCATGGTGGAGCCAGCAACTGAAAATGTGACAGCTCCCAGGCCCGTATTTACGAATGTAAATTGTCTGATGGTGTTGGCCTTGTCTTACTTGTCACAACTCTTACAAGGTGCCTTAGTTCACAAACAAGCCCTTTATTTGAAAATAACTTTTCACAAATGATGAGCCCTCGCAGCCCATGTTACATGAACAGAAATGTGGCATGTCTCGTGCTGTGTTACCCCTTTGCTCTTTGACCAGCTCCTCCTTCTTGTTGAGTTTGTGATTATCTTGCAGGAGATTGCTGGTTTTTATTGAATGTGTCGATTACTCACAGAGGCACTGCAGGAATTAGACTGTGAAGAGCTGCGATTTACCCAAGGAAGGCAAGATCCACACCCTGGTAGAATCCAAAGGCACAGCATCCTTATGGGGGTGGGCAGGAGCTGAGTTTTCATCAGCTGCCCTGTGGTCTGTGCCTGGGGATGATTGGGGCAGAGCCTGTGTTTCAGATTTACAGGAGTCTTGAGCTGCTATTAGGAAAGCAGAAAAACCAAACCAAAATAATTTGTACAGCGTGCATAAGCCCATCATCAGTTGTATTTAAATGTTTCTGTCGGTGTATTTGCCCAAGTTTGAACAGGTTCTGTCCTTAAAACCTTTGAGTAACATTTCATAGACTGATGGGGGCAGAAAGTGCAGCTCAAAAGAAGCCTCTGCCCTCTGAGAATTTGAACGCTTTACCCGTAAAAGTAACTCGTGCTGTGTCTTTGGCCACTCCTGAGCAGCAGATGGACACAACAGACACACAGACACACAGAGCCTGGGCCGCCCCTTCCCCGATCCTAGCAGGCTACGGGGCGCCCTCTGGCGGCCTCCGCCTGGCACAACCCTGTCCGAGCATTCCCCTTGCCCGCCGCGTTACGCTGCTGCCTGGTACCACGCGGGTTTCGCACCCGCACGCAAGTGTTTCCATCACTCTTCCAGGAGCATGGAAGGTACTTGCTGTTGGGCTTCTCGCACTGGTCATTCTCACATATGTCAGACATCCCTCTGGATCGCTCTGCTGTTCCAGTAGTGCTGCTCGTGCTCTTGCTGAGCAGTGGATTTCTGAAATCAACGAGGCCTGTTTACAGCAAAGTGTCTTCTGGGACCAGAATTTAACATTTTAAGCCTGTTAGGAAATGGTAAAGGGGATTTCATTACTGCAGATATGTGCGTGTTCTGAAGAGGGGAAGCTTAAAAATGGCTTTAAAGCTCTTTCAAGGCTTCAGAGGAAAAGAATATATCAATATTCAAACCAAGCAGCAGATCGTACAAAAAATTGCTCTGAAGGTGGTAACCACTTTGATATCTTAGGATGGGTTCCCTTGGTTCTCGCAAGGGCTACACACCTCTGCTGTGGGTTGTGATCAGTTTGCACAGGCCGAGCTGACAGCTGAAGGGAGCATTCAGAGCTCTGCTTGGCATCATGAGATCTTACCCAGCTCCTTCAGGAGTTCTGCTCCTGAAGAACTGAGCAGAACCAGCTCAGTTCTGCCCAATCCATGCAGCCTTCATACCCCAAGGCTCAGGCTGTGGGGTAGGAATGGTGGTGGGTGCTGCATTCAAGTTGGTGGGGGTCAGGCCAAACCACTCAGTAACGAGTGTGTTTCTATAGGTAGAACTGTCCCCAGTGTACTTTTAAGAAGCACAGGGTGGCAGGAGGGATGTGAAGTACTCTGAAGAGCCATGTCACCCTGTTGTTCCAAGACCTATTGCCCTGATAGTCACCTAGCAAGTTTAAAGCTAGCTGGCTTGGTGAATTCTGGGGGGAAATACCAGGACTAGCTGTTTATGGCATTTATTACAGTTGTTTTCTTTCTTCCTCTGAATCCCCCTGTTTTATATACAGGTTTCACATCACTTTCGTTTGTTTCCTTTCTAATCTGAAGTGTCCCAGTTTACTTCATCTTCTCTGTTAGAGTGGTGTTCCATATATTTGGCTATCCTTGTTGCACACAATAATGATCGGCTCAGAGTCCATCACTTCATACATGAAGCCTGGAATTTTTTCCCCACGAGCATCACTTGCCATTTATCAGCGATAAACGTTAGTGCAGGCAAAAGAGAAGCAGTGGAAAGAAGCAACAGGAGCAGGAAAGTATGGGATGTTGCCTCCTGGGGGCAGTGTGTGCTTGTGTAATTACAGTAACCACGATCAGCTTTATTTCTCAAGTGCAAACTGTGTGCTGCTTGTTTCAGGAGCAACTCTTAACGCTGGAGCTACTTTCCCCTCGGATCTAGTCTGGCTCTTTACAGCTCCTGTGGTCATTAACAGTGAGGCCATTACTTGAGTAATTAAGTAAATGCTTTTCCCTTCCCCACCCCCCCCCACCCCCCCCCCCCCCGCCTCCAGTTCCCAGAGTTTTGTCCCTTTTTACTGTAGACATCTTTGGGGTGGTTTTTTTTTTATTCTCAATACATAAGCATGTTGATTTCTCCCTTATTCCCTCTCCTCGTAGAGAGCTAAGTGGAAGGACCATATAGAGATCTGCCCTTCATGGAGGTTGGGCTTTCAGTAGAGGCTGTCTAGGCAAACTGCTAGAGGTTCTGGTGCTTGTAGTGTGACACATGGCAGAATCAAATGGCACCTTCAGCCTGGAAAACCTCAGTTCACTTAATTCACCTTTCCTGGGTGCTGAAAGCTGTGGGTTTGGGTCTCTGAATTCCCTTCTGTTAGAGAGAGCAGTGTTACAAACACAGTGTAGCATCATCATTTCCTGAAAAAACACAAGAAATTAGTAATTGAGGTAGGTTGGTTGGTTCATTGTGGTACATCCTCGTGCTCAGAAATGTCTTGCAGCAGGAGCTTTCTGAGATGAACACAAAAGGAATGAGTACCCCATAGCTAGCCCAGCCTGATGATAAATCTGCAGTAACTTTCAGGAAATAATAATGACATCATGTGGTACACTTTCACATTTTCTCTTGCGTCTTCCCCCCTCCTTGCCATATGTAGTATTAAAAGACTGTTTTAAATAGATTCTTAGAAATTAGCTTTAAAAACATGTACTTGGCTATGTTGTATAAATCAGGTATTTTCCTCAAATATATTCACGGTATCTGTCAATTCTCCTTTAAATAGTAAAAAATTACTGAGTGTTAGAGATAATTTCTTAAGTGCCAAAAATCTCTTTAAACCTAGTAAACTGAATTTAAATGATGGTTTCTGCTTTCTCCATTGAGGTAAATGACACAGAAAAGGGAGAGATCCATTTCTTCTGAGTCCTTTCCCTAAACAGTTTTTTGCCTTGATTAGGAGTTCTGCCTACGTAATGAAGTCCAGGCATGGCTTGTTATTCCAAGTCTCATTATTTAATTTTATTGTTATACATCACTATGGAAGTATGTACTGACCTGTGCAAATAAGTAGCCAGAGGAGAGTTCTCCAGACGACAACAAAAGCAATAGTCTTCATGTCAAGAGCAGGACACACAGACACACAGCTGAAGATGTCTGGAAGAAATGCAGTTTTGAAACGTGGGTAATTCATAACCCCTTAAACTGGAAGCGTTCTCTTAGCTAACTAAACCACAGGATTAAAGTCTAAGATGACTGCTGTGGTGTGGTTTTAATCCTTGGGCAGCCTAGAGATGCTGGCAGTCAGGGTCCTCACAGCTGGGATGGAATTATGTGTCCAGCCAGGCAGCCCTAGCCCGGGCTGCAGGTGGGGTACCTTCACAGCGAGTGTTGGCAGCGGCTCCGCAGGGCGAGGGCAGCTGCTGCCACGAGGTGTCTCTCAGCGATGCTTTCTTGAGGATGTCTGAGCATCGCAAACACCTGCCGGAGGACCAGAACTCACCCAGTGCAGCACGCAGCTCAGCTGAGGCGCACCTCTCTACTAACATCTTTTGACTGTTAATGAAGAAACCTGAAGCCATTTGGTTTGGACCGTCTTTCATGGTTTTGTGGCCTCCTAATGACGTTCCCTTTTCACTGCTGTCATAGGACTTGAGATCTTGCCATACTGAAGCTTATTTTCTAAATGCTAAATGGATAGCATAGATAAAATAAGAATGGATTGCTATTTCTCCCATAGTGGACATCTCTTTTTTTTTTTTTTCCCTTTTGAGTCAGTAGTAGTAGCACTGTTCCTGTAGTCACTGAAACTTTTCCTCTTTCTCACCTTCCACTCAGATGTCCCACATCTGGTCCCACTGTACGTAGCTTGCGTATTTTTCCCTGCTGCTTCTTAAATCTCTACTATTACAAAACTTCCCATATACATTACAGGATGGCCTTTACAGACCAAGAACTTAGGAGTGCTCCTCTTCCCTCTCAGTTGTGATGGATGGACTCACAGGGGGATGGGTCCCTACAAGCATCATTCCCAAAGGCCATATGTGCCCCAAAACCTGATGATCTAGTCAGCCACATCTGTGATATCAGTCTTAGTAAATATGCTTTAGAAGATGCTAAAGAAACTCTTTCTATTACCAAGAAGTGCATACAGTTCCAAGGGAACAAGAGGATTGTACCCTCCAGACAAAAGGATGAAGATAGAGATTGAAATAAGTAGGCAATATTTAGGTTTAGAGAGTGTCTAAGCTGTTGACAAAAAAATAAAAATAAAAATGCTGCCATGCCGTATTCTCAAAGCAAGAGAAATTTAATCACACAGGAGCTCCAAAAGTTTTGTGTGTGTGTGTAAAACTGATTTCACTCTGTAATGGTATTTCTTGTTCACTACATGCAATACAGGTAAGTTTTTAACTCCTCTGTTCCCCCTTGCCAATGGGAAGTGTGAGCAAGGAATAGGATTTTCAAGTCCTCAGCTGAAAACATGCATTTGTCAAAGGAATTACCCCTCCTCCTGGGCTGACACCATTCGAGCCCTGGACTTGGGGGCCATCCAGTGGAGTCAGGGACAGTGCAGACTGTGCTTTCACCTACCGCCGTGCCTGCCTCGGAGCAGAGACAGATGCCAAAGCTGAGACAGATGTTAGTTCTGTGGATTTTATTTACAGCCAGCAGGTGTGATTCCTAAGGGAAGCTCACTCCTCCTTTGACAATGACATCCCAGTGCTACAGCTGTGTGGGATCACAGAGTGCAAACTTCCAAACTCACTCAGAGCCAGAAGCTAAATGAAGTTTGGCCCATAACTGTCTCGACAGCATTTATTTTCTCATGTAAATATAAAATGCTTTGTTGCTCTTTCTCTTACGCACCCACTAGCCTATCTTTTGCTATAGGGAGCTCACTTCAAGTCAGTTCCTCGCCATTGTCTCTGGATCCTTGGCCTTTACACATTCTGACTTTTCTTGGGTCTTCGAATATATATGTAAAAACGTCTTTCAGCTTTTCTTTAACAGTTCATGATATCTCTCTGCTTTTGTTCCCATTTAAGGGACTGTAATACCTACATGAGCATAGGCTATGCACCATCCAGTTGCATGCATGTACACATGCACACCTCAGCATGAGTCACCTTATCCACATCTGTGTGACCAGAAATACAATCCTGCTTTGTGCATTAGCAAGCACTTCTGTGATTTGCAGATATCCAGAAAACAAACAGCCGCAAGCTAGCATCTTATTCTCTTGCTGTGATGTATTTTTCTCTGGTTCTTTTTGAATGTAAGAGAAGGTCATTAAAAACAGAAGTAATACCCTCCTCTGCAGTATAGAAATTCCTTTAGAAACTTTGAGGGCTTCTGAATGTGCAAATATTTGTGTTTCCACACAATCAGGTGTATTTGCCTCCTGCCCTTCAACGGCAGGAAGTCTGTGTCACTGCAGACTCACAGTGGTAGATTCTTAATGGGGATCCCAACCCAAACTGACAGATCTTGGGTGTAATTTTTTTAACCTGTCAAGAACGATCATTTTTTCTTTTGTGTTTTATTTTTATTAACAAGATACAAGGGACAAAGTACCCTCAGAAGAAGGCAACTTTCTAGAGCAGTTACATTCGCAGCCGCTACACAGAAAAGAGTCGCAGGAGCCTAATAAAGGTTTAGTGAGTTCTTAACTGTGAATGGCACTCCACGCTGAAGGCCCAGTTTTGAGGAGAAATCTAGTGAGAGCTGTACATTTAATCAGAGTGGCACCACTGCATTGCTTTTACCCAAAATCAAGATCAATAGGAAAGCGTCTGTATCTGTTCATGTTGGAGGAGCAACCTGAAATCTGCCTTTCCTTGGTGGCTGCATTCCCATGAGGTCATGAGAGAGTCACCGTCCTGCTCTTCGCCTCATTTCTCTCACTGTAAAACATGATTTACTTCACTTATTCCCACAGGTTTTGTGGTTGTTAATGGGGAGTGTAAATCGCTGTTTTACTGGTGCTCTGGCTGAGAAATCAGGCCTGTCTTTCTCACTGTGTATTCTCTGTCACATGCAGGCAACGCAGCCCTGGAGAAACTGGAGAGTCCAGCTACTGGGTGGAGGCTTGACTGTAGTTCCCAAATACCCACTTGCTGTGCTTGCTGGCTCAGGCTGTGTTTGTAAACACTCACAGGCCCTCTCCTTTGGATTGTTCCATGGAGCCAGATTTTCTTTTGATGTTAAACAGGATGTGTGTGTTAATTTATTTTACTCAGGGTAGGAAATTGCTGCCAATGTTCTTTGAAGAGTCCTGTGAGCCATCTCTCGTCTCACATAAACATTCAGGCAATTTTGGTTAAAGTGCTTGTTTTTTTTAACTATGCATAAATGTTAATCTGGCTGGTTTACAGCAGAGAAGTTTTACAGGCTGCTTGAAAAATGTCAAGGTCATGTTTAAACAGTTACTGTTTAAACTGAGGAGATGAGGCACTGGACCAAGAGGATTCGGAGATGAAAACATGAAAACCGGTGTTTTCTGCTAACAGGTGTTATTTGAGAGTTTAGCACTGGTAAAAGTGATGGTGAAGTACTTCAGAGACTGATTGCTTCTGCATCTACTACTCTGTACTTGTACCATGGACATTGTTAGTGAAAATACACCCTTCCTGCCTTAGTCCTAAATTGAAAGGACTTCTGCTGATGACAGGAAAGCACAGGCTCTCTGAACGCTGACTTCCTGAGACTGCCAGGAGGGCCAGTTCATGCCAATTATCTCAGTGATGTTTGTGATGATGAAGTATACTACTTCCTGGTTTACAATGGTCCAGGAGGCTGTGATGATTAAATGTTGCTTGTGAGGTCTCCCACATTCAGCATAATCTCTCAGGAGAAAAATGATTGAGAATCCCAGTGCTGGATGATTCTGCCTATCGTTATGCTGCACTCCCACCTGGGTAAGGAGCACAGGGTGCTTCTTTTCAAAATCCAGAACTGCAAGTTTGACGACAATATTCAAGCCTTATGGAATGCTCTTAAGTTATATTTAAATTAGAAGAAAGCAAAGTCCTATATGTTTTAAATAACTTTCTCTTTTTGTGACAGCATTAAGTAACCCTGGTCTTGGTTTGACATTTAATTGGTAGGGTGTTATGATTTGAGAGCTGATGCAGTTCAAACCGATCAGTCTATCACTTGCTACTAGACATGCACAGTATTTTACCAAATAAGACCAGACAGATGTCTTGTTCTGAAGAGCCTGCAGTTTGAGACTGATCTTTCAAGATTCTGTATGATGCCAGACGCTCCGAGGGAATGATGTGGTCTCTTTGTAATCTCAAGTGTCTGCATACATTTTAGTGTAGTTTTGGTGTCTAGCACTCTTACACTAGGACAACAATCCAGGCTTTTACAACAAGACCTAACTGAGAGCTTAATTGAAAAAGTTTAGTATCTCCCCAAGGACTGTGCCATAAATTCAACTGAGATGACAAGAGGAAGGAATTGGAAGATGGATAGTGTGAGAATAGATGAAGTTTATCTTTCATTTGAGTTGAATTCAAACAGAGCTAGTAATGGTGAAATGTTGTGATGACTTTGGTGGTGAGAGTTAAATTGGAGGTTTTCCCAGTGATCTGTGCTCCATTTTAAAAAGCAAAGAAACAAAATTAGTTGTAGCTGGCACGAAATGCGTATCTTTTTTTTTATTTTAGCAGTAGCAATAGATGGCAATGACTGATCCACAGCAACCAAACTGCTCATTTCTCATTCCTTTTGGTTATGGGTGGCCCACAGCAATGAGGGAGTTGCTTGTTCATATTCTTAACACTGTGAAAGACAGCATTCAGCTCATGAGGACTGTCCATCTGCCATCTTTTTCGTAGTATTAGCCTTCCCCTGACAGAGATCTGATTTTAAAAATGAGGGAGACTTTCACCCCAGGATGTGGTATTAGTTTTCAGTCTTCATTCAGTAATCAAGACCATTCAGTACGGTGTATGTATAATGCCACACAATATTTTAAGCTGATGGAGATATGTGGGATGTAGGAAGAAATCTGTGTTCACCCTTTACATAACAGTCATTGAGTCATGCAATCTTGTTTAAACAAACAGTGTGAATCTTAAAATAGCCCCTGGACATTCCACCACAATGGCCATATTCAAATGAATGTTCAAGGTGTGCCCTCTATCATATAGCCACACATTAACCCTTTGGTGACAGTGGAGCCACCTAAGGACAGTATTAAGCTACACTTGGCACTGGACACAGAGAGCTGTTGACTCGGTCTGGTGAAGCAAAGAAATCTGCTTCTCTGTCATCCATCCACCAAGGGAGGCAATAGACAGGAAACCTTTTGAGGCTAAGCTCATCTGAGGGTGATTTCAACATACTAGTTATTGTTAATAGCTAATTATCAGGGGAATTCATGGAACCTGACCTTGTTGCCATATAAATGGTGGGAAACTCTGCTCTTCACCTGATTAACCATTGACATCAGCCACTTTTAAGAAGATAGGAGTGAAAACTTGAAATTCTTTGAAAGCAGTACTATTAATACTGCTATAGATTCCCTGCTGCTGTTTTCTATAGGGCTTTACTAATACATTTCAAAGGATAGTTTAGGTATGATAAAAGCATAAATATTTTCTGGAACTGCTCAGTTATGACAGCAGTCAGTAGACATTGCAGCTCAGCATTCAGAAATTGTTTGGTGGTGTCCGTCTAGCAAAGAAAGCTTCAAAGAAGAGTCTGGAAAGGCTACTTTTCTGAGCTCTCTCTAACCTAGAGCTCAGGCTAATATTGGAGGGACTTGGATTTTCATGAGATAAGAAATGTAAATTTAGGGTCTGCAGGTGAAGTACTGAGCTCTTCAAGACTGTCCGTGTTTTATCTTCCACCAGGCTTTGTCTGCATCATGTGTATTTGTGCAGAAATCCAGAACAGGCTGTGAAATCGGTCAATAAACCTGGTATTGATCCCTCAGTAAAGGTAGGTTAAGGCTCCAGAGAAAAGACTCTGTGGAGGGAGCTTACAGAGGCTAAATGAGCTTGAATGTGTACCAGATGCTTCCCTTTCCTAGTTGGGAACCTAACCTGCACTTCTGACACCCAACATCACAAGCACTTCAAGCTGAGAGGAAAATGCCTCCTGCCTAAGTGGCTCACAAAGATCCCAGTGAATGGTGTGTGTCCCCATGAGTCACAGTGGGAGCTGGGCACACAGCGCCTGCCCAGGGCACCAAGACCCTGCCAGACCACAGCTACCCCCTCCTGTGTTTGAAATGCCCTGGGGGCACTGATCCCAGCTCTGGAGAGCAGAGATGTATGGAACAGGGCTGTCCATTTGGACATATCTACTGGCCCTGTCTCTTAACAGGAGAGAGAGCTCAGTGCTACTAAAATAGAACAAATTTGCAATGATATCAGGTTATATGTTTTATGAGCCATATAATTAACATGCGACACTCAGTGCCATGGGATATTATTGACTTAGTAGCTTAGTAAGTATCAAAAAGGATTAAGCATTGACATGAAGCAGAATAGCATGTGCACTGACACAAGCTAGGATCAAAATTACAAGGGCTACCAACCCTTGTGCTTCAGGGCATATTTTGATCATCAGCTTGGGGCCAGAAGGAAAGCTACTGTCTAATGGAGAAGTACACAGGATGCATATGGGTTACAGTTATATGTATCTCTATGGGCCTTTTTGATTCATTTCCCTTCTCCTTCTCTCTCTTCCTTTCATCCCCTGCTATTTCCCCTCCCTCACGTTTGTCGTCTGGAATAGGTCACTACTGAAGACAAGACACTAAATTAGATGGATGGCTGAATAGTCTGTACTAATAGGGTAATTTAATGTTTGCTTCTCTCCAGAACCCTTAACGTTTATTTCAAATATAAGTTTTACATTCACTTACTAAACAGCTCCTGTCCTTCCAACCTTCCTTCTATGCATGCTACTTTTTATCAGCTACACCTACAGATCCACTTGGGCTCATTTGAATCATGATTTTTCAGAGGTAACAAGTGAACCTCAGTTTGGGAAAAGGACGAGAACAACCAGGCACATTAAAGGAACCTGATTTATCTGATTTATAAACAGAATGGACAGCAGAGGCATAGAGAAGAAAATTACTTGCTTCTTTGTGGGACCTCAAGGTAACAGCAGAAAACCAGAGAATGTCCATTTCAAAAATACGCCTACTCATTTCATTATTTGCTTGTTTCTTTTTTGCTTCTTGCCTTCACTCTTCCAGACTGATTTCTAACTCCACCCATCCTTGCCCTTCCTGGGTCCTGTATTTTTGCTAACATCTTCTCTTCATACCTGGCACTAGCCAGTGCTGCTCCACTTAGCTCACTGATAGATACTGCCTTTTGGTTTGCTCAGCCTTGCTGGAAAGACCCTGTGGTGCAGGTTCTCCAGCATCCTTCCCATTTTCCACAGCGGGTTGAGCTCCAGTTAGTTTCTGTGAATTCATCTTCTAGTCCTTTACTCAGCTTCCCTGAAGACCAAAGCTTTGTGTTGTCTTCCCACAAACATTCTTTGACGTGCCAAAGTTGACCTTAGGCTCCATGGACAGATGGGGCCTGATCCAAAGTCCATTAACATCAGAGGAAATGTCCATTTACACCCATGGGCTTTGCATTAAATGCATTTTACTTACCTTCTTTGGTGCCTCTTACTCAGCTTCAGTTATTAATATCAGATTAATCCCTCGCAGATCCCTGACAGTTCTGTGTACTGTATAAGCCAACCTGTGCTACTTCAAAAGATGGGAGACCACAACTGCTACTCTGCTAACATGAAATCTGCAGCTGGCTAATACTAAAAGGAAGGTGTTACTTCCTGATTTCCATCCTGCATAACTGAGGTCAGAATTTCACTCACTGATCATTAGCTGATCCTTCCATTACTAGTGCACAGGCTCTCTCAAAACCATTTCTTAGTCTTCAGATATTTTCTGGTCCTGTAGGGACATTATTCTGACCAGTCACCGTTCAAGATTCACTCTGCAGTTTTACCCTCAGTACAAGTAGACTGCTATGTCAGCCAAAACATCAATACTTCTTTCTGTTGACACAATACTCTCATACCCATATTGCCACCCCTCCTCCTGCTTCATTTTGTCTACATTCCTGTTGAAAACTCTACTCCCATAATTTAGTCTCCCACTCAATACTTGGTTTAATCAAGTCTGTCACTCAATTTATATCTCACTTCTTGCTTAACACAAGTTTCTCGGTTAGCAATCTGTTTCTGTAGCACTTGCTATGCATAACACATGGTTAGCTTTTCTTTCTATGCTTGCTTCTCTGTTTCCCTTCTGATTTCCAGACCTCACTTTTCCTTGTAACACTTGAAGATGAGAAACTTCCTCTTCTGTCTCCCCCTTTTTTTTAATGTTACTTATGTATTTTATGAGTTCACTGCAATCAGGGCTACTTAAATATCACGGGGTGCTTTGCATAGGGCACAAAACAGTCCTCAGATCCAGTTAAAATGATTTTCAACTGGAGATTCTCACTCAGTTTAATATGTAGCTTCAGGTAAACCTCTCCTGTTGCTGTATTTCTTTGTTGTAGCTTATACCCCTTACCATCTTCATCATCTTTGCTTGGTTTGTAGTGACATGGGACAAATGCACAAAAGTTAGATTCTTTCCCTCTGACTGCTCATTCAGCACAGTGTGCTAAAATCTGGTCTTGCACATCCATCCTCAGTTTTTGTGTTGAGGAACGAAGAGTGGAGCAGAATCCTGTTCCAGTTGCTCTGTACGTTCTACCATAGGGGCCTGGGTTGCATGTATCTCGATCACATCACCTAGTGTAACCGCAACAAAAACTTAGCACCTCACTTTTCCTGCGTGAAGAACATCCAGTGTAATTTTGGACAGTAGCAGTGCACTGAAGGTTGCCTATCAGAAATACTGGCCACCACCACATCTCCCACAGGACTGTTACTAGACAGTGCCCCTAGTAAGGACCGTGGGGTAAGGACTGCTTTCCTCCTCAGCCGCAGCTCTTCTAGTTGTTAGCGAAACTGGTGGACTGCTGATTGAGGCTGTTGAAGCAGCTTTAGCTGGGCAGGAGGCAGGTTCACTGATCAGCACCTGTTGGATAGATCATTTGTTGGTTCTCTGAATTCTTCTGCTGGGTCAGCAGACTTCCAGGTTTAAATGCTGGCACAGTGTAAGATGCAGAATGCTGTTGTTTCATAATCACCTTCTAGAAGTATTGCTTTGTTGTAATGCTACTGTTATGTTGCCCTACTTTTGGTATCTACTTTCAGCAGAGGCTGGGTGAATTTTTGCCTACTGCATCACTGAGGTGTAGACTTTGCAGCACTGGTCTGGCTGTATTTAGCCTGGGGATGGGGAGTGGGGGTGGGGGATATCTTGGTGGCTCCTGTCACTGCTTTTTATGTGATTGAATAACACGATGTTTTCGTAGGCTAGTCATAAAGCAGGAATACATGGTACAGCACTTTTCATTTTCGGATCAGTTTGATACTGTTCCTGGCTTATGGTACACTTATCTGTCTCTCTGTATGTTCTTCGCACAGCTCGTGCTCCCAGTCGTGCAGGAGAGGCCAGAGCAGCCTTTCCCTGCCTGGCTGGATCCGTGACTGCCCTATATAAATCTGCATATCAAGCAGATTTGGCAATTGTTCAGAGACAGGCTCACTGAAGTAAAAGGTGAAAATAAACTTGTTTATAAAGGCCCTGCAGACAGCGCTCTCAGATGGTATGCTATTAGAGGCAGAACAGAGGCTGGTTTGTTTTCTTTTGCAGCTGGAGACCGACGATTTGCTTGCCTGCTGCGTCCAAGTCCCATCACCATAAACCATACGTGCGTGCGAATGCCGGGTCTCGTTCGTTAGTAGTTTCAAGGCACTTGGCGTGTTTCGGCTCTACCTCTGCACCAGATGGTTCATTTCCTTGGGGACCCCCACATGCACCCCCAGGCTCGGGCGGCCTGGGAGCGCGCCCGGCGCGACCCGAGGCGGACTGTCGGGAGCAGGACGCGGGTCCCTGCGCGGGTGGTGCCTCCTGGCAGCGGTCGGCAGCGGCCGCGACCTGCCCCTTCCTGCCCGCGCCACCGGCTAGCTCCGCCGGCCGAAGCACGGCACCGGGCAGTCAGTGCCTGCAGGGCCGCGGCAGGCACGGAACGGGTCGCCCGGCATCAGCCCCGCTGACGTGCGCCCGGGCGAGGGCGGCGGCCCCCCCGCTGCACGCAGGAAGTTTATCCGGCCGCGGCTCTCTCGGCCCCGGGCGCTGCGGCTGCGGCCTCGGCCCGGCGCCCCCCGCGGGGGGACTCGAGAGAAACAGCCGCGGGTGTGCGCGGCCGGGGCTCCCTCCCGGCTCTGCAGGCGGCCAGCCGGAGCGCGGCGAGCGGGGCCGCGGCCGCCGCAGCCTGCCCCTGCCCCTGCCCCTGCCCCTGCCCCTGCCCCTGCCCCTGCCCTCCCCCCGTGCGCGGGGCCGCGGACCGCAGTGCCCGCTCCGGCAAGCGGGGGGAGGCGGCCGCGCCCCGGCTGCAGACCCCGCGCCGGCGGCGGCGTTGGCGGCGGCGCTGCGGGAGCCCCGGGAGCGCCCCCGGCGGTCACACCCCGCGGCGGGCCGGGGCCGGCGGAGGGAGGGGGCCGGCGCGGGGTGTCTCCGAGCCAGTTCTCGCGGTGCTGGCCAGGCTCAGCCTCCTTCCCCTCCCCGGCGAGCGGTGACTGTGCACGGCGGAGTGGGGAGCGCCGAGCCGGGCGCGGGGGGAGCCCGCGTCGCCCCAGCGAGCCAGGAGGGAGGCCGCCGAGCAGCGCGCCCGCCCGGCCCGTCCCGGCCGCCCTGCCCCATGCCCCAGCGGCGCTGAGCCTCCCGCAGCCCGAACATGGCCACCACGGCAACGTGCACCCGCTTCACCGACGAGTACCAGCTCTACGAGGAGCTTGGCAAGTACGGAGCCCGCTGCGCGCCCCGCGCCGCGCCCCGCCGCTCGCCCCGGCCCCGGGACCCGCCGGCGCTGCCGGGGAGCCCCGTGCCGGCCACCCGGCTCTGCCGGGAGCCGGAGGAGGATTAGCCGTAGCTTTGTAATCCCGCTCTGCAGCCGCGCGGCACCGCCGCTGGAAGGAAAGGTGTTCCTGCGCCCCGGGGTCGTCCCCGCCGCGGCGCGCGTTGTCCCCGCAGCCGGCCTCGGGCTGCGCGCTCCTGTTGCACCCCGGGACTCTCCCTCTTTCCCCCTTGCCCTCCCCAGGACCAGGCTGCCGCGTTCTCTTCGCCACGCCGTCTCCCTGCTGCACGCTGCAGTTCCCGTCAACTGTTCCTGTGCTGGGACACAACACTCTTACCGCCACTCTGCGATGCTTCAGTCCCCACTTCCTTGTCCCTGTGAAAGGACCAGGTGCTGCTGCACCGCGCTTCTCCCTCTCTCTCCTTCCCTCCCTCTCTCCGCACTTGTCTCTGCATTGGCAGACCTGCTGCTGCACCCTACGACGGGGCTTTGCAGGGGCACCCCGCGGGACGGGAAAAGCGGCGTAGCAATGGCCGGGGTAGGATGTGAGGGACAGTGCTTTCCCGGGTGCTGCTGCTCTCCCCCTCCCTCCCTGCACCAACGGCTGGGCTCTGCTGCATCTCTTCCCTCCAGCCCGGTGTCCCCGTCCCTCCCCACGCTGCTGCAGCTGTGTGTCACTGAGCTCGGGCCCCGGTGCTGGTGCTCACCTTGCTGCTCATTGGTTTGTATGTAGAGGTTGAGGATGGGGAGAAAAAGGCAGGACTCTGCAGTATCGTGAGGATTCAAGCTATTTTAGACTCTCTGTAGGGCTGACTGTCTTGGGGGGTCCTTGTGCAGGTTCTCTTCCTCTTTCTTATACTTTAAATATGTACATTTGTCCTTAGATGCAGGTTCACATTCCTGGTCTGAAGGACTTGGAATTTTCTGCCAGTTTTCTCTTATTAGTCCTTTTCAGATCTTTCCTGTAAAGCCAGTTGTTATTCTTTTCCCGCTCTGCTTTGCTGTGGATTTTGTGTTTGGTTTTGATTTGGTTTTAAACAGAAGGAACTGCTTTTAAGCACTCAGCTATGTAGTCCTGTAGATTCCGAGTCCCTGTCTTTTCACCTTGGTGTCTTGTAGTGTCTCTCTTTTTCCTCACAGAAATCCTTCTTCCCTCTCTCTCAGACCTCTTCTCCAGGTGGCTCTTTGGAATAGTTGTAATAATACCAATAATTCCAGCTTGAGAAAATGTACGAAGCCTCGTAGCTTCCTGTGTGCTTTGTTAATAGGTACATGCTTATCCCCATTTCGTAGGTGGGTAGGGAGATGTAAGAGAACTAGTTACTTCTGCAAAGTGTTGCAGCGATTTTGTGACCAAGCTGGCACTTGAACATGGGAGAAATGAGTCCTGGTTGCCTGATATAACTGCTGAGGATACTGTCTTTGGGAGGTGGACTTACTGGCAAGTGTTTGCGGCACCGTCTCCCGTTCATCAATCCCTTCACGTCCCGCTTCTGTGCCTGTATGAGTCCTCTCTCCCTGCACGGTGTGCTGTTCTTACTGTGCTGTCTGGGAGGGGGCTTCAGTGCCATATAGACTAGGTTATATCTGTTGATCAGACAGCATGCGCTTTTCTTCAGTTTCTCATATGTCACTTCCATCCTCTGCGTGTCTTCTGTCCTTAACCCGATCCGCTCTGGGGTTAGAAATTGCTGCAATTGTATTCTCATTTTCAGTTTCAGAGCTCCTACCCTCTGCATTTTTTTTTTTCCAGGGGAGCCTTCTCTGTGGTCCGCAGATGTGTAAAGAAAAGTTCATCACAGGAATATGCTGCAAAAATCATCAACACCAAAAAGCTGTCAGCCAGAGGTTAGTCTCTCGATGTTCCCTTCCCCTTTCCATGAGCAGAAAATACTTTGCTGGAGTTGAAGCTGTGATAAATGTAAGGGACCTGCAGTTGCTTGTCTCAGTCATTATTTCAGCGTTACAAAGTAATTGAGTTGTGCTGCAAAGAGCAGGTGGCAAGGAGGTGTTGCAAGATGATAGAAAAATTCCTGTATCTGGAAATGGATACTCTGTGGCATTGTCTTTTTTTTCTTTTGAGGTCTTTCTTCTGCAAGCCTAGCTAGAGGTATGTTTATGGGAGATTTATTGACGTGTGTGTGTACCCATCACTCATAATAAAGAGAAGTGTTGCAGATGGATTTTGGCTAGGAGATCTGTCTTACCCGAAGAGATGTGATTATTCTTTTTTAGGGATACATGCTATATGCCTTGCTCCTTTCATACAGTAGTCAAATGTGGTGTGTTTGGAAACCAGCTAGTTTGCTTTCAAATGCAGAAGTAGGTTGAGTGCAGAAATCTTGCAAATTTGACTTCTCAGTTAATCAGAACAAGTATTTGCTGCTTTTGTTATTCCTGGAGACTTAAAAACCCGACACCAGACTGAAGATTTGTTTTTCTTTTCAAAAGACTAAACTCTTCCCCCAAGCTGTTGGTCTTCTGTTTTCCAGAGATGCACAAAGGGTAGCGTAGCTTGTAGTATGCAGGGAATGTGTATCTTCTAGCGTGTAGTGAGTCTCTTACAGGGATTAGTTGCTTCAAGGGTGGAGCGGGTGAGAGAGAGAATGAGAGAAACTGTACTGCAGTACAAGATGCTGAAAGCAGAGTGTGCAACAAGTTGAGATGCCAGAGGTGACTGTTTTCTAGAAGAGGTGAGCAAGACACGATTATAGTCCTTAGAGACCTTTCAGATTTGACAAAATTAATGTATTAGGCCCTTGACTGTCTTGCTAGTTGACTAGATGGTTTAGTAAGGAGGATGACTGAGAAATAAAAGGAAAGGCAAGAGGAAGCAGCAAATGAGCTTGATAAATGACTTAGAAGTGAAGAATGTTTTGCCTAATCCCTATAAAAGAGAAAAATAGAATATTCTTTTTTGCTGGAATATACAAAATGTGATGATAAGAGCAGAAGACGGCTTGAAGAATGGTGAAAAATTTCCATTTAGTGTAGTCAGCATGGAAAAGAAGTGTGAGAAATCGGGAGTGCCATGCTGTGAAGGTTGGTTTGTTTCTTCTTTTTTGACTTGTGGAAGCAAGTGTATCCGATAATGCGTGTTTCCTGAGTGAGGTCGTGTTGGGGACCAGCCTGTGGGCCCTAGATTGTTTAGTTGGTGGCTGCAGATCCTGTTAGAATTAGCATTCCTCCACAGTCAGGTGATGGTGCCTGCTGATGTAGGTGGGATATCCAATCTCTTGAGTTCAAAATTAGTTCAACTTAATATGGGAGAGGTTTGAGGGGTGGCTTTGCTCTGCTGACGGCCATTAATGCCGTGTTCGCTCTGCAGAGTTCCCCGTCCGTCCTGTAGCGAGGACTAACTCTTAGGAGAGCCGTCTTTTGAGACGCCAGTAGCTCGATAAACTGGTCGCAAATGAGAAACCGATTTCCTACAAAGAAGGTGGTATTGAAGTTAACTCTCGAGATAAGAAAAATGAGCAAAACCGCAGAATCAGTTCAGTTGAAAGAAAATTCAGAAGCATACTAACAGAATAAGTCATAGAAGTACTGACTGAGTCAGTTTTTAAGTGTTCGGGCACCCAATGAATTACAGAGGAAGGGATACATAGATTCTAATTGTTTCTCATATTAAGGTGATGACACTGCTATGACCCAGCAAGTAAGAAGAGTAAGTTTGGGTGAATACAGGCCATGTTTTGATCTTCTATTTACTTTCTAGATTTGACACGTTCCTATAAATAAAATACATTGAGGGTACTAGCCTGGTCCTCAGCTACGTAACTTGAGGCAGCTAGCAATGACTTACAAAGGTATTGGTTAGGTAGAGGGCAAGTGTGAGGAGAGCCAAGAAAGGAAATGGATGTTTCTGCTAGTTCAGAACAACATCTGAAACAAGGGACTGATCAGATTTCGTTGAAGTCTTATCTGAGGACTAAAGAATGTGCATTTACAGTGAAAAGTGAATGGTGACTTCAGCTGAATATATAGGTTCCTCAGTTATTCCAGCTGTGTTTGCTGATAGCTCAAGTGGTTAGTACAAAAAGGGACTGAATATATTGATAGGAACTTAGTGAATTCACCTTGGAATAGGTCTTTAAAGCACTGAAGGAGAAATGCTTGCTATTTAGACACTGCAGCTGTAAATCAGTGATTAGGGAGATTCGATTCAGCAACCTGAAAATGAAAGTCTCCGGGAAAGGCATTTTAGAAAGCTGTCTCCCACAGGAGGAGAATTACAGCATTAATTCTGCAGTATCCTGGATATATGTTGCCTGATGCTTCCTTTCCCTGAGCTGGCACTTCTCCCCTGGGGATCACATCTCTGCCCAGCAATACAGACGGACGAGTCTCTCCTGCATGCCCAATTGCATATGTGTCTGTAGTGCAGGTTAACCCACCCTCTTGACCTGCCTCCCGCGTTGTTGGCTTTATTCTAGGCTTGGTCACAGGGCCAGAATATTTCATCCTGTAGGGACAGCCTGCTCCTCTCCAGCTTAAGTTTAGCTACATCTAACATTTTGTACCTTCTCTAGCAGGACTTGAACCTGCGTACATACCTCATGTGGTAACTGCTACTTCGAGAGCCAGCATCTTGCTGCTGCTGTGTGTGTGTGCGCAGCCCATTGCTGCTTCACAGAATTTTGCCTGCTGTAGTGCTTCCATAGGTTACGTACAGGGAAGGAGTAATGAAGCCTTGCTGTCTTCCAAAGTACTTGTTACCTTTATTTTTTAAGACTCTTGATAAAGAAATCCTAGATAGCCAGCTGGGAAGTGCTGAACAGCTTGCTGTATGTAGCAGAAAAGGAGGAAGAGGAACACTTTAAGGTGAATTATTTTCTTTCAGAGGTTTCTGTATTATCTAGCACGTTTATCAAACTCTTTTCTTAAAGCAATATAGAGTTGAAGAGGCATGGTGCTGTTAAAGGGTTTCTCTCTCAGAACAAGGAGGATGAATGTGGTGCTGGTATTTACGAAAGGCGATCCTAACAACTTTGCTCTTGTAAGCTTCACCCTTCGTAAAATACAAAGTCAGATGTTGAGGGGAGAGTCTCTATTTCTCTATTGTCTATGATTTTTAGGTGCCTGTTCTCTCTCTTTTTTAATGAATCGTGTCACTAAGAGCTGGTCTAGATTAAAATCCCTACTTCAGCTTTAATGAAGTATTCGTTATTATTCGTATTACTCATATTGTGTGATACTTAAGACTGCCCAGTGAAGAGTATGCTAAGAACTTTGTTAAACAGGGGCCAAATGCTTGTGGAAAGGGAGGGGAAACAGACTTCACTTTAGTGAGCGTTCAGCTGACATGGAAGAGCAGTGGTTATTACGCATGGGGGAAATACAATGCTTCAGTCATCTGAAATTCCTATGGGATTCAACGTACCGGTTTTTACCAAAGCTAGGGGTAGAGGGAAGCAATAACTAATTTTTTTGAAGTTGTGTTGCAAGTGTCACGAGGATACTTTTTGAACATGAAAACGCATAGCAAGCAGTGCTTCAGTTCCTAGGCAGCAGTGAACTTCAAATAAAGTAAAATTGCTTGCAGTTACCAAAGAAAAAGGATCAGGAGAGCAGCAGTAGCTTTAGTAGCAGTAGGGAAATACCCGGTATTTGACTGTCGAGCACATACTTCCAGAGATAGTCCTGCGCTGGAAAGAGGCAGGCAGAGTTCTATCCTGTGATAATTTTTAGGATGTTGTTTATACCATAGAGGATGTAGTGATTCTATCCCACATGTACTAAGGTCTTAACACCACCTTTGGTTTTCAGGTGCGGGGAGAGAAATCTCTCTGCACTGCATCTGTTAAATTTCATTTACTGCTGAAAACCCGTGTCTTTCAACTCTTGCAAGTGATCTCTTGATGAAAAAAGTGAAAAGCAGCTGTCTTGGAAATCAGACTGCTTTGCTGCTTCTCCTTACTGTGGCTTTGCTCTTGCCTTTGGAATAAAGAGGTGGATTCTTGCCCTGCTCTCCTTCTTTCCAAATCTGTAAACCAGATTAAAATTTGCAGTCTACCAGTTACTTTGTTGTTGCTCCTGTAGGAGATTATGTGGATTGTGGGAGGAGCAGGGAATTACTTCTGTGTATCGATCCCTGCCAGGAAAAAAACTCTCTCTTTACACTTCCACCTCAGCTTTTTTTCATACACCCCTCTTGTCCTGGCTTTCAGTTCCATAGTGGTTGCTGGTTTGGGCTTTACAGTATGTTTTGTTGGAGGTGTCAGTAGTAGTTTTTGCTGGACTCTGTAAAGTTGAGCTTGAATGCTGTGGAGGAGGTTTAGCAGCATCAGTCCCTGACATCTGTCTTGATCTGCTCTGCAAGCATTCTTAGCCGGTGTTTGAGTTAGGACTGTCTTGGACTGCTCCTGTGGTTGCCAGGTTTGAAGTCCCCTGTGGGCTCCAGCACAGCCGCTCGAATTGGAAGAGTGCAGCGGTGGTGCACTGCAGCCTGGCAAATCCGCTCTGTGTGAAAGCAGGGAAGCCCAGCGCACCGGTCACAGATGGCTGAAGCGCAAATCCCAGCCCGTGTAGCAGTGTCCTGTAATAGGCGTCCTCTGTGCGTGCCTGTGTTTGTAGGCTGGGGACAAATGTCCTTTCTTGCAGAGGACAGCAAATCAAACCCTGTCTGCTCGGCTGTGGTTGCTGAGCAGCCAAATCAAGTCTGGTCATTCCGTGTGGGAGAGGAGCTGCCCTTTCTGCAGGGTGGGCCTTAGGCTGAGTGTGAAGAGCTTCCCTGTGCCCCAGCTTCTCCTCCTCCCTTCTGCTGCCAGCAAGCAGTCTGCAAGATGCTGTGATTAGGGAGCACATATAGGAGATCAGCTGCAGCGATGGCTGAGGATTTTTGTGGAGGTTTTTGCACACCCGGAGGGATGTAAGGAGCAGAGCCGGAGTGCTTCACCCCCCAGAGCAGTGCGTGTGGGGAGGGGTGAACGTGAAGGGCTGGGTGCTGCGTGAAGGGGGCTGCAGGGGAAGCATCGGCCGGCGGGCTGGGTGCGTGGATGGCGAGTGGCTGAACTCTGCGCTCTGCACCGCAGCACACATGCGTGCGGCGGGGAGTGGCGGGGGGGCTGCTCTGCTGATGTCAGAAACTGCAGCCCTCTGCCTCCCACCGGCAGCCTGTCTCCCTCTCCTCCCCTCCGTCTGCAGCCCCCCCTCAGGGGAGGAAGGGTTCGAGCGGTGTGTGTCACCAGGAGAGATTTCACCGTCAGAGGTGCTTGGAGAAAAGGAGGGGGGTGTATGAAAGGAGAGACCCTGACCTTGGAGGAGAGGCTGCGGCTGGGAGCTTGCTGGGTGGCCACCGAGGGTCGGGCAGCCTGGCTTTTTGCCTGCCTCAAAGCATCGGTACAGGCAGGAGAGCGCTCTGGTGCGAGAGCCGGCAGAGATTGGCGGGGCGGCGAGCGCTGGACACCTTGCTTTACTGTGGCTCGCTATGGCCAGAAGCTGGCTTCCTCCCGCTGCGGGTGACAGCGATGGCTGGGGTTACCCCAGGCTGCCTCTCAGTTTACGCTGTATATTTTATAAAGGAGCTGGAACAGAGCAGACAGGATTTCAGCTCGTGTCTGTCTTCTCAGTGGTCACATTAAGTATTAAATTTCCAGCATTAACAATAAGGGGGGGGGGGGGGCAGTGGGCACACAGATTGGGCAGGAGTTCCTACTGCCTCTGCATGAGGTTGGAGAAAGGGGCTTGGCGAGAGAGTCGGGTTTCTTGTTTTCCCAATATAAACTGGACTTGTGTATGGCAGAAATGTGATTAGACTAACTCCTGCACGTGTCCCAAAGCCCTTGGCTCTGGAGCATTTACCAGCTCTCATTTGACCAGCGAGCTACAACTGAGATATTTCAGGTGTCCCTTCAGTGAAGAGTGGCATATTGAGTGCACTGTAGATGTTAGGGGCAGGGAGAGCCCCTTGAATTTCTTGTGAGAAGGATGCGGTGCGAAAGCTATGTGTTTCTACTTTTGTTGTTTGTGGTGCTGGTGGTGGTTTTGGGGTGTAGTGTGGAAATTTCATTGCCTCCAAATTTAGTTGTTCTCTGGACAGTACCAAAATCGTCACTGTCAGAGGAGGCTTCATCATGAAGAAATCTCTGCAGTGCTCCCTCCCTCCCCCAGAACAGAGGGCTAGCACCACTGTTTCCAGGGAGGACTATGACAATCTTCTTGTGTTCCATGCCCTGCAAGTGTTTTATTTTTCCTGGCTCTGCAGATTGGGTGAAGACAATTTTTAAAGGGAAGCATGCTAATAAGGAAAAATATAACTCTCCACCTGTGAGCGCCACGTGCCTGGCTCATAACCCTCACAAGCAAGGCATCACCCCCCTTTCCATTAATTCTGGCCTGTCACCCTTTCTGGTGTTTCAGATGTTTGTGTTCCTCTGTTCCTGAAACTTCCTGGTTTTCACCAAGGTAATGGACTTTACAAAAAATGTTAATTTGTAAGTGTTTGGCTGCAGAGTGAGCTGTTGCTGTTGGCTTGGCCAGGGCAGGAGGGCTGCATCAGCTGGCACCAGGATCCACCAGCTCAGGAAAGAAGCTTTGAATGCTGTAAAAAGAAATGCAGAGTATCTCACCTCATTATGTGTTTGCCTACAACAGAAGTGATGTCAGTGCTCAGAGCAGTCATGCTGGGGAAAGCAGAGGTGCACTGGCTTCTGATGGGCAAATGTGTGCTTAAAATCTTGAGGTGCTCACTAGATGTTTTTAGTATATGGAGGACATGTCAAGCTCTAACTGAAACAACTGTAGTTCCTGCTGGCCCTTATGACAGTGAGCTTACTACTTCAAATGTGGGGTCTTATGAGTTAGGCTGACCTCATTTTGTACCTTCTTAAATTCACTGTGTATTTAAATTTCACCATATACTACTGTTATGGCTCTCGGAGCATTCTGGTATTGCTGTCTACATGACTTCTGGAGAGCGGCAGCAGCATACCTCTGAAGAAATGGGCTGGCAATATCTTAGAAACAAGTTTTTTGAACACTGAGGATAGCCAAAGGCCACTGAGGCATGGATTTAGCTGCCTGGGGAAACTGAGTCTACAGCTGTTAGATTTTGATGCCTCATAGCTTTTTTTGCCCATTGCTCTCAGGCCCCCTTTCTTCCTGTTTTAATTTTTAATTTCTTTTGAATGTTCATTTGTTTCTCCTGGATTGGTTACTTTAACCAATAATTGTATTAATCTATAATGCTTTGATCGAAAATATCCCTGTAGTAATGCTGCTTCACTCTCCTCCCAGAGAATATTGCAGAATTCCTGTTGCTTCCACCTGTTAGATGAGCAGACTGAGGAGGATGATGGTTGGTGTAAGCACCTAATTACTGCTGACTGAGAATAATTCAGACATGTGAGGAGAGCTAGTTAATGCTGTATCTTGCCTTTTTATGATGGGGTCAGGAAAGGAGGAGATAACTGTGGCTTTACTCATGGTGTCAGGATCCATCTCACTCTGCTCCTGGCAGAGTCAGAAGGAGAATTCCCCGTCTCTGAGATGTGAGTTGAGTAAATGTGATGACCTTTCAGAGAACGTGTATGTGCGTCTAGATGTGATACTGTACTCTCAGCACTTTGGCATTATGTTCCTGAGAGCATGAGTTACATACCTCTCTGGATCGGTGACCCGCTGTCCTGCTGCTTCAATCCAAAGTTCCCATCTAGAGCTAGCTGTCATCCAAGCACCTGCAGCTCTAGGCTGTCTTGTCTATCCCGTGGCTGGGGTCTGCTTAGTAGTGACACTGGGATGAGTCCAGATTAGCATCCTGCTTCCGAGAAGGGTGCTAGCTCATCTTTTCTCTCTGCCAGAAGGCACGGGTGATTTGGTTTTTAAACACAAGACCCATTTTCTCCAGGGCAGCAAAGGTAGCATCTCTCTTTGCAGTGCAGTCATTAGTGTGATTCTGTCAGTGTCCCAAAAATTGAGCTGAGAGATGTCTCAGAGAAAAGAGTAGGCATTGTGGGAATGAAGGCAAACTTAATTTAAAGGAAAAACAGGACCCATGCAAACATATCTCAAAGGAAGGAAGGTGCCCTTCGTAGGCCTAAGGAGCAGAAGGCGCAATCAATGGCAGAGAAGGCAGGGAGCGGCAGCCTGCCTGCTGTGGCAGAGCTGCTGGGTTATCTCTGGGAGCTGTTGCCATGATCACAGTGTCAAACAGGGACTGAAAAATCTACCAGATGCATGTGAGCCAAAGGTTTAAACTTTCTCATAGCAGGGAGGGGAGGGGAGGAGGAGGAGAAGGGTGGGTGATGATGTATTAACGAAGAACAGCATCCTAGTGAAAAGTACCAGGCCCGCTTTCCTATAGCCACTGGGATGGCGGGTGGGAATGTGCACTGGCATTCTTCCTTCAGTCTAAATTCTGTGCAACATTGCTCTGACAGATTCCCTCTTTGAAGAGGGGTACATGCACCCTGCTTTCACTGGGTACATTGCCAGGATTTGCATTGTTTTGGCACGTGAAATGGAAAAAGTGGGAAAAGTTGGTGTGTCTCTCTTTTTCTGACCTTTTTTTTCTATTCCATATATGCACAGATAACTAGTTTTCTACCTAGTGCTAAGAGCTTTTCCGCATCAGAGTTGGTACAAATAATCCAGTTTCAGTGTAGCCTGATATTCTGAAACCTCCAGACTCGAAGTTAACCAGTCTGCACTAATGTTACCGATAACACAAGGCTGTTGTCCTTGAAAATGTCTGATTTAAAACCATGTCAGCACTATTAGGGCTAGTACTGTACATGACCCAGTGTACTGCTTTTGTCCCTGCTCTTTCCCTGCCCAGAGCTGGAGTGGTGTCACTACGTATCAGAACTGATCGCGTTGTGGGGAGGGCCTGGGTGGTGGGCAGGTAGTGTGTGATGGAAGGTGGGCTTGGGCAGTTTTCCCTGCGCTGGGTTCTGAGGGAAGTCCTATCACTACGCTGTGCTGCAGCCTCCTTTGTGGAGGTTGGCTGTTATAAGGACTGGTCCTAGAAGAATTAGTGGTGTGCAGTTGGCTGGGGAGTGAGGAGCTTGTGGAGGGGTCTCTGGCTTCAGTGCCCCATAGCGCAACAGGTAGTGCCACTTGTTTGTTCACAGAACTATGAGTTATACAGTGCCTTTTTGCAGGCTGCTTCAGGAGAGACTTCTCTGGTCATGCGTGGCAAACCCCCGAGCAGCAGTACTCAGACTAGTGTTAAATGTTTTAGAATTGTGGTAATTATATCTAGTTTCTTTCTATAAGGGCTTCTTCAACTTAAAATATTTGTTTATTAAAGGAGACATTAATGTCTATGGACATTAATGGTGCAGGTCTTTCTGAATCGTGGAAATCCCAGTGGTCTTTTTAAGCCCCTGTGAATACAGGCTGTGAGTGAGAACAAGGATGTTAAGCCTCCAAAGCCAGTTTCTGAAAGCTTGTGGAAAGGATTCTTTCCCTTCCCTCACTTCTGTTCCTCCTCTAGGCACCTGAGTTAGCTGTTGTGGGCTGCAGCTTGTCTAGTGGAGTAACTCAGTATTTGCATGTGCTTTATCTTCTGCTGTTACTGTATCATCTCTGGTAAGTCAATTGGTGTAGACTGTGGTAAGTGATAGCTATGAAGAGAGAAATGTCATTTCTTGATGTTGACAACAACTTTCCTTTGAAGGAGGAGGTTTTCTTAATCCAAGGGGAGCAGTGAGAAAAGGAGAAGTGGGCTGACACAGCCTGAGGTCTGAGGTGGAAAAAGGGGGGAGATGAACTAGACATCTTTAAACTTAAGAAGTGCACTGTTTTGTTTTGGTGCGTTTTTTTCCCCTTCCTCTTCTTTTGCAGGCAGGACTGAGCACAGGGTAGCTCAAGGTCAGTTTTACCCCAGCTTCTCTCTTGAAAGAGATAATTTCCTGAATTTGTTGCTTTGTTCCAGATCTGTTGTGTGTTCCAGAGGGGTCTACAGTTGATGATCTTGCTTCTGAGTGAGGGGTCTCCTTGTCTGAGCAGCAGAATACAGTCAGTGTGTAAAGTTCCCTGCAGCTCTGGAGTTGAGAGATGTGTGTGTTGATCCTGCTGCTGTGCTTGCTGCTGGAGTCCTGATGTCATACACCTGACTTGTGACTTCAGAGGGGATAGTCAAGTGCTTTATCTGGGATGCAGGAGCACACTTAATAGATTCACATTTCAAATAGCATAGGTGCCCTGGAAGCTTTTGCAGGGAAAACAGCTTGTTATACCTCTTCTTGTATTGGTCTCCAGTGCCTGCCAAATATACTTAAGTGTTTCTACTGTAGGGAAGCAGCTGCTATTCTGAAAATGTCTTGTTTTTATCCTTTTCTTTTCCTCCCACCCACTTGTATCCAAATGTATAATGTTTCATGGGTAATGGGCCAAGACATCAGCCAGGGTGGCTGGGAGAAAAAGTAAATGTGGAAGAATGAATTTGTCTTTAGTGCCCCTGTAACCCACAGGGACTGGCTGGAAGGGTTTTCTTGGAGTCTAATATGGAGTATGGCCTGCTGATGCCAAGCAGGAGTTCTTTCTTATGCTTGCCCAAAGAGTTGGTATGCTGTTAAGTTGAATTTTGCCTGCCTCGGGGCCTCTCTGTGTAAGCTTTGGGTATCAAATGTCCTCTGTTGAGATTGTGTCGGACAGATTGGAAGAGTTGAAGTTGCACAGCTTCATTTTATAACTGGTGCCAGTGCAGAGACAAAGCTTGATCGTGATGGATGTGCTTCTTCAGTGCAAGTTAAAGTAGTGATTCATAGCTCTTGTGTTACTTTAAATATTCCTGATTTTTGGACTGCAGGATTGAAAAGTGACTTTCAGCTCTGCCCATTTTTGTTTGACTTCTATGTCATCTGGCTAGAATCTGCCAGCTCTGCAGATTAGGATATTGTGTTGCGTCTACTGCTTGTTATGAAGTTGCCTGGATTAAAATTTTCAGTGTTGCCTGATCAGTGCAGAGCAGTGACCCACAGCCTTCTCTGTCTGTCTGAATTGCTCTAGCACTTTATAAGGATGATGTAGAGGAGTGAAGTGTTGGTCAGCTCGTGCTTTGTGTGCAAGCGCTTCCACAACAGCAGTCTGGGAGTCGAGCTCTCAGAACGCGCTTGTTTATCCTCTCCACACAGCCAAGTTCAGCACTAGAGATGTGAAAACAGAGGAACAAGGCAGTTTGCTTTCTTGATAACCATTATCAAATGCTGCTGACAAGTCCAGGTGACTCTGGCTGCTGCTAGCAGTTTATGTTGCTGCAGAGCTGGTTACCCAGCCTTAAGGAAGCGCATTATGCTTCACTAACTCTTTGTGTCTGTGTATGCCTAGTTTCTTCAGTAGTCCCAAAGCTGATGTTAAAAAGCTTTCCCTCGCACCACCTCACAAATGGTCAAGAAGTTTCTTGGCTTTCCTAGGCTTTTCAGCCTGCTCATATCCCTGATGAAATATCGAATGATAACTGCTGAGCTTTTTCTCATTTGCAAAGCACAGCTGAAACTCCTTCCCCATCTTGGAAACAGCTCAGGTCTCACCGATGCAGTTGCTCATCTGAAGGGGTGGGGGGGGCTGGCTTGCGAACCAGGAAACATGCAGCTCGACTGAGCCAGAGGAATTTATATTCTCCCTTCTGCATCTTTGAATTCCTGGATCCTGCATTGCAGTGACTTGGCACTGATGAGACCTGCCTCCCTGACACTGTTACCTTGTCTGCTAACCAGCTGTAGTCTGGTATTTATTTAGCTGGTTCATCCAAACTCACCAGCACCTGATGCGATCAGCTGATAGGGAGAAGAAAGAAGCTTGTGTCCAGAAATGAGCTCACTTGGTGGGATTTCTCTTTGATAAACTGTGTAGTGGGTTTGAGACAGGGCTGCTGGAGTTCTTGCGCAGGTCTCAGTTGCCGTGTGTGCAGTGGAGAGGTCCCTGATACGGCTGCATTGCCTTTGGAGCAGCTCTGTGCCCTACTGTCTCGCTTACTGCATGTCCACTTTAAGAGGGTTCATCTGCAATGCAGCTGTTAGCGGGGAAGTTCTGTAAATCAAGAGGGAGCGAGCGCAAGCCAGCCCGGTGTCTGCAGTTGTGGCTGGGTCCTTCCCACAGCACACAGAAACTTGTGCAGAAAGACTTCTTTGGAGGAGGACGACAAAGGGATGGCAGCACCATGCTGATGCTAGGAACCCCTCTTTTCTGTGCCTGTGTCTGCACCAGCTGCCCAGGAGCTGGAAAACATGTGGAAAAGTACAGCAGCCAGCAGTCCTGGGACTAGAAAATCCTGCCATGCTTTTCCCTTCCTCACCCCGCCACAGAGCCTAACCAGGTGTTTGCTTAGGGCTGATCCTGTCAGGATGTCTTTAGTGCACACTCCCTTCTCACACAGGATGTCCTGTTACAATTCAGAGCTTGTGAGCTTCTGCACGTGACTCGGGAGCGCACAGAGGCCTCACAAGTGGCAAGTTTATTACTGTGCCCTCCTCCACTGCACGGGCTGTCACAGCAAACACTTTCTGGTGCAAGGGGATGATGCTGGTCACTGGTGGGGATGCTGTGATGCCAGGGAGGAGACCCACAGGTGGAGTCAGCTGGAGTGCCATGGCTGTGCAGGTCTTGTACCCGGCAGGCTGGGGACTGCTGCTGAGTGACTTGGTATGAGAGGAGAGGGGCCATGTGCTGTGGTAGACCTGCTGCAAGTGGGGCTGATGTGCTGTCTGAGGGGGAGCTCTGCAAGGGTTGCAGCCCCTTGGGGGCATGTCAAGGGGGCTGGTTGGCAAGCCTGTGGCTTTGAGCACGTGGCTGAGGAGCAGATGGCCTGCTGTTCTGCTCTTCCAGTGTGTGGAAGCCGTTTGAAAGGCTGCCTGGGTATCAGACATGCCAGGGAGCACTTGTAGGATTGCTTGCTGGTTCCCCAGCTGCAAGTTTCTGAAGGTATTCTGGTGAAGAAAGTCCTCCATGGTTTCTATGGTTAAGTAGCTGGGAAGTGCGATGCCTTCCCACAGGAATCTCCAGGGGTACCTGGAGATCCATGGGCCAGAGCTGAAGAGGGCCCCACAGGATCTTTGCTAAAGGTGGCTGCAGCTGGGGAGAGTACACACTTCTTTTCACTCTGGTGCTTAGTAGGCAAGGCTCCCTCTTTCAATGTGTTTGAAAGTATTCTGGGCAGACTTGGTTCTAGGTTCCTACTTCAGTTTCTTTATTTTCACTTGGGAAAGCATCTCCTATTGACAGTCATTGGTGATACAGGAGAAATTGGTGTGTGGTTCACAACCTGCTTTTCCTCCTCTGTTTCCTCTCTGCCTCTGTTGTTTGCCTGGGCATTCATTGTACCTCTCGTAATAACGGAATAGCGCTAACCAAGTATAAGCAATGCTCCCTCCCCTTTTGCTGGGGGACTGGCTGACTTGTTGTAAGAAGTTATTTTTAGGGTTTGCTTCCTGGGATATTCTACCCGTGGCCAGTTATGGTGATGAAAATGTCACTGAGATGCAGAAAGGACTCCCAACTCATTGCTAGCATGCCTGATCTTTCTGTTGTAAGGGTGTTCATAGGGGACATGAGTCCCTTACCACTACATCACCTGTGGTTATGGGGACAGCCACAATGACCGTGCAGCACTACTCCCTGTGAAAAGCGCACTGAGCTTCCAGGGTGATAGATAATGTTGCAACTCAATTGGCTCAGGAGGGGAAAAAAAGAAAGAAAAAGGTAAACTGAAGAAAAAGGAGGCTTTCTGTGGCTTCACTGGAGTTTGTTTCTGCCCTTTTTCTTGCTCTGTACATAGGGATGTCAGTGCTGCAGGACTGCGTATTGGTGTACAAGGCTGTCCCTAACAGGCAGTTTCGCTCCTCATACTGGATGTATTAGGTTGCACTGGGTTGCTGCCAATTGCCTGGTCTAGACAAGAAGGTGTGTACTTATTCTTTTTAAACATCGCTCCTTCCCCAGGTCTGAAGCTTGCAACACCTGAAAAGATGGTATTTATGACAGCTATAGCTAGCAAAGCATGAATGTAATACAGGCAGAGTAGAGTCCAGCTGAACAAGGCCATGAGTTGACACTACACAGTCTCTATGCCAGTGTTTGCTTAAGGAGCACCTTCCTCTTTCTACTGGAGATGTCTGTTCCCTTCTCTGTGTCACAGCAGGTCTCTTGAATTTTCTGTCCCATCCCATGGATCAGGAAACCAAGCTCAGAAGAGCTCTTCAGTAAGGAATTATTAAAGTGGTAGGGATAGGAAGGCATTTGGTTTCCAGATAGGTTTCTTGGTGCACCATGGAAGTGGTTGCTTGAGTGTTGCTTCAGGAGCCAGGATCTCCTGCAGTAGGGGCTGAGAAAAGTGCGTGTGGAGTGGTCTGTTAGTACACTGGACTGGTGTCGAGGTAGCTCTTGCATGCCTGTGCTCTACGGAAGAGGGCATGGGGAGCAGAGACCCCTGAGTGGCTTTGGATCAAGGCAGTGGGGGCTATTAACATGGTTTTCAGGCCTGATGCTGTTGGGACCGGGCAGCCAGGTGCCTGGGGGCAGGGATGGAGACAGCATTCTGGAGCCTTGCCCGCTGCCCGAGGGGGAGCCTGGCTTACGGAAATGTTGGGACTCCCTGTCTAGATAGTGTCTGGAAAGTTATCAGTGCTTAGAAACGTTTCTGTTTATGTTTTTGAGTAATCCTTACATATAAAGTTGCTTTGCTGAGTGGAAACTTTTCCTCTTAAAATATCTTCACACCGTCTCACTCCTATACAATACCTGGAAGTACCTGAGGATTTTGCATACACAGGATCAAGTTTTTGGACTCTTCAGCAGCTGGAGGCAGCCATGCTGCCTCTCCCCCCACCCCACCTTGTATTCCTGACTGCTGTGTGGACTGACTGCTACATGGCATGCTTTGCCCTTTATAGAAGTGTTTTGTTTGCTCTGCTGTAGGTGGTATCTGGTGTGGCACATAGGTGTGTTGTAAGTCTTCTCTCACTGAAATTCTTGGTAGCCTGCTCTGTATTTACAGCTTGCTCTGCTTAATTTAAAGTTGTCCTGGTATCGCTAGGGGAATTTAGGCTTAAAATAGATGGTTTAGCTTTTTTTTTTTTTTCCTTCTAATTATTCTAATCCTCTGAGATTTGGTGTTTCTTCTTGTTTGAAGAGCATATTTTGACAGAGGTATTAGCTCTTTTGGAGAGGACTCATTCAGCACTTGGGTGCAGAGCCATTCATCTGTGCCCTCAGGATTTTCCATTTAGTTTGCTCTTCTTGATCATGTCCCTCAAATACCAAATCAAGGAAGCATTTCCAGCATCTTTCCATCTCTTAACTAGTTTGAATAGCTAAATATTAAGTGATGAATATGGGGTTGCTGTTGCGTGGGCATATGCTCCCCTAATGTGTCGCATGCAGTGAAGAAGGGCATTCTGCTGACTACCAGTATTAGGAGCTTGCAGAAATCCTGTGGTTTTGTTTTCCCCCCAAGCTTCTATCATTTGGGTTCAAACATAGATGTCTTTGGTACATTCAAAAGAAATCCAGCTGTTTGATGACCAGTGGCTGCATTATCGGATAGCATTTTATTCAAGGGCTACATCAAACAGATGTGTTTTTGGAAAACTGGAAGCTGGGTGCAGTAGGTCTTGCACAGGACAGCTTTGTGGTTTCTGTTCATATGCTGGTAAAGGTGGAGGCAATGCCAGGAACCTCCTCTTCCAGGTAGGGTTTTTCTAAGGTTCTATTAGGGATTTGCTCTCTCCTGTGGGAGGGGTTAGTCTTGCTCTCCGGGAGTTTGATTCCTCCCACCCCTTTTTCTCCCAGAATTTGTTTTCTCCTGTCTAGAAGAAGGTTCTTCTACTGCACTGTGTTCCTCTGCACCACCAGGAGAGTGGTCCTGCAGCTTTTTCTTTAGCCGTGTACCACCCTCAGTCTTGTTTTTTTGTTCCCCCCCCCCCCCCGCTATATAATGCAGCAGTCCCTTTCTTTAAGCACCCTTTACCCTCCCAGTACCACTACTGGGCAGGGAAGTAATAGCCCTCTTTTACTCTTGGAAGTACTTGAGAGAGTATTCTTTGCTATAACAGTGATAAGAAGAGTGTAGGTAGAAAAAACGGCTGTGGTCATTTGGCAGGGGAGTAACGTGGGCTGAAGCATGTAGTATTAAGAGGCGTTACAGTCTAGTTTGCTGGTTAGAGGAGTGAGATGTTGGTGTATTCCTTGTATTACTTTTCCCTCTGATTTGCTTATTGTTTCTGGGATACAACTCTGAAATACGTTTTGTTGGGCATGCCTTTAGACCCTAACTTTCTGTTACTTTTTTGGCTGATAAGAAATGGTTTGAAAACTAGAGGTAATTGCTGTTGATACAGAGGCTTCTTACACAGATGATAATAAACAGCACATTTTTGTGTGTGTGCATTTATGAAGACTAATCAGAAAAAGTATAAGAGATCACTTAAAGTTGTTTCCTTGTATCAGTCCTAAATATAGTAACAGGGACAGTAACATCTGCAATTGGTTGCTTTCTCGAGTGGGTAAAAGTGAGGTGGCAAAATGAAAACTTAAATCCCTAGGATCAGCAACTGTACCTAAGAGTGGAAATGAGGGCAATCTTATGACAAGAATTTAGGTAAATTCTAAAATTGGCTGCATTTCAGGATCTGAATATGTAATTGAGTCAGTTGTGAAAATTCACTTTATGGGATGCTGTCAGGAAACCATTCCTGCTCCCCACTCACAGTGTCTCCTTGGCTAACTAATCATTCTGTTTGTGCAAAGGGTTCCTACCTCCTGGAGAATTTGTAAACATTCACATTAATGTATGGTTACAGCATTTGAAGTCTTTCCAAAAGAAACAGCTGTAGATGCACAAGGTATACTGCTGCAAGCCCTCTTGATCATATGATAATGTCAAAATAATATGAAGTCTTCAAGAGTAGAACATCCTTTGCCACCCAGGGAGGAATAAAATCTTGGATGCATTTAAGAAGATTACTGTTAGCTCATCAGAAGGAATAATGAGAAGTTATGGGCTAGAGCTGAAGACCTGTCATTAACTGAAAGCTGGTTTAGGGAAGGAAATAAAAAATGGGAGGGAACGACCAGAAAGCTATTCTACACTTGATAGCATGTGTGCTGGGGATACTGCTCTCACTTCCAATAGTGTGATTCAGGTTTTATTTAGAAGGCAGTTAGAAACCATGCTGTGGAGGTGTTGGAAGTAGTATCTATATAAGGGGGAGAACAGAGGGAAAGGGAAAATACTAGGGAGAGGTGGAATGTGATTAAGGTTAATTAAAGTGTGCTGTGAAAACTAGTTATATTTTCTGGTGTGCCCTTTCTGTAATAAGAGACAAATGTGGTTATGCAACGAATTGAAAATTTATCTTTTCAATAATTCATTGCAAACTTGCTGCCTTGAGACAAATATCACAGATTGGAAAAAGGGATGAGAAACTTGTGTGTAATTAAAGTTGGCATATTTGGAGAGGAATTCTTTCTTAAAAGTAAAGGACTTACAGACTTACTTCTTCAGGTTGTGTTTGGCCCTAGGAGGTCCTTGTGCCCTTCATACAGGATGACTAGGACAGTCCTGAAACACAGATCCTTGTCTTCATTTTATTGACAGTTGATTTCTCTGTAATTTCAGAGAAGAATCCAAGCTTCCCTTTGGAGATATACCCTTTTCTAGCACCGCAGCAGGAGAGTGGAAGAAGGGTTTGACTCCAGCATTGGGAGTGATTCGTCCTTTAACTTGATTTAAAAAAACACCCAAAATCAACAACAACAAACAAAACAAACCAACCAACCAAAATAAAAAAAAAAAAAAAAACCAAACTGACAAAGAAGCAAACAGACCCCCCCCTAAAACCAAAACCCCACAAAGGACATGCAGTCACTATCCTTTTCAGTCTGTCCTTTCTGCCATCTGGCTGTCTTAATGCTCCAGCATGTTGTAGGTTAAATTGTTGCTATTCTACCTGAATTAGCAGGTTTCAGCCACCATTGGTTAGGGAATGAGAGACAAAGTGAATTAGTGGTCTGGCAATTAGTGTATATTAAATTTAGGAGTTGACAGTGCTGCCCATCGTGGCTTGACTTGCTCTGCTTTTGGAGGTTGCTTTTGTCTTTTGTTTGCACTTGAGCCTTGTTTTCTTAATCTTCGGCATGTTAGAATAATGTGTAACGCTGCTGAGGACTAATGCTCGTGTATGGACCTATGCTAACGCTATTGCATGTAAGCTTTGTAACTTAGGTTACAAAGTTTGTTGGGATTTTTTGTTTTTTGATGGAGGGTAGGGGAAAAGATAGCAAAGGGAAGCTCAAGAACTCGTAATGTCACATCCCTTGATGCTGGTTATAGCTGTGTGTGGTCTACATAAGACACTTAGCAAGCTTTCTTTTTTTGCCAGTTTTTTACTTCTTAGGAACAGGAATGTTAGTACTGTGGAGGAGGATGTGAAGCACAGCCCTCCCAGGCTCAGCCCCGTGAACTGCCTGGATGTGGTGTGTGGCTGGAAATAACCTTTTACGCTGGAGTTGTAAACACTGTTCTGCCTCTCTGTGTGGATGATACGCCGATCGCCTCCAAACAGTGTTTATGAATAGAAATTCAGGTTGATTTAAGCAATATTTGAATCAAAAGCATGAAGAGCGTGATGTCAAGCCTTCTCTGTGGAAAATTATAAGTTATTAGCTTATTCAATGCACAAGTCATAGGGCTATCAACTGTACTAGTGACTGAAAGCCCTGGTGATTCTGCAGGTCTTGTGGAAACACTGCAAGAAATTGGCTGGGTACTTCTCTGATTCCTGCAAGGGGGCTTTACCTATTGCTTGGGCTGACTCTTCTAGGAAGCAGGATGCCAGCCTCCCCTCTGCTCAGTGGTCCTGTAGCTTCATAACAGTGAAATTCTTGTACGACCTTCTCTTTTAGGCTTCCAAGGGCACACATCGTTTCAGGCTTTCAGCTGAAGTGAGAGTTCACTGCCCAGAGCCTGGATGTTTTGGGGGGGTAGGATGGGTGAGGAAATGTAGATATATGTTGTTCCTTTGAGTTGCTTGTGTGCCTGAAATTTAAGGATGTGGTCGCATATCTTTATAAATCCATGGTGTGATCGCTAACGCCAAAAAGCTCTGAAAGTTTTTACGTAAAAGAGGGTTTTTTTGTTTATTTGTTTCTTTTTCCCAATTGTTGTGTGTTAAAATGAAGTGTGTTTTGTCTTTAATATATGAGGTACACCTTAACTGCAAACTGGAGATCTTTGAAGCCATCCTTCCCTTAACTGTCAATTTATTTGGAATAACTGCGAACCCAAATGAAGGGCAAATAGTACTTGGTTTTGAATTATTGGTGTTTATGGAAAGGCAAACTATTTCCTTCCCTCCTGCCCTTGCCACAATAAGGGCATTACTTTTGTGCAATGTAAACTGCATTTAGTAATGGTCTTGCGCTTAAGAGCTTCTAGTTAATGAGACCTATTAACAGTAATGAAAAATGGCATCCTTAAAGTGCAGACCTAGTCAGAAAAATGATTCTCTAAGAATGGCTGGATGGCTGCGTACTCTTCTTGGCTTATTTAATTTAGGGGCGGGGGAGGAGCACAGTCTTGGCTCTGAAACCAATTATTCTCCTACAAATGTGCCCATGATCTGCAGTTCCCGCTGGGAATTTGCAGGGCTGGGGCTTCTAGTGCTAAAGAGCTTCCCAGACTGAGCCTAGCTGAGGGTGGCGTAGGCTTGACTTTGCTTTCCCAAGCCTCAGTGGGAGTAGCAGCAGTAGTAAAACACAGCTTTTTGTGCTGGAATGAACACATCTGAGTCAGCAACACGGAGCAGTTGCATGGAGTAGAAAAGTGATGTTTTTACATAATTATTCATCTGCCTGCATTTGTGTTTTAGTGTGTTGCCACCTCTGCATCATGTGCTGTTTTAGCTGGGAAGGATACGCATTGCTTTTCAATACGTAAATAATTGTGCATAAGGAAAGGGCAGGATTGACAACAACTATATTGGATTTGAAATGCAAACACAAACCCTGACATGTTCCTGATTAAAAGCTGACACAAGAATACTGCATGGATGATGTCTGTTCATATGAATAAACACTAAGTCATTACAGGGAACTTCTAGAGACGTGGAAGCACCCTTTATATCTGCCTTAGTGTCCTCCCACTCAACACTACACCCACACATCCATTCTAATAATTTCCTTTTGAGATAGGACAGCCTGTCATGCCACTCTGCAGGCTTGGCATAGCTTCCCCTAATATGGGACCAGCTTGTCCATCTTCATTCAAAAGCATTTCTGTGGTTGTTCTCTAGCTCCTCCATTTGTGCTAAGTTCTTCTTAAGAATTTCTGTGGTTATGGGTGTTCTGTATATTGGGATAACTTCCATGCTGTGGGACAAAGTGGGTAGGTTTTAGGCCAGAGAGGAGATTTTCACATAAAGGGGATGTTCCTTCTCCCATTTCGGGGGCTGCATTGATTGCTGCAGACAGATTTAATTTCTTGGTTCTATACCCTGGTTGCCAACTCAAGATAAAGATACCGGACCCTTTAGGTCTTAATTGGAATACATCTCCTAATAAGACACCTCCTGTTAACTGCCATCTGTGTCAGAATCGTATGCTTGAAGCTTAGTGGTCCTAGGTGGATAGCTAAGTGGATAGCTCAGTGGTGGTTCCTCTGTCCCTTCTTCTGGTGATAAGCAGAAGGGTGTTGTGTCTGCTCTCAAAGGAACCATACCTGTGCTATAATGAAAGCATTTCAAACCACCTTGCCCTTGTCTGTAGTAGTTGCATCATCCATGTGGAGGCAGAGGGGCTTTGGGGGGCTCCATGTAACTTTTCAGGATGTGTTATGTACTCACAGAGCTGCTTTTCGCGGAAGAGGGAGGTTAGAGTGCTTGCCACTGAGCACTCAAACCCTACCATGGGGACTGTTGAACCATCTGTGGAGAGACTCAACTGCTTGAAAAGAAAACAGACTTCTGAAGCTGTTCGTGTATGGAAATCAGGAACTGGTGGATACCTAGGGTGTGCAGGATCACTGGGGACAGCTTCGCATAAATTAGAGCCAAGAAAGATGCTGTGTGGTGAACTGCTGCATCCCTGGTGGAGCAGCGAGCTTGTTGAACAGGAAGCGGCCAGTGTGTGGAGGAGGAGGTGGCTAGCATGAGATCAGGAGCAGGCCACTAATGGGGCTGTCCAGAACACTGCTGTGTAGGTGAGAGGAAAAATCAGCTCTTGGTGCAAAACATTTTGTGGCCTGGTGGCCAAAACCACTCAATAGTGCCAGGTTTGTGCGCGTTCCGTTTGGCCAGATTTTCTTTTCCAGGTCTTGCTCTCCTGCTGTACATTGCCACAAGGCCAAGATTTGTGAATTTGACCCAGAATTGCAAGGATATGCCTGTGCCCTGTTTTCTTAGACTGTTGTGTTTGGAAAAAAAATAGGATTTCTTTACAGAAAAATCAAAACTGAGAAGATTCCCCTAGGCTTTAATATGTTCGAATGTGGTGTTAACAGAGGGAGCAGAAAAAGCAATCGCAAAACTGAACACCATGATGTGAACTTGTGGTAAAACTTGGACCTTATAAATCGCCACTTGGTCTCCTTAGCTGCTCTGTTTTAGAGATGCAAGCACTGAGCACTTGTGCTTCTGCTGGGCATAATTTATCTTGGCATACCCATATTTCCTGAAACCCAAAGGGTTTTTGTATTCCTTGGAATTAGATATTTAGTCATATGTTCTGTAATCACATCTATGATGGGATGTCACTACTGATTTGCATAGACAGTATTAATTCTGCTATTTTTTAAACTTCCAAGTATTTTGTAAAACAATCTTTTTGGAACAGAACTGAAATATTGGTTTATTTTTTTAATATGTTATTCCTCCTGGATCTAGGTAAGTGTTTTTTCTCTGTCTTCATTGGGTTGGTCATTCAGTGCTGTAACCCATTGTTTTATTACTCCTGATGCTGGGTTAATTGTTGGCTGGTAGAGAGGAAAACTTTCACATCTATGAATCCTTCACTAAGAGATAATGCCTTTCGCAGCAGCTACCACTTCATCTCCTCTTTGTCTATTCCTGTGGCTTTTGAAGGGTGTACAGAAGAGCATGGGGAAGACAAGGCACAGTTTATCATAACCTGCCACCTCTTTCAAGATGTCTAGAACCTGTTGGCTAGAGTAGGTCACTATAAATGGCTGGGTGTCACTTCAAGATGCATTTCAATTTTGGATATCAGATCTTAGTTTGTAAGTAGCTGATCTTGAAGAGGTGCCATTTATAGGCCAAAGAAGTGCCCTTTAGTAGAAGTGCCTATAGCAAATGGGTATCTCTGAGACAATATTGCACTTTTCCTTAAAAAGAGGGTAAAAGGTGGTGAGGTATCTGTTGTTGCCTAATCTTGCCTTAATCATGGCTTGTGTGGTGATAAGCAGCTCATTGCATTGAGGTGCTTGTTCAGTTTTGGTATTAAATTCAGACAGAAAACCCAACAGTTCCCCCCTCCTTTTACCTGTCTCCATTCTTTCAGGAGTAGCTGAAGTCTAAATCAAAGCAAATCAAATTGTTGGGCAGGCAGCATCTGCAGAAAAGCAGAGAGTCACATTGGGCCTCAACCTCCTAAAATGCAGTCTATTTTGAGTTCAGGTTGTGTTTCTGCAAAATGTTGTATTCTCTTGTTGATGGTGCTATTAGATGAAATGAATTGCTGTTTAAAGCACCTGAAAATCCAGTGCTGTAAGGTGTCGTAGGAAATGCTGGGTGTTCTTTTTGCAGCCAGTTTGAACAATGTGGATCTGTATTTTATTTGAAGGGCATTTCAAATTGTTGTTCTTGATGCTTAGTCATAGACCTATCTATATGTTAATGTGTATTTTCTACGTACTGAATAGCGACTTTAACAATTTATGTGCTGAGCAGAAGGATCTTTCCTATAATGTACTTGTGAAATATGTGCTAATAAGCTATCATATTTGGGTCACTCCAGTCTCTACTGAGGTAGGTGATTAGAGATGGTCTCATGATGCCCTCAGAGCTTGACTAAGCAGAATCTTATTAACTAAACCAGGAGCAAATATTCTGTCTTTGTAATAAGTTTTCATATGCTGAAGCATCTCAAAGTACATCCAAGCTGACTGGGCTAATGGGACTTCTGAATTGTAGTCATGAGTGGGGAATTGCAGAAGAAGGCTGTATCTCAAATTGGAGCTGAATGAAAATGATCCTATTGACTAACTGGTACATGATGAAGACAGTTAACATGTTGGGAATGTGGTGCTCTACTATAAAATCAGAAGAAATAAGAAAACTGTATTTTGGGGGTGGGATGGTTATTGCTCTTACAAAAGCATGAGGAACAAAGGGAAGCAGCCATGTTTTAACTTGTACTGATGAATGCAGGAAGATGCAAAATCTGTGGTCTATACTGTATTTCTGCCCAATATATTTTCACAGTAAAGCCCTGGCACAGGTTGCCCAGGGAGGTGGTGGATGTGCCATCCCTGGAGACACTCAAGGCCAGGCTGGCTGCGGTTCTGGGCAACCTGTCCTAGTTGAAGATGGCCCCCCTCATTGCAGGGGGATTGGACCTGATGAGCTTTGAAAGTCCTTTCCAACCCAGACTGTCCTATGATTATGTCACTTGTCTGAATTATATTCCTGGGAGCATCTGATCACTGGATTGCTAGAAACTGGTTTTGCCCAGTGATTAAGACTCAAGGATGCGTCTTGATGTCATGAAGGCAAGCAGAAGTCCCTAAAGTCAGCCCCTTGTGAGAACAGCTGCCTTGGACTGGGCAAAATAGGTTTAAATTTGGCAGGAGGCAGAGAAGACTGGAAAAGCACCTTAGAGCTGCAGATGTTTAGTTTTCTGAGATGTGCTGCCTTCTTCGTTCTCTGATTTTGCATGAATGAGCTGTCCCAGGTCCTTCCATGTGGGGAGCCTGCTTGTTTGATAAATGAAACAAACTTCTCAAAATCCTCTCTTTCCTGGTAGTCTGGGTGTTTTCCCTCTTTGGACTGAACGCTTATCTTGTCTTCCCTGTGCTGCTGATTAGAGGCCAAGATGGGTTTATCTTGGCCCACAGCAGTGTGGGCACCATCAGTGTGATGCTAGCGTAGCACTTCCTGCCAACCCTGGCTCTCGATGGTGTTGCTGGCTCTTCCTTCTGAAACTCCTTTCTCCCATACCTGCCATGGCAATTTGAGAACTGCTTTCCTCAGACGTGTCTTCATTTCCTTTGTTCCATCTTTGTGATTTTTTTCTCTCGTAGTACAGATTTATGTATATGCTGCAGTACAGAAACGTTTCTCCCATAAGCAATCAGTGATGTGCTTTTCTAGATACATTGCTTAATTATTTTCCCCTTAAAGCTTCCCTTTCTTTTAGTCACCTAGTCAAGTGTCCTATCACTCTAATACTTGAATAATTCTTGATGTGTGGTCTCTATTCTGTCCTTGTAGGGCAAACTGGGAGCTTTAACAGACTCCAGTTTTAACTTAAGATCATGTAAATTCTTCATTACTTTGGCCCGCTGGTTTCCTGACCAGCTAGAGCTCGAGAGAGAATTGCTCTGTATGCTCACAAACACAGGATGAGATGCAGCTCCTTGCGAGGTCCCCAGTATGTTAAGTGCATGGGAGCAGCAGGTGTTTCAGGCACTACCTGTTCTCATTGTCAAGGTCCTTGGTTCTGACTGTAAGCGCCCAACTGCATAATTGCTTCTTAGGAAATCAGGGTGTTCCACTAGCTGCTGACCAGCCCGTGTCTAAGGCAGTGCTGGCAATGTCATATTTGCCTTGCTATAATCCAGATCTCATGCAATATCCTGGTATTACATGGCCAGGGTTTTTCTTCTTTCATTTAGGTGCAGGATATAGGGCTCCACAAGTCCTGGCTGTATTGCTGACTGCTTGTGATTTTCAATTAAATTGCTTTATTTTCACTGTACTATTTTAATCTGCAGAACTGAGTATTTTTATTTAATATGTGATGAGGGCATGGTCAAGATGGATCTTCATTCTATACTTATAAAAATGATGACCTTTCACATGAGTGCCAGGAGTTATGAGGGGAGAATATTGGAGGAGCTCTGATGAACAGTTTTCTGTGATGATGGATCAGAAATTAGGGGTAGACTAATTCAGTCAGAAGACTAGGATATTATATGATCTGGCATAAGCCACTTGTGGGCACTAATTCTTGGAGTGTAGTGGAATTATATCCTGTAGCTCCATGAGTGGTTGCAGCCAGTGTGAGCCGTGTGCTGCTGCTGAAAAAGGCAGCCTTTCTTCTGTTTGCTTCCTCCTTGCACCAGCACAAATTCTTTATATAGTAGCATGGTGAACCAGGTTAATGATGGATCAGTTCAGCTATCCAGTTCAGTGCGCTGCTACACAAATGCTTGTGCCAGCATCAGATGCAAAGAGGATGCAGGGCCATTAGGAAACAGGCACGGGAAGGATAGGACTGCAGTGACTGCCAGTGTTACAACAGAGAGACGTCCTGTACCTGCTGTTGGACAAATCTGCACCACACACAGTGCCAGAAGAGTGATCTCTCTTTTCCTAGACATACTCAAAACAAGTGTGTCTTTATCCTAGCTGCAGCCTTTCAGGAAAGAAGGTGGGGGGGGAATCAGTGCTATTGTGGGACCTTTAACTTATACAGCTGTACCACTGCAATCCTCAATTCCACTAGCTTAGCTAAGGAATTGGAGATGCCACTGCATCTGTATGCTTCTGAATTACTAAAATACCATCTGAGGTATATGGGCTTTTTGGACAAAGTGGGAGGCTCATCAGCTCAATGGTCTCTTGCTGTGGTGCTAGCTTTGCTGGTGTGTGCTTGTCCTTGCTGAAAGAACTCTTCTAATGCAACATGCAGAAATTGCTGTCCTTATGAAACGTGTTTACTGGTAGATGTGATCGGGACAGAAACCAAGACCAGCCGTGGTTAGCATTGCCTCTAGTGGGGAATCTTAGCATTCTGGAAGTGTGGATGTGATCTGATGGCATTATCTGCTCCCTCAAGCTCGGTTTCACTCTTGAGATGCAGGTACTGAACCCAAAATCTGGGGTCTGGGATTGGCCTGATTCTCTATTTAGAGCCACTGCACAGTTGAAGAAGATGTCACGCAGTCTTGAGATCATTTGACTGAAGAGATCCCTATGCGATGTCTCCCCTGGCTCTTCGGGAAGTCATTTCCTACGATTTGAGAGCTAGGCTCCAGGAGTGGGAACAGGTTTCTCTGTGATCCCTCGCAGTGTCATTGCTCACACGGTGAGTCACTGGTAATGCCTGAGTTCTTATTTTTAGTCCTGTTGCTGCTATCAGGCTGAAACCATTGGCCGGTAAGAGACTTAAGCGAGGAGATAAACATGTTAATCTCCCTAGGCCGTCCCCCTCAGCTGCTGCCTCTGTGCCTTTGTGCATCTCGGGATGTAGCTTTTCCTGGATCATCGGGCAGAACGGTGTTCCCTTTGTACCTTAATGGGATATCATTCAAACCTTTTCACTATTAACCACTGGAGCTGGGAGGTACATGCCCTCTGTACACATGGGTTTGCATGTGCAGGCGGGGCAGCGTGCTTCGTCTTCAATGAAGGCAAGTTGATGAAGGGATGAAGGCTGTTACTTTCTACCCCGTCACCTTTGCCATGAGGGCTTTGCAGAGACCATCCATTCCTTCCTCAGGTCCTATAAGGACGCTGCCTCTCCCTCCCTTCCCTCAGGAAGAGTCCTGAAACCAACTAACAGCATTGTTTTGTATAAACTTTCTGTAGCAATTCAGAAAGTCTTTGAGCTTTTACAGTATCGTTGAATTCTTGGGAGAGGTCACTGGTCACCCTCAGCTGCATAGTAGGACTCTTAATAACTCTCAGTGCGTTCTTGCACTCCTTTTTTACTTGCTTTCCTGACATGGCAAAGTAGTGGGTATGGGAGTACTGAAGAGTGTTTCTTTGCCCAGTACTGGTGCAGACTGAATGGGGTGTTTTCTTCTTCCCCTTCCTTCTCATTCCCTCTTTCCCACCTACCTCCAGTCCTCTAAAATGAGCTACTTTGCAGATCCCCAGGTTCCAGCTCTTTTGTTTTCTGTGCTTTTTCTGTTGACATGTGCATCTCCAGCTTCAAGGAGTCTTATGCACAGACTTACACCATGTGAACGTGGAGGGAAGAAAGGCGTGCGTTCAGCTGATCCTTACTTTTGTGTTTATTAAATTATGTATTTTGAGCGTTTTGCATTTGGAAGACAAATGAAGGAGACAGTTGGTGGGGACTTGGCTCTTCTTCCAGCAGCAGTACACCTGAGCCCTCATGGGCCTTGTTCCACAAGTCCTAAAACACACGTCCAAAACTGGTAGCACTGTGGCTGGTCTGCTTCTCGGTTTCCTTGGCTCAGTGGCCTCAGGTAGCCAGGCATAGCTCGTAATTTGAGTAAGGGTCAGGCTCCTGTGAGAGTGCTGGTGATACAGCAACTGCATGCTTAACTCGGATGGAGTTCAATCCTGTTGACTATGGCTCAGCTAGCGTAATTCTGACCTTCTTGGTCCATAGCCTTTTTCAGTTCTGTGCCCTCAGTTTTGTTCCCTCACATGTGTCTTCAAGGGTGGCCCAGTCTTTGCAAAATTCAGAAAGAGGTTTTTGAAAACATCTTTTTTTTCTGATACCTGCTATTTTGGGGGGAAGGAAGACGTCCTGACTGTTTGAGACCTCTTGTTTTTCTTAGCACTCTCTTCTCTGGTACAGTTTGAAAGCACTTCTGACTGCCAGATCTGAGAGAACTTTAGCTCAACCTTGGAACAGCATACTTAAGTAGAGAGTTGAGTCATTAAGTTGAACAAAGTAGCTACCAGTATGGTCCCATCTGGCAGGTGATGTGATATAAAAAGGCAGCTGAAGGAGGTGACCAGTTTTCAATGTGGAGGTTGTGCTTCCAGCATGCTGATGTCAGGGACCAGCCCCGCGGGAACACATTAGTCCTGTGAAGTGAGTAAACTAACCTGGATCTTCTCTGGAGGCTCTAAAACTCATGCAAAGCTGACTGCTGTTTGTTTCCTCCCCTCTAGTGCTAGCTTTGAAATGCAGAGCTAGTGGGGGAGAGCAGGGCACCTGTGGATGCTGGTAGCTTGTGCTTGGAGACCACTGTAATCGGAGTTACTCTGTGTGTGTTTGTAAATCTCGGCACTCATTGAGCTGGAGATTGGTACTTGACACATCTTGCTCACTGTACTGAAAGTGGAATTGGCTGTGGGCAGCAGAGTTGTGAGATCTGAAGTGTAATCACTTCACCCACATGTGCTGTGAGTTACCGGAGCTGCTCTTCATGTGTCTCTCCCTTTTGATATCTGTTACTGTTGTTGTTGTTACTGTAGAACTTGTCACTGGATGTGTGCAGTGTTTGAGTGGGAAAGTGCTCAGGACTGAACAAACAAAGCATAATTAGAATTATCTCACTGTGTGTCTATTTTTTCCCTCTTCTTTCTCTCTTCCTGTTATCCTGCTTCTAGTTTATATACAAGTACTGAGTATCTGAAGCTGATGAAGGGAGAGCTTGGTCTGCCAGCTCTGCTGGCAGTGTAGCAGAAGGTGTGATTGTGGCATGAAGAGCGTACTTCACTAACTTTATTCTCAGTAATGTAGGGATAATAGCATTGAACTCACAGTGATGTGGATTTCAGTGGGGGCTAGCAACTTAGGCACATATGTAGGCCCCCAGCAGGCCTGTACTATTTGCATTAAAGTCCATGAATCCCGTTATTACTACTCTGCTAGTGAGTATAATGCTAACTTATATGTCTGTTCATGCTGCGATTAAACCTTTGATTGCAGAGGAGACCTCACCATAAAGCTTTGAGGCTCCTTTTGCAAGGACAGAAGGCGCCCAGCAGGAGCAGTATCAGAAGCTGGGTGTCTGTCTCCTGCTTGTGAGTGCCAGCTCCAGAGGAAATTGTTATACAGTTTGCTTATCACTTCGGTTTTACTCCAGCTCTCACTGCTGCTGCACTTCTGAAGCAAAGGTCTTGGCTTCGCAGAGAACAGCTGCTTATGGTATCCCCTTGCACAGGGTCTTGTTCACTAAAGCTCATTCTCCTGGAACATTTCCAGCCCCTAACCCTATGGAGAAAAACCAGTGTGAAACCATTTGAGTCCTTATAGGCAGCAGCTTTTCTACAGTGTTGGATTGTCATCATCAGATCCTAGGAAGGGTGATTTGTGTCCCCTCTCAGTCAAGCTGAGGGGCAGATGGATGAAAGATGCTGGTGAGAGCCACCCATCCGTCAGTCTGTCCATCCCTCTGTCCATTCAGAGCAGAACAGCAGAGAGGGCAGTGGAAACCCTGGGGTCTTGATAGCCTGCATCTTTGCTAACTGTGATGTGTTAGGAATGCTGGTGCTTTTAATGCCCCAGAGGTCAAGAAAGTACTGTGGTTGTAGTGTGCATGGGGAGCTACCATGCCCTTCGTGGCTTCTGAATGTGAAAAAGGGCCCTAAAACCTAGGAAAGTGGCCAGAAAGCCCTGTAATCCATGTGTGCTGCAGTGTGCTTTGCTTTGTTCCTCCACACACTTTTCTAGACAAAGAAATGGAAATGCAGCTGTGGCAGGTGTATTCCTAACCCCAGTTACACACCCTGAAAAGCTCTGGGACTGCTAGCTGTGTTGGTTTGTCTGAGGAATTTTGGCTTGAGGAAGCCTTGGGGTTTGTATTTTTTATTTTATTTATTTTTTTGTTTTCCCCCCAAAGCTCCAGAGAAAATTGTACTTGGGAAGGTGACCGTGCTCTGCCCTACAGATGTGTCAGCCCTGCAGCTCCCCAGGGCAGATGCCTGAAGCACTGCAGAAGAACAGGGAGGACTGGGAGGACAATAGGGCTGAGCCTGAGATGACCTCTGGTCTGATTCTTGGAATCAAAATAACAGATACCTGCTGCTTCCCTGTGTGTTTTGGGTGATAGGGGACAGGTTTTGATCGCTGTATTTTGCTGGTGCTTGTGTTTTGGCACAAGGCTCACCAATGGTGCTAGCTGTGATCACTGCAGTGATGGCCATGCAAAAGTTATCCTTTTGGCTCTGCCAGAGACCTTCCCCTACCACCTGGTCCTTTGTCTGCTATATGCCTCTTACAGTTTGCTGAGCAAGTTTCAGAGTCATTCCTCCTGTTCACCTGGAACCTCCCCAGCCGTACATCTATTGAGCTGTTCTAAATCGTAAGGGTGTTTGTTCCCTTGCTGTGGACATCACCATGGATTTATTCTGTGTTGTCCTTAGCAGCATTCTCTTCTTGGGCTCTTTGAAGCTGGGTGTTAGACAGCAAAGGTAATTAATCGTTGCTGGATAGGATGCGACCTTACTGTGTCCATAATGTGGCCAAGTGATGACTGAAAATCCTTGCTGACCTGTTCTGCAGGACTTGTGCAGCCTCACTTTCTGGACTAGGCATAGGCCTTCAGCCAGGAGTAGAAAACAGCATACTTGTCAACTGATGGCCTTAGCCACCTTCTGTGGTTCCTCTGCAGTAGCCTCAGCTTCATTTGAGCTGCTGCTTCTGCTGGACACTGGAGTGAAATCCTGTCCCTCACAGTGCAGTTCTCTCTCCCCCTTTTCTCCACCCTCACCCTCAGATGTTCTGCACTGTCCACACTGTGTACCTCCTCTCTCAGCATTCAGTTTTCTGTGTTTCTGCTGCCCCTCAATTGGATGCAACTCTGGGTAGGCTGCCTGTGTTGTCCTTCTCCTTTTCAGTTGTGGTTTGCAACCAGCATCTTGTGCTCTGGACCTTGCTTCCCATTTGTGCAGGGAGGGCGGTAGTTCCTGTTCCTGCTCCTGTAAAGCTGCATAGCAGGAGATGAGAACTAATACCCAGCTTATGAATGAGGGTGCAGCCAGAAGGGAGTTAGCCTCTGACGTATGGATGGTGGGATGGTGAATGCACAACATCACTGATGGCATGTGGATGTGGGTTAAGAAGGTCAGGGTAGCAAAGCAACATCTGCGTAATCCCTTTGCTATTTTGTGTGGAGATGAATGAGTGGCTGGGTGGGGGGAGGAAGTAGCAAAATCACTTTTAGCAGGGCAGACATGAATGTGGTTACAGGTTTGATTTTGATTTGTTTCATTGAACAGGAATGAATAGATTTGTAGATCAGCAGCAGTAAAGCATGCACTAAGCTGGCAGCCCTCTTCTCAGGGGTTCGAGAGCTTCCCAGATGAACTGGAGGCAGGTTCCCTGCAGCTCAGCAGCTCTTAAGGAGTTGGTGACAGCTCAGCATCTGAAGGGACAGCACACTTATTTTGTGACAAGTCTTGCATTCCCCAGCCTGCCTGACCCTTCAGCTCCTTAGGATGTGAACCTCTCTGCAGGCGCCAGTAGAAACACAGCCACTGTGTTTCCTCTGTGCTCTCTTCATACCGAGGGGCAGGTCCTGCTTGCCACAGCCTTTCCTGGTGGCTGTAGACAGCACGCAGGAAGGAGGTGTGCAGGAAGAGGCAATTCCTGCCTGACTGCTGGGGATAAGGTGCACTCAGAGAGCTGGGGCATGCATAGAAGCTGTGCAGAAGTATGTAATAGTCCAGACACTTGCCGCTGGTTAGGGGAAGGGTCTCTGTGTACTTTAGGCTTTCTGTGCAGTGTGCTGTGACTTTAGGGAGGGAAAGAGGAGTGGCTGTCTTCGCAATACCTCTGAATTGCTTGCCTTGCACTCTTGTGTCCCGTTGTTGATGAGCTTTCCTGTGAGCAGTGACAGCTACTAGAGAAGCTGCAGCCTCAGTATTTTCCCGTGTCTTCCTCCCACCAGAGCTGGCGGTGCTGTTTTGATGTGTGTTTAATAGACTGAGCCCTGAGCAGCAGTGTAGGCCAATACTAATTGGAAGGATCTGTTTTCCACCTTCATCCTCCTAGCTGGTCTCTGTCAGAGAGCAGGAGGCAGTGCCTTGATGAAGGGATGTGGGGACCTCGTGCCCTCAAGAGTGCTTTCTGGAATGAAGTGTGCACGGGCTGTGCTTTCAGGCACGGAGGCCTTGTCACCCGTGGAAGCTGGGAAGACAGAGCCCTCCTCTGCTCCCTCTGGAACAAAACCAGTGGATGACTAATGCACTCACTGTAAATATAACTTATCCTATCGGTGACTAATGGAGGCTTTTGTTTTCCTTTTTTCCCCCTTCTGCTCCTGTCTTGCTAAAATAAAAGTAGCTGCTCAGAGCAAGGCTGCTGGTGGGATCTCCTTCCTCTTGTTTTACTTCGCTCTAATCAGCAGCGTAGCAGGGAGTGCAGGGCTTTTACAAAAGGCAGCTTATTGCCCCTTTTCCTTGTGTGAAACTTAATTCCAGATGGTAATTTGTGTATTCATTTTTGTTAGGGTCACAGCTCGCTGCTAAAGTCATTTTCTGTTCATATGCTGATCTCTGCTTCTTAGACTAGAACCTGTGTCACGTTCATAATGCAAGAGAATCAAATCTTGCTTAAACTTTTTTGACAAACCCTTTGACAGCACGCCTTTAGTTCTTTGTACATTTGGATGGTGCCCAGATGCTTGCTCTTTGTTGTGTGTCTGGCCCTTGCAAAGGGGCATCCCATTTTTTCCTTGGCACTCTACCAACAGACAGCTTCCAGCCTCCAAGTTAGGAAGCTTGTGGGCTTGCTAAAAGCTCTTGGAGAAAGCTTATTGTTCTAGTGCCATGCTGTCTGGCCTTCACAGATACACACAGTATGCGAACGAGCTACCCAGAAGAACCAGAAACAATACTCACCAAGATGTACCTGGACATACTACTCATATGTGTTTGGTAAGTGTGTTATTGAAGTATAGGATGTGTAATTCATTAGGAAGCTTAGTTCTAGATGGAAATTGTACATCAAACGAAAATTGTAACACAGAAGTTCTCTGAGCCTCTCTAAATTGTTTTTTTGGTCCTAAAGGTTAATCATCATGAGAGACAGGTCTGTTAAGGGGCTTGAACAAGAAGAATGCCTGAGTGCTGTCTTGGATTTGTCAAGCAGATTCTATTAAAGCCTGTCTGAGCTTGTCACATTGACCTTTTCGGAAAAGAAATCTAGGAAACTGCTCATGAGTTTGGTCAGTTTGTTTTGCACCTCAAATATATAGCTATTTTCAAGGAAGCAAGGGCGGAAAGGGTGTCTTACTGCCCTCAAATACTGTGCTTCCAGCTCTGCCTTGTGAGCCTCCTGGAGGGAGCAAAGGAGAGTAGTACTTGGTGAAGCCATGTGTCCTCTTTCGAGCATGCCATCATGTGCATCTTCTTCCTTCCCTCTGTGTGGATGGGCATCTGTTGCATTCATCTGGCATTTCTATGGCTGCTACAGCAGTAGTTTGCCTGTGTCTGCAATGTTACAAGAGAGTTATCAACAAATTGTCTATTTTTACATTTAGATTCTTTTTCAGTTCTGTGACTGGCAGGAGGGCACCTCATTTTCTCTCTTTTGCTCTGCAGCTCTCAACCTGCCCTACCCCACAGCCAGGTCATGACTTATTCTCTTCAGTCCCTGCCTGTCCTGGTTCGACACCAGGTCTTCTCTGCAGCCTTTCTCTACCCCCTCTTTATATCCAGCTTATAGCTGGCCTTACTTGCTACTCCTGTGGCAGGGTGGCTGCCTGCTTTTGCCTACGCTTGCACTCACAGGTCTGCTGGGTGCTTGCAGAAGTGGAGATAACAAAGTGCCATGTGTCTGCCTGACTTCCTCAGGTCATCGGCACTGACCCTCTGCTGTCTTGTGGGTACCTTCTAAATTAAGATTTATACGATGTTACTTGCTGACTTTACTATAAAGAGCCAAAGTATGCATTTTCTTGTATAGACCTTTTCAGTTTATGTTTCAGAATGAAAAATTGTTTTATTTAAAAGCACAAATAGGTTAAAAGGTGAGGTAAAGAAGTAGTCCGCAAGTAGGATGAGACGGGAGGAGTGTGAGAGGGAAATTTGGACTTCAAAGGCAAGAAATGTGTCCTGGAATCAGACACTAAATCAAAGTCTGGTCACTAAAAGGAAACATTTTCTGTTTAAAACCTAGCATAATTGCTGCTAGCAGAACAGCATTGAGATGTTTCTCCTAAAAATATTTTACTCCAAAGGATGTAGACCCCCACTCTCTTCCAGACAGACTCAACAATCCTAGTGAATTCCCCCTCCCAAAGACCTTTTAGCTCTGAGTTCTTGAGTTCCGTGACAGCTTGGTGAGGAATCTTTTGCCCCAGGACCCAGAGTTTGGCTAAAGAAATGCCACTTAACAACTATGACACCTATGATCAATTACACAAGCAGGACCTGAGCCAGCTGATATAAATCTGCCTCTAGCACAGACATATAAACACTGGGGCACGTGACGTATCTTCTGTGCTCAGGAGCCAGATGCTCAGGGAAGTTAAGCAGAGATTACACTAAAGTGGTATTGAATGGACCAAGTTGACTGAGAGAAGGAAGTAAAGAAGTCTTCCCAGGTCTCCAGGTCCACTGGTTGATTTGTCCATTGCTGTGTTTCTGTGTGATACTGTGGAGCGCAGCAGAATGGGAAGCTGTTTGCCTCTGGCTCTCCATAGTTCATTTAGTCCCTGGACCACTTTTCTTTTACAGCAGGGATTTGCTGTGTTTAGGATACCTCCCCCAGAGCTGGGTGGGAGACAGGCCTTTTTAAGGTGGGATATCTTCACATTTTCGGGAGACTTTAGAGGCCTCATAAGCACATTGTGTCTTGGGCTGGCCTGGTTTTTGTCATGTGGGCATTACTAGCCAGATGGTTGCTTGGAAGGGGTAGCAGCATTGGGTACTTCAGGAGAATCAGTGGGCTGCAGTACCCAGTTGGAGACTGGACAGAGTACTCTCGTGACCAGCATCGTCAATTTGCTTTGCGTCTCTTAGGGTGGGGTAGGCAGCACTTCATGTCTTGACCTCTCTGTTTCTCTCATTCTCTTGTTCTGGTTCTCAGTGTGAGCTGTGTTGGTCTGAAGGCTGCAGAAATGACCATCTCTTTCCTCTTCACTTGTTAGTATTGCAGTAAAAGAGTTCAGATATGCTTGTTTTGGCTGCAGTTCCCTCAAGGGAACCTGGCATCAAAGCATTCAAGCAATCCTGCCTGTCTAGGGGGCTGCAGAAAGTCTGCACCAGTCGTTTAAGTTGTTGACCTTTCCTCAATATGTAGTTATATCAGTGACCCTTTACAAAGCTATTGCATGTATATACTTGGTAGGGTTTGCTGTTTCCATACTCTTGGCTGAGACCAAGCGTAAAGGGTCTTATGCAGCATTGTGCTTATTGCCTTTGTGCTGCTGTCTCTTCTGTGCTTTTAGCTATGTGTGACAATACTGTAATTCTTTCACCTTGTGTCTTAAAAAATAGAGAAAAGGAAGCTTTGCAGTTGCATCTTAAATCATTGGGCTTTTTGGTAAGGAGTGGAAAAACCACTGTGAAGTGTCTTCAGGCCAAAAGAATAGATGGATTAGGCAGAGGAGAAGCTGGGTTTTTATTTCTTTGCATTCCCTGCACTGGTTGTGAGAATGGTTTGGAGGAGAAGCCAGCACTATCTCAGGCAGTTATAACTGTGAGAACAGCTATGTTTTACCCAGGGTCCTGTGTGTTTTGTCATTTCACAACCAAGAGTTTTGGAGGAGGTTTTTGACTTGTGTGACATAGAAAATGGAATTTATAAATTGCAAAATTTAGTATCATCAGCCTGAAACTTAGAGTCTGTGGCCTCACTCTTTCTTCTTAGTTTGAATTTCAGCTAGCCAACTTCTGTTGCCGAAATCCTCAGCATCCAGCATGGATGCCAACACTGCAGATGAGGAAAATGGAGACTCTCTGTTCCTTCAAGGTTCTTTTCCTTTTCTCTCGCCATTTCTTTTGGCATGTTTGTACAGTTATGAAACGGGGGGAAAGAAATGTCACAAATTCAGTGGGTGAGGATAGTTAAAACTTTAGTAGTGTTCCATAGGAACTGGATTAGGTATTACAGGACTTGCTTAAACCCCTCCATTCTTGAAACACTGAATGACTTTCCTCTAGGATTTGCAGTTGTGTTGTGTCAGTATTACAGCATTTGAAGCTTTATTTTGTGTGATAGAGATCTAACTAGCTGGAGTGTCTGTTCTAAAGCGGTTCCCTAGCCTTGTTGCATATTTAGGGGAGACCTTACAAATGTGATTTAGACTTTATATGATTTGTTCTTAATTCTGATGCTTGCTGTCTTCTAAACTTCAGCATTGAAATAAAGCAGTCCTGATGTGGTCTATCAGAACTCGTTGCTTGGATGATACAAGAGGGCAGTCAGCAGTATAAACCAGCTAATGCCAGTAAAGGGACAAGGAGCAATTTCCTATCTGCACAGTAGATATTTGTTTTAGTATCACTATATTTATTTTAGTATCTATTTGCTTTCATATTTTTTCAATCTTTTCCTCATTTAAAAGGGGAGCTTTATATTGTGTCCTCACCTGCTTAGATCCCAGCTCTTGAGTGGGGACTTCTGAAAGAAGAGCTAGGATAAGAAGAGACAGGAAAGTCCACTGAAGCTGTATGGGGAACCTCAGAGACCTAATGGCCATTGTGCTTGCACGTGTGTACGTGCGCTGTTCAGCGCAGGCTCTGTGCCTGCCAGGAGATGAGCAGCAGGGATGTTGTGGGCTTAAGGGTTGGTTTGCAGCACCCACCATGGCCTGGCAGCAGCGTTTATCTAGGCCAGCAGGGATGCAGGGAGTGAGTGACTCACTCAAGGATTCATGCGCGCTCTCCCCCTCTCCTCCCCCCGCCGCAGCTGTGGCTTGGTCATCAGCCATTTGGGAACTAGCAGCTTTATTTGGTTGCTGTTTGCAGTGGGCAGTTTCTCTTAAGGTTGTTAATTTTATCAACTGCCTTGGAAGCTCAGCTGACTCCAGAGAAGACTTAAAATTGCCTTTTCTGCCTCTCTTCTCCTTGTCTGCTCATAGGGCTGCCACCCAAACAGCTGATCTGGCACTGGACTTGGCTGAGGAGGTGAGAACAAGCAGATGGGCTGGAGGGAGAAACTTCCTAAGCTGATCAGCCAACAGCATGGTCACTCTTTTAGATGGTGGCTAATGTTGTTAGGCTGAGTGCCCTCTCCAGGCGCCACCTTGGCTATTGTGACTAGAGGGCCTGGTGGCTTTGCTCCAGCTGAACAGAGAAACACATTTCATGGCATGATGGAAGAGCGAATGTGGGAACAGTGAAAAGTACAAGAAGGTCTTTAAATAAATGTAAAATGGAAAACTGATTAGTTTTGTTGTGCTCACAACAGCTGGTAAACTTGTCAGAGGTTACCAGGCTCACTTTCTGGATGACATGGTTAGTAATGCTCCAGGCCGCTGCTGAGGGTTATGGCCCATGAATGAGAACAGCCTGCCTTGGGCAGCCACTATGCTGTCCTTTACTCCCTTTCACCAAGGCCAGCAAGTCTTATTTCTGATCTGGACTTTCTCTTCTTGCATGATCGCATTTTCCCTGCACTGCTGCTCTTGGTGGGTGTTGTGTCCTTCCCATGCTCCATACCTTTTTCTGTAGCTTTGGCTTCCCTCTGGACAATTCTTTAGTCATCTTCGTCCATGTCTGTGTTCCTGGCTAGAAGTGCCATTAATGTTTTCCTTTCAGAAGCAGTTATGCTTGCATTTACTAGTGCCTGGAGGACATGCTTTCTAGGCCTTCCTGCCTGCTGGCTGCTGTCGCTTCAGATCCTGGCTGTGCTGGATATAAGCAGCCTGGGAGACATGCTGTCCCTAAGCCCTGAACAGTGTCCGTTCCCCTGCCACTGCCCCCTCCTCTGCTGGGTCACAGGACCTGGAAACTCTTTTTGTTGCAGAGACCAGTTCTAGAGCACAGATTAAAGGGCTGTACTTCTTCTTTCCCATGTTCCCAGCTTTCTGGTGAGATGTATTTCTATGCCGGGGCTGCAGCAATATCTTCACTGAATAGCGTAATCAGACGTCTGAAGTTGTCCTCTGCCTGCCGTGCTGAAGGACTGCAGTATGTGGATATGCTGCTTGAGAGAACTGAAGAAGAGGAAAGAGCCTGAGGAAGGGTCAGGGATCACTTTTGCTAGCATTCACCTTGAAATGGAGATAACAGTTTTGGTGATAGGATGAGCAGGCTCCCAAGTCTCATCTGGCTGGACCAGCTGACCAGAGAGATGGCAAAAAAGGAAGCATAAGATCTTTTTTTCCCTGTGCTGTCTGCTAGGAATGGTGGCTGTTGGGGAGCCTCTTTTAACAGGGGGTGCTGCAGCCTGGTTGCCACCTTTTTAGTGTGAAATTCAATTTGTGTGGGTCGAAGTAACGTTTGCAGGGCAGAAGTGCTCCCTTTAGGTCAGAGCTGAGGCTGTCTGGTGGGTGGCGTGGGAGAAGCTTTCTCTGCCACTGCTCCTCGTGTGTTCTGTAATAAAAAAGGAGGGTTTATTCTTAAGACACGTTGGCTTGGCTGCTTAACTGCCACCCCATAAAAACCCAGCCTCAGAAGAGAAAGTTGCTTGGTAAATATTGGTGTTAGTGCTTTAATAACTTTTTCACCACATTCTCTTTCTCCTTCTGAGACACCTCCTTTTCGCCTCTCATTTTTTTGCTTGGGATAGGCAGCAATTTGCAGATGTGCGCGCTTTGAGATAACATGAGAACTACGGGTTCAACCCCTTGTCCTCAGTCTTTGTTGATCAGTATATGGGGTGGACTTAATCAGTGAGGGTTGCTGCTCTGGGTATGTTGTCTGTTGATCAGTGAATCTGGCCATCTCTTGAGATTCGGTAAGTGTCTGTCATCTTGGTATGGTGCTGTGGAATTCAGTGCCAAAGTGCACCACATAATTTAGATCCCAACAATAGCAAAAAGACTTGTGGGGAGAAAAAAATGCTGTAGATGGCCTTAAAATTAGTATTACAGTAATGTAGCAGCACTAAATGCCCCCAGGCAAACGGGATCTAAACTGATTTAGCCAGGAGCATTAAACATTCATCAAAACAAGAAATAAGCGTACCCGCAGAATAAATCAAAACTGTAGCACAACAGCTGCTTTTTTGGAAAAGATGCAAATCAAGTGCCTCTTTCCTTGGCAGTCTGAAAGCAGGCATGGTGATGGGGGCAAGGCGACTACTTTCAAGCTGTTGTGCTCACCACGTAGGCCAGATCTGGAGCTTCAATGTAAAGAAAGCTGTTTTCAGGCTGTGCGCTTGTCAAGCGCAGTGCGGGCTTTGTTGGGTGACAGCTCCATCCAAAGAAGCTAAGTGCTGGTTTTTAAAATCTTAGTTTTTATTTTCTTCATGTCTGAACACTGAACCTTAAAATAAAAATCCATTAGGTCCTCGTATGGCATGGAGGTGTGATTTCGTGCTTCCTAGAGTGAGAGATCTCACAGGTATCTCAGCAGTGCTAATGTTGCCCCATCAGTTTTTGCTTCGAGAGACTACTCAAAACCCATTTGATTTGAACTGCCTTGTTTGCATCTTCATGTCTTTTTCTGCAGAAGGATGAAAACCATGGTAGTGAGAGGTCCAAACTCCGAAGATCTAAGTTTGTTCACAGATTTGTCGCTGGTGTGGTCTCTGGTTTCAGTGCCTCTGCTTTTCTGTCTCTTTAAAGATGGGGAAAAAGCCTCTTGTGCTTCAGGGGTTTTCAGGCTGCTTAGCAAATGTTTGTTAGGAACCTAGAGATTTTCTGACAAACCGTACTATGGAAGTAGTTGTTCTTCTATGCGGTTTGTTTTCTAACGTCATTCTCTTCCCTCCCCCCTCATTTAAGTATCTGTCTTCTCCAGCAATTTGCTAGGATGTCTATTTCCCCAAAATCTCTGCTTGTGGCCTGCAGGTCTGGGGACAGCTGAAGAGAGCTCTGCAAAGGACACCTAAGAAAAATGTTACTGCACAGCTGTGTGTGAGCTGAGACACTGCTGTGCATGCTGTCCTGCCCACCTCATTGCAGAAAGTGTGTGGAACCCCTCTAAAATGTAGACTGTGTTTCAAAACTCACTTGTCCCTTCTCTGTGAAATTCCATTGGGATGCTGTTTAAACACACATGCTACAGCCAGCCTCTTAGATCCGAAACACTCCCCTCCCCACCAACTTTCCAACCAAAACCAATGTAGTTACGTGTGTGGTGTGTGTGCAAGTTAGCGCTGTAACTGCAGCCTCCTGCCTCTGCGGCCCTTAACCCACAGCTTCTGCCTTTCTTTGCATGGGAAACTGCAGCGTGCTGGCTGTAACACTGCCCCAGACCAAGTGCTCAGAGATGCGGATGGACTCGTGAGTTGCCATGTCAGGACATCAGATGTCATTGGGAAGGCAGCAGTTCTTGGGGCTCTCTCGAGGAGCACCACACCACCTGTGAAGCAGCAGGGCATGCTCTTCCCCTGTGCCCTGCATTTAGTACTGTACTGGGTTTGGTTTTCCCACCACCAGTTTTCCACACCCCATCGCTGTTTTACGGGGAAGATGGGCTCCTCGCACGTACGCCATCAGGCAATCGGCTGGGGTGCAAGGCTGGTGTCACCTCCCCACTGACTTCAAGGTTGCTGTAGTCACATGAGATGCCAGCCTCTCCCCTTGTGCGTGGGCTCCGCATCTCTGCTGTGAGAGAGGCTGGGGGAAGGGGTTGGTGGTGAAGGGGGGGCGTGGGGAGATTATGCTCTTGGTCTCGGTGAAGTTGCTGGTAAGCTGGTCACATGAAACAAAACCTACATCATCTCCCTTCCCCCATGCGCTGGAGTGTTTCTTGGCTCCGCACCCAAACTAGCAGCTGAGCACGTGATTTACTTGTAAAATGCAGTTAGAAAAATAAATGGTGCCATTGCAGATGGGAAATCAGGGATGGGAGGCTGGGCTGGGGCTCCCTGTGTGCAGGAGACGGGAGGGATGTTTCCCTGCTGAGTTGCAGGAAGCCGGGGGGACATGGTGCTGTGGGACGAGGGTTTGGGGAAATGTGTGCTGCAGGATGTGGGGCTGCAGAGGAAGGTGCGAGCTGCAGGAGGCAAAAGGGAGGGGAATGTTCAGAACCACAGCCCTACCAGGGGAAGGAGGTGAGAGGCGCTGCATGCGGGACAGGGGGGAGGAAAGGGAGGGCTCTGATGCAGGTGGGATGGGGAGCTGTGTCTGGGGAGTTAGGCTAGGCAAGTAACTCTGAACTGAAGGTCAGTCTTCGTACAGGATACAGGGTCTGAAGTGACTGTGACAGAGGGCTGTGCTAATTTTTGCTCTGGTGTAGTACAAGAAGGGGAAGTTGTTGGACAGGTCAAGCTGCGGAGCTCAGCATCTTCTGAATCATTCCTTTTGCTAGTTGTGTTTGTATCCCACAGTTCTTCCCTTCCCTGGGATGCAGGTGCTCTTTACACTTTTGAAATTACATTAAGCCAGTGTTAGGCTCGTCACAAGCCTGGTGGAGGCCTTCAAGCAAATGGCCCACGAGGCTGGACGGCACGGCAGTTTCACCATTCCTGGGGGAGTGCAATTACACCACATTTCCTCCTGTGTCAGGCCTGTGGTCGGTGCAGTTAACGCCTCCTGGCCACAGCAGATAAAATGAGATAAAAGAATTCCTGCCCTTTGCTGTGCTTATATCTGCCTGGTGGTGTTCGTGGTCTGTGTTCTCCATTGCTTCAGGTCAGGAGGAAGGTGCGTGTGTTTTTGTTGTTGTCAACTGGAGGATATGTTGCTTTGGAGGGGAGCTACAATGCCCTGCTGCAGGAATGATTCCTAGTACCTCCCGTTGCAGCACTGGTTTTCCTTGTGTTTCGTCCCACTCTGAGCAAGGGAGAAGTCTTGTAGAAGCAAGAAATTGCACTCTTTGCAGTACTCAGTGAAGCATGTGGAGCTGGGGAGTTGGTAGGTAGTTTTAATGGCCAGTTGGTAGGATTCTTGATTATTGCTGCAGACTGTAGGCGCTGACTTCTGTGGCTGTAGATGTTAACACAGAACACAGTTTGGAAGGTAACCTCAGTGGTGAAATGTTTCCTTTGCACCTTTACCACCAAACCCAGAAGGGATGTTCCCTCTATGACTTGCCTCCATCACAGTGGCACAAAATAAGCTGATGGCTGTAGCAGGAAGAAAGAGGGGGAATGAAATTCAGATCAGAGGCTCTTGGAAATTCTTCATTGGTCTTTCGTAATGGAAGTGTTAGTTGGTGGGAGAAGCAGACACAGAATAAAGTGGAGATGGCAGAGGTCTTGTATATCCCACTGGCACTGTGGGAAGGATGAGCAGAGAGATGACGAGACATTCCTCTTGCCAGCAAGAGGAACGGTTATGCCCTGGGAGGAGATGTAGACCGGGCTTGTACGTGTGGGCTGACCTGTGTCATGTCAAAGCCTATTGAAGAGTTTGACTGGGGCCTGGATGGTGCTTTGGCCTGCGTCAGTTGTTCTGTAGACACCTATCCTCCACCTTCCTAATGCAGTCATGGTGCTGGCTCATTTTTCAGTGGCTGCGCTGACACCAAGGCTTCAGGCTGAATCCACTGTGCTCAGCTTGGCCTATTGCTTTTGACTGAATAAGACTGGGAGCAGCTTTTGAAACAGCCTGAAGAACAGGGTTTCGGGGGGCCTGTGGCTTGTGGGGAAGGAGAGGTCAGCTTGGGAGGGGCAGCGGATGCTGTGGAAGGATGTCTCCTCAAGGGGTTGACAATATTCTGCTCTAAGTGCTGTAACAAGCTCAGAGGAGGTCTCTTGTCCGGATTCTGAGTTATCTCCGATGTGAAGCCAAGGACTATGCCTAGATAGTGGATGGCTGGGGTGCTTGCATTACTGGTGTATGCACATGCATTCAAATTGCATGTTGCTTTGCAGTGTTGGCATTGGTCAAACTATGGGATCTGCTGTAGGGAAGAATCTAAGGTGGAAATTCTCTCAGAGAGAGAAAACACCCAGTCTGGCTTTATCTGTGCCTTTGTACGCAAGGGGCAGCATGTCCAGCTTGAGCACCCTAAACTCCCATGTGTTTCATGTTCACATTGCTAACTGTGACCAAGATGATTCTCACCTATAGCTGTGAGCCTGAGCTGATTCAGTAATTTGACCTCCTTTGACTCCTGAAGTTCCTGGAAAGCTGCTGGTGTCTGTGAGAGCCCAAGCTCCCCCTTTTCCTCTTAATGTGCACATTGGGTTGTTTTGCTTTATACTGCGCACAATAGGCAATGCTCAGGCTGTACATTCCTGCTGAGAACAAGGGGACAGGAATTCTCCTTCCCTTACCAGGTCCACCCAATAAACTGAAAAATACACTTCTGGAAGTAAAAGGTGGTTTTGCACAGCAGTGTGTATAGAAACAGCAATGGCAAAGGTGCACACTGTGACTTTTATAAAAAGATCCATCCCCTTTAGGTATTTTTAATACCTTCTTTCCTTTTGTCACTGTTGTTCGTATCTGTCTCCAGTTAGATTATCTCTGCAAAGTAAGTACAAGATAATGAAAAGAGAATACAATTTCCCTAGCCTACTCTTCAGAGTACTTGTCAGAGATGAAAATATAACTACGTAAGCAGTCTTGACTTGTACGCTGTGGTGTTGATAGTCTAATTTCTACATTACTTGAACAAAAACTTGTTGTAAGTTCATGTAGTTCATTCCTTTTATATTGTTTGTTTTGGTTTTGCAGTACAGTAATACCAAAGGGCTCACAAATACTGGCATGTGGAAACACAGCTTGTTACGACCGTGTTAGCTTTCTGGCTGTCTTTAAGATCCATGTGTGTATGTACATAGGGTAGTAGTATATTTTAACACGTGGAGTTGTTTGTTTCTGGGAGGTTGTGAGAGCATGGGAAAAGGCTGTTCCAACGTAATAATATTAGTGGTTTTACTAGAGGAAGGGCTTTGTCAGAAAGTACGTCTGCTGGCATTTCTTGAAAGAAGTCTTGTATTTGTTTATTGTGTCCTGTTGGCACTTGAACCTCTGACTTTGTCAATAGCTGAAGGCAAGTGGTGAGGATTTCACCACTGTCTTGTTTTTCTAGCTTTCACTGGGTGAGAAAACTGGAGCTTCACTCTTTCATCTTTGCTTGCCCACTCCAGCTATGTTTTCCTTCCCCTTGGTGACTTTGACTCTTGCACAATTGCTGCACCAGAGATGCTGGTGGTGGTGGTGGTAGGGGATGGGTGCAGCTGCTCTTGTGCTTGGGACATTGTGCCACGGGGGTCGTTCTGCCCTGGGAGGCTGCAAAACAGACTTTGGCTTTCAGAGATGTCACCTGCACTGTGGTTAGTATGCTGTTACAGATTTATTCATTTTGGCTGGTCTTTGAAATGGCAATGCAGAAAGCCTGAAATGGAAGCATCAGAGTCCTGAGCTGCAAATAGCTGGAGGGAGGGAGAGTGTTTGGGAAGTGTCATTATATGCTTATTTTCTTCATATTTTTCTTTGGGTATCTGCTGTTAGCTCTTGTCAGAATGGATATACTGAATCTGCAGGGGCCTCTGGTCATTCTTAAGGCCTAGGATAACTTCTGCAACAGGGGAAATAGTGGTGATCTGAGACTCGCTAGTACTCATGTTCAAAGTGGTGGTGTGGCATGGCATACTGTCCTGTGCTACCCTATTGCAAATGCTGAGAGATCTCAGCTGTTCTGTAGCACGGTCTTGTTGGAAAAATAAGAGAATATGGGGGACGGTCTGTGGGTTGAAGTGTGGGATGAGGGACCTAGCGCTCTTCTGCTGGGAATATCTCGCAGAGGAAGTTTAAATGTAAACAAGCGAAGAAGAGCGTGGAGGAACCTGAAGGCTCAGACTGGTCTCACACTTCAAAATGTATTTGATGCAAATTCGATTTCTGTCTTGAAGCAACTCAAAGGATATCTTAGCAGCTGGCACCAATTGACTATCTCCCGGAATTGGCATGATGACAGCAATCAAACTGAATTTATTGCTTTGGGTTTGATTCCTCTTCCGGGCTCTTCCCATTCTCAGAAATGTAATCTAGAATGTGTTCCCATAGGAAAGATAGCTTCAAGCCCCCTTTAACACTAACAATAGAGCATGGTCCTAGTGCAGGATGAAAACAGGTGGAGTGTATGATTGAGCAGGGGATTGTATATTCCAGCTGAGAGCAGGAAGGTTATGTATTAGTAAAGGGAGGAGCAAGGGTTGTTTTCTTTCTTCTTCATGACACATCTTCTCATCAAACAGAGATGATTCACAACTAACGGTTAGTTCTGTTGCTGCTGCTTTTTACTGCATTTAGGAAAAGATCTGCCTTCCATTGGGGTGCCTGAACTTTTAGACTGCTGAAAGTCACTCTCCCTCCCCCTTTTTATTTTCTCTCCTAAGGCAGGTGTACTAAATAAAGAGTAAGCTTTAGCCCCAGGACCTCAGTATAGCTGCAATTTGGTAAAATAAGCTAGTAAATGCTGCAGTGGGTGTGCTCTGTTGCATGTTGAACTGCTATGACACTGTGCTGTATTTGTAATGCTTGTTGTAGAAACTATGGTAGAATTAACTTTTCCCACCTCCTTTTCTGGTAGGTGTGAAATTAATGACTTTCGCTGATAAACCTTGGTTTCTTTTATTTCAATAACTGTTCTGTCTGTTCTTTCAGTTACTTTTTAATGCTCTCTCCTGCTTGCCAGGTGAAGGAACCATCTGGAGTAGACGCACTTTGACTGACATTCGTTCCTAGAACAATGAATGGCAGTGTTCCTTGGGCAGGTGGAGAGGATGGGGAGCAAAAGGCACATCTGTTTCAACCCCCCTGGTCACTGGTCCTTTGAGGATCCTGTGGCCAGACCCTTGCTGGAAAGTGTGTCCGCATGGCAGCTGCTGCAGCTGAAACAGAACCCTCCCCGTGTCTCTCTCGGGAGCAGGAGTCAGTCAGGGCATTGTAGCTCTGTCTGAAGCTGGAGGGTTCTGTGCTGTGCAGGGTGGCAGTGTCGGCACCTGACACCTAACCGTCTTCTGCTCCTGGCTCAAGTTCAGCCCTCACCCTGTTTGCTTGGGACTGATCTTCCCCTCAGGTCTACTGCAGGTGTCTTGCTCCAGACTCTGCCTTTTGCAAGTGTACCTCAGCTCCACACAGACAGATCTCCCTGTGCTTCCCCGGCAGCTCCTTCTCCCCAGCACAGCTTCCTAACAGGCTGAGGAGGCAACAGTGACCTTTTTCTTCATCTTGTTTTTTTGGTTATGTAAATGTTCTCACTTGACAGCTCTAGACTGCTGGGACTTATAGATGTCCTGTGCCCTGTCTGTGTGTCTGGAAATGTTCTTCTCCAGGCCTTGGGTACCCTTGCAGGAGAAAGACCTGGTGAAGAAAAACCTCCTGTGAAGAAGTCATGAGAGTGTGGCTAGAATAAAAACCCAGGAACTGATTCCTTGGAGAAGAATGGAGCTCAGAAGCCAGGTCTTATGTTATTCATCAATCTCTGCCACTGCATCTTTGGGTAACAGACTGAAGTAGCCAGGCAATGAAATGGTTTTCTTACAAAAGTAAGAAATGCGCATTAATATAGAACTAATTATATTCCCCTCTCTGCTGGAGATAGCCAGAATTTTGTGAAGTAAAGCTGTGTGCATTTTGGGTTTTATTTGTTGGGTACACTTTTTACATCATGTTATCTTGTTTATCTGCTGAAGTTTGATGCATTTAGGACATACAGGCCAGACTATCATGGGTTTGGTCTGCTGTCTTCTGTACTCAGACAGGGGTATTTTTGTTTTAACCTGCACAGTTAGGGATTCTTAGAGCTGTGATGTTATTAATTGCGCACAGCTACTTCTGTCCATCCATTGGGCCCGAGCATTCCGGTCCCAGTGAATGGACTACATGTTTGTAGAAAATGAAGCAGGTCCTTAAGTCTCACGCATGATTCTAAAACAATCATCCTTGGTTTTCTATTAAAGTAAATCGCTAGGCAAATTAAAACGCAACTCAGAAGAAATCCCAGTTCTCTGAACAGGCAGTTTGAACAGGCAGTTTCTTAGCAGGTATACTCTGAAGAAACCCGGTATTAACGTTACTAGAATGACAGCACGGTATTTGCAGAGCAATAATGTTAAAAGTACTTGGGTTAAACGTAGTCTCACATGCTGAACCAAGATGCAGAAATCATCTCATATAAAGGACTAATACAGAGAAATAGATATTTACACTTTAGTTTGTGTACAAAACATGAGGTTTTGTTCTGCAGTTTTTAAGCACCATCTCCTTAAGCATTTACCCTTTAAATTTTGTTACAAAAGAGCTATGTAGACTGCACTTCTCTGTCTGTGTAGATGCTCATTGCTTCAGACTGTAGATAGAATTGTCCAAATAGCAAGAATCTCTCTTTTTTTTGGCTGGAAAACAGTAAATGAATATTAGATGAGTGTTTGTAATATCCTGTACTTAAGTTTTAAGCATCAGCTATTGTTCAGGGCTAGACAGCTCTGTAACATAGCAGGAAAAGAGCTTAATGAAATCCAATATTTGGAAGCAGGAGGTAGATGAATTCAGACTTGGAACAGCAGTGCTAAATTTTAACAGGAAGGATAACTAACATTTGGAGTAGTTTCTGTGGGTGTATGGCTTTATTTATCACTTGAAGCCTTGAATGTGAACCCTTATGTTTTCTGAAGGATGTGCTGTGTTTTAGGCAAATTATGGAAATTGCTGATTGACTTTCATAGTTTGGGAAAGGTGGGAAATAGGCTTAATGTCCCAGGCCTGGGATCCTGTACGACAGGTCAGATGTGGTACTGTGTTTCTGTTAGCTACGAGGTGCACTTCCACCGTGCAGTAAGAATAAACACCTTCGCTCCACAAATGGCTTGCAGAAATGAGTTTGATCTTTTGGGCAGAGGGAGGAGAAATTACTTGTTTTGCAAGCTTGTGGTATGGCAGGGATCTGAACCCATGTCATCTTTTCATCATTATTCTAATGCAGTTAAGAACACTTTGCCTTTTTAAGGTTCAGTGAGACCCAGTCCATGTAAGAGATGTGTTAAAGCACAGCCTTTGCTCTGCTGGACTGAACAGAATCTTGTTTTATTTCTCTCTCCTACTGAGAATAATCATTGTTAAACTGAAGAGAGGTAGAAAAAATGCAGTTCCGTGTTTATTCCTTATGCATTTAGGTACCAGGTTGTTCCCCACAGGTACCAAATCGGCTCTGCCACTGGTCCCTGGAATGAGAGTCAAATGCCTACATTATGCCAAAGGCCACTAGGTGATGAAGAGAGATTAGAAAGGGTCTCTCTTTGGAGCTGCGGTGAGGAGACTCTTCTCAAGTCACAGATTTAGGCTGTGTTCTGGTGCCGCCTGCAACGGGACGGGTGATCCTGCAGGAACAGGATCTGTGTTCCTCTAGGACCTGCGTCAGGAAACCCGCCCAGCCTGACCTTTCGCTGCTCTCAGTTGTGGCGGCTGGCTGCTGTGGGCTGGTGCTCCCAGGCTGGAGTGTGCTTTCACTCTTCGAGTTGTGCTTGAGTTGGCCTGTTTTGTTGCCCTGGAGACAGAAGAGTGTGGTATGCTTTCACCCTGACCAGAAATAGTTTCCTGTACCTTGTGACCGGAGCGCTGTACTCCTCCTCTGGTCTCTGGCCAGGCTGTGTGGTGCTGGAGGGCTGGAGTGTGGGGTGATGACCTCTTGTCACAAGTTCTGGTGTGGCTGCTGCCCATGATCACTAGCTGCCCTGCCCGCTCCCCTCCCTCTGCGCCATGGTGTAGGATTTCAGGGGAGCAATTGCTCCTGATTTACATCTCCCATGGCATTTTGATGGTTATGTCATTTTGTTTGAGCCTTGCTCCTATCAGCTGTCTGTCCTGGCTGTCAGGACTCGGTGGCTGAGCAGCACGTGGTGAGCTCTTACCTCTCCTTCCCCCTTTGCTCAGCTGTTTTTGCTGTCTGCTTCCCCGTGTCCTTGTACTTGGGAACAGACTCTCAGCAAGTGTAACTGCGCACGAGGGCAGCATGATCCAGGTGGATGAAGGATCCCCTTCTGTAGGAGTTCCAAGTAGAGCTGGGAGGGTTAGTGGGGAATTTGCAAGACCCAGCCATGCAAGCAGGCTGTGGTTAGTGTATCTTCAACTGCTGTCCTGCTGCGAGAATCTGCCTGAGTGCAGAGTATGCAGCACAGTGTTACCTTGCAACTGTGCTTTGCAAAACCTGGTTTGGGAGAGAGGTGCTGCTAAAAGAAAAGCCAAAGCACCCCCACCCCTCCCCAGCAATGCAGGTGAGAAAGTGCTTGCACTGCACCAAGGACCTGGGAGTGTGGAAGCTTTCCAGGCTTTCTTGCTGCCTGCTACTTTATTGGAGAGTGTTTCTGGCATAGAACTGTAAAATACATGCAACAACAACAATAATTTCCAGGACTGAGAAGGAAGGAGAGATGAAACGAGTTATTTACCTTCCTGCATCCCTGAACAGTAACAGATGAGGATGTAAGCATATCTCAGCCCTATAAAGTATTAATTGGGACATTTTCTACAGTTCAGCAGTGGGAGAGAAGGCAGAAATCCTGCAGTGCCCTGCGCTGCTATTACCAGCCTGGGAGAGAAAAGTGTTCTCAGCTGAGAACTGGCTGACTTTCAGTCTTCTGCTCATAGGGAAGAGAACAGATGCCCAAAGCTCCTTTACAAAGGGAAGGGAAGACAGTGCAGAGACCCTGGAGCTGCACAGGCTGTTCTCAGGCAGAGCTGTGCAGTGTGACTATGTTGCAGTGGGTCTACAGTGGGTTTCCTATAAATTGGAGGATGCTGCATTCCTGGCAGTGCTCTGCTGAGTAGCCCAAACAGCCAAGGGTCCCACTTACACCTGTGCAGAAGAGCTGTGTGTCACAGGGGATACAGAGCAGGTGTGGTTTTAAGCCTGTGTGCTGAAGATCTGCTACAGAAGAAATGCCAAGAGCAGTCAGGGACTGCTGCTTCCCCTTACTCTGTTCTTTTGATGGCAGTCCTTGCCTTTTTCTAGGCATCTATATCCCCAAAAGTCTAGAGTGTACCAGCAGCCAGGGCTGCCTAAAAGATTGCCTCCCTTGGATCCTTTCAGTTCATCTGTGCTTGTCCATTGTATTTCACTTGGGAGGATGGGAACTTTGTAGTGGAAGTTCAGTACTCAATAGTTGCTGTAGTGAAAAATCTCCTGACTGAACCTCAGTGGCTAGAAGGCCCCCTGCCTCTTGGCTGAGATGAGCAGAGTTGCTTTAGCTCCCTCTCCTTTCCTTGCACTCATGCACATCACATTTATAAGGAGGAGAAATAATTTCTTTACTCTCCTTGATTATTTTGCCTTTAATGCAGATGACAGTTGTGCTCGAACTGATGTTGCCTTTAGGCTGGAATAAGCACACTTAGCATTTGGGCACAACTTCTTGCTTGGAAATCTCAAGGTGCTTGATCAGCATTTCACTAGCGAGTCTGTCCATGAGTACTGAAGTATGGTTACCTTTACAGTTCACTGGAGCTGGCAGAGTTCCCTACTTTATGTGAATGGCTGTGCACTAGCAGGAGCTGTGTATTTCTCCCTCCTACTGTTCCCTTCTTCCCCAGTGTTTGTCTGGGTTGGAATCAGGTCCTCTTCCCATTTCATGTGGGCTATTTCTTCTGAGACTCCTCCCCATCCTTGGAGAAGGGGGTATGTCTTGGAAGGGATGTCACTGGAAGTGGGTTGGCATATTTTGGAGGCTGACAGAAGAGTGGTGTGTTTGACTCTGCTTCTACTTACTGTGAATCCAAGGAGAGAATAAAACTTTAGTGCTACTCTGTAGCAGGACTGAAGATCCTCCTGCAGTCTTGGTTGCATAGCCCTTGACTGAAATGGCTGTGAGGTTTTAGGAGACAGTCATGTTCCAGCAATTTCCAGCCTTCTGGATGTCTGCTGGGTCACTGTGTTCCTTTCTTGGTTGAATATGAACAAGAGCGTAGCTCAAGAGTCGTGGTGCTTAACATCTTGTTTCTTACTCTCTTCCAGATCACCAGAAACTGGAACGTGAAGCTCGAATCTGCCGACTTCTGAAGCATCCAAATATTGGTAAACCTCCCTGGGCCTTAGAGGGATGGGGGTGAGAGAGGAGTAATGAATGTCTCACCTAGCATGCTGTGAGAGAGCAGATGTATTCTGAATGTTCACAAAACACTCGTCAGACTTGCCTCAGTTTCTCTCTTTGATAAATTCTGCACATGATCCTGTCCAATTCCTTTGCATCCTGGCCCAGATGTTCACCAAAGTGTGCTGTGTTGCCATCCACTCACCCATGCAGACCTGTCCAGCTCCTTGGGTGGTGCATGACTCTTGTCTGCTCATCTGATATTCTGTAGTGGGAGTGAGCTGTTGTTTGTTTTCCCCGCGCTTCTCTTCCATTTCCTCTTCTTGGCACTCTTTGATGTATCTGTTTAAGTGCTGTATTCAGAACATGCCCATAGTTGAAGGAGGGTGGGCTACTATGGCAGCTCTTCCTATTAGAGTGGCCGCTTCCGCTTGCTTTAAAAACAAAAGACAGGAAACAAATTGCCCATTCTGGCAGTGGTAAGAAAATTAATAAATAAGAAAATTGAGGGTGATGGAGTAAAGGAATAGTTTTGTTTAGAAGTATAGGAAAAGGCAAAATAAGGCACAGCTTCAAACCAGAACTATATTATTTACTGAACTGTAGGGAGGGGGCATGGATTTTTATCTGCTTTCAAAGCACCAAGGAAGTTTGTCCTTTTTTTTTTTTTCTAGAGAAATTTCACATTGCTGGAAGTTGCTTTGAGCAAAACAATTAGACCATTAATAATCTCTTTATTAGGATCTTTAAATCAACAAAGCCTCTAGGATCCTCACTGAGGTCTAATTTGAGTTAATTTAGTTAAGAAAACATCACAAAATACCAATCTGCCACCTTCAACCAAACCACTGTTAAATATCCCTGTCTGGGAAACCTGTGATGCATTACACTGCCTTTCTTTTGCATAACCCTATCTGTCAGTGTAGATAACTTCTTAAGGGCATTTGTCTGGGCTCCTGACTTTCAGCTTTGTAAGCATTTGCTCCCGTCCTCTGAAGACCTGGGAGAGGAAAGGTGCCTCACAGCAAACCCTTGGACTAGCATCTGTAGCCTGTTCCACCTGTGATGAAGAAGCAATTTCCACAAACTTGGGACCTCACAAAATACAAAGCATCTTAGAATCAGCTTTTTGAGAGAAAGCTTTGTTGCATTAGACTGTAGTTGTGGAGGTATGGCATGAGGAGAGGAGCAGTGGTCACTTTCTACAGCAATTTGCACTGATGGATATATCAGCCAGTAAATGTATTGCTTGGCAATATTCAGAATGACTAAACCACATATTAGCTAGTTATCGAGCTTCATTTGTCCCGTAAGACTTGTTGCACTTGGTTTAGTAGGTGATGTCACTTTTTACTTTGGCCTTAACTTCACTCACTTCCATCATCTCTCCTTTTTATCATTTCTTACAACTTTTCTTGCCAGGCTTCTCACAGAGTAAATCATATGCACAAGAGGAAAACTGCTTTTATAAGTAAACCGCACGGAAAACAGAAACATATCACATTCCTGGGACAATTCTGCAGCTTGTGCCTCATCTGTAAGGCTCGTCTCCTGTTGTATCATGGTTTGGAAAAGACAGTTTGGGGGAATGTCAGTGGTTCTTGCATTTTCTGCAGAGCAGTTCTTGTCTTCCTAGAAAGAACAGTTTTTATTGTGAGATAAATAGACTAGTCATTCTAAACTCAACGGGTGGTCACAAATAGCAATAAGGGAGTTAAGTTTTATGCCTACAGCACAGAATCAAAGTGTGTTGAATAAGACCTTAGTAAGTCACATGGTCCATTCAGCAGTCCTGTGAAAACCTTTTATACCTGGCTGGTTCCAGGCATGTTTGTTCTTAAAACACTTGAATGCTCCCACAGCCCCTAGTGGCAATCTTTCAAATGTTTAATTCTCCTGTCAGTTAGCCGTTAGGAAAAACATACTTTGCTGCTATCTTAGCTTGTTGTTTCTAATTCTATCCAGAGGTTATGTGGAAAGTAGTTTCTCTTTCTTTGTAACAATCTTTTACATATTTGAAGGCTGTTATCATGTCTCTCTTTAGTCTTCTTGTTCTTCAGACTAAACAAACCCAGTTCTTTCAGTCTTTTTCTCACATGTCATGTTTTCTAGACCTTCCCTCTTTCTTTTATTTCCTTTTTATTTTTCTTTCCTCCTTCCCTGGACTTTCTCCAGTTGTTTCATACCTTTCTAAAGTGCAATGCCCAAAACTAGATGTAAGATTCTAACTAAGGCCCTGTCAGTGCTGACTAGAGGGGGAAGAATTGCTTTACCTGTCCTACCAACGATACTCTTGTTCTGTATGTCAGCCTATGAAACTTGCCATTTAAATATATGGTTGGTGCATGTTTGCTTCCTGACACATCATTGCTCCAGACTACTTTCTGCAGAGCTTCTGGCAAGCAGCTAATTTTTCCATCTTGTATAGATGAGGTTTCCTATCAAAGTGTACATTGCATTTGTCTTTAATAAAACAAATAAGAAGAAATTCACTCTGTGGATTGCCCCCAAGATTTCTCAAGACCGTTTTGATTTATCTTCTGATAGTGTAATAGGGTTTCCAACTCCCTTCCTCCAGTAACATGTTCTTTAATAACAGTGTCATATAGTACATCATGTAGGTAATAAATAACAGTGTTGAATACTGTTGGACTCTGGACAGACTCTTTTTTCGATTTTGAGTATGTTTTTCAATAAGTTGTATACACTGATCTAAGCTAGTTCTGAATACACAAGTTTGTCTAAATTGGTTATAGAAGTAGCACAAAAGATGCTGTCTAAAGCCTTGCTGAAGTCCAGATGCTACACGCATTGCTGCTTCCATATTCCTTGGAGTTGTTATGTTGTCATAGAAAGGAAACATGTTGTTCTGTCATAGCAGTAGGCTTTTTCCTTGAAGTGTGTATTAGCAGTTAGTAATCACCCAGTTACTGCTGTTCGATGTTGTAAGCTCTTCTGAATGATGAATATTCAGTGTGTTGCCTCAGTGTGAGCTATGCCGGTAACACTGCACCAATCCTGAAGAATTCTGCAGATTTTATACTTGCTTTAATTTTCCCACGAAGTTTTTTTGCTACTGTTTTTGTTGCAAAGTGAACTGCAGCATGTCCTGCTCTTTTACGGTGACCTCAGCCTCTAGTGGGTCTGCAGTAAAGGATTGGAAGTTAGGACTCTGTGAGTGGGCTCCTTTCCTCTCCTGCCTGTGTACAGGACATACAGGCAATAAACCTATTGTTGTATTTGTGGTGGTTCTTACCCATTTGCTGCAAGTAAGTCTATCCTGCTGTGGAGATTCTGGACTGCAACACATTGACCAGAAAACTGCTACTCTGATAAAATAAAGGTTACCTTAGGTACAAAATAATGGTGATATTTCCACTTGCTGCTTGCTTTGTGAAATTACTGCTTTCTGAGTTATTCTAACATGCCTTCATCAAATCTCAGCCCTAATTATAGGCTATTGCTCTGTAACTGGGTGTTTTGTTTGTCTTTGGATGCACATTAAGGCCAAGGTAATCACAGTGGAGTAATCCTGTGATTTACCATGTAATCCTCCTCCTTACAGTGGAGTAAGGTTGTGGGGTTGCTTTTTTTTTTTGTCTGCTTTTGGATAGAAGAAAGTTGACTTGAGGCACTGAGTCCTGACTCATGGTACATACCATGTTCTCATTGCAAACCCCTCATTTGAATGTGCCATTATAGCTGGTCACCTCAGGCTTCAGTTTAGTAGAGGAAAGACTTCTTCCCATAACTTTCAACTTGGCTTTTTTCCCTCCTGACAGCTCTTAAGAGTATTTTTCATTCTGGTCCAGAGGAACCATTTGCCAGCCATGCTCACCAAATACAGCAGAATTGGACAGAGATCAATCAGTGATTTGTTCGCTCCAAGAGATGTACCCATTACTGAGGATATGGGAGTGTTAAAGAGAGGCAGAAGGCAACATCATTAAAACCCCATTGTCTGTAAGCAGATAAAATGCCTGTAGAAGTTGGCAAGAGTCATGGCTCTGTGGGGAATTCCACTTCTTGAACAACTTACTGTTCTAGTGATTCACTTATCTATAAATCTTGTGGGCATTTGACATGGATGTGTTTGGGAGCGCATAGAAGAGAATGAGATGGCTGTCTTTTCCCTTGGTTCCCGCTGGAAAGAGTGGGTTTCTATAAGCACACTTATAGCCCTGACCCTTTGCAGACACTTTCCTGATTGTGCTGCTGAAGCTTGTGCAACGGCTGACTTTACCTTCGCCTTCTGTTTGGTGTAGAGCTAAATTTAAATGTGTTGAATATCGACTCTTGCTTACTGGAACAGGTCTTTTGATCTTCTGCTTAGTTGTAAATTTAATTTCAGTCAGTCTATGTATTTGATTTTTTAAGTCCTGCAATTCATTCACTACATAGGAATTCTCTTGTGGGGAATTCATTTTTTTCCTATGCTTCCTGCTACCAGTCAAGAGCAGTGACATAGCTGGGAATCGCAGTATCTTCCTGCAGTCCTGTTCGGTGCAGATGTGAAGTTTGGCACAGTGCTGAACATGCCCTTTGCTGTCCTAAGACTCCCAGAGCAATAATGATGCAAAATTCAATAATGGTCTTCATTCATGGTTTTGAAAACTCTTCTCTAGCATTTCTGTGTTGTCCTGCAAGAGTAGGCCTGGGGCTTGTTCAGTGCACCACAGAGTCTGCTCTCTGCATGGATTTTGTCCACTGTGGTGTTAGGTGTTCTCCTAAATTTTCTTTGTTACACTGGAGTGCCTCCTCTTTGGATCTGTCATCAGGTGATCTGCACGTTCTTAGATCTTTTTAACCCAACTATGGGGAAGTAGTTCTTCAATATATTTTGTTCACAGTTCAGTCTGAGCAATCTTGGTTGGTTATTGTGTCCCAGCTCATGGCAGCCGTTGCTGTGAAAAACTGCCTGCACTTAGGTCTAGAATAATAAAAATACATATTTTAAGAGAGGCTGGTAGTAGCCAAAGAGCCAGAGCCAAATTATTTTTCTTTCTGCCTTCATATTCTTTGCTGAACTGCTTCAGAGTTAATTTCTTTGAGGGAATTTATAGCAGTAGTGAAATGCTGTCCTCAGCATCTCTTGGAATTATTGCTTTTTCAGGTTTTTCCTGCTTCGGACTTGTTCTCCAAAATATACTTGCACCTGAATTCTTTCATTTTAACCTCTATCTGTTGGCTTCTCTCAGCATAAGCCACATATTTAAAATGGGGAGAAAATACACAGAAATCTCCTGTGATGTAGAAGAGTTTCTTTTGACCCAGTTCAGTTCTATTTCCTTTGACAAGTGGTGTGTCTTCCTAATACCTCTGTCCTGTGGGTGTGATTCTGACGTTTTGTGTATTAAAAAAGGTCTCCGGTTTGTGTGCCCTTACATGATGGGCACACAAGGTGCAAATTGCTGCAAAGACCAAGAAGGATGCTGTGCTTCTGCGGGCAACCCAGCTGGAGAATCCCACATAAGTAGCCTGGGTGCATTGATCATGTCTGCAGACCTAATACTGGATTTGTTGTCTTAGTGGTATCAGCTACAATGTAAGGTTCTCTCATTCCTTATTTTGAGATACTACTCTTGATAAGCAGGCCCTCACTTTTTGCCCCTGCTGCCAACTTGGAATGTTTTCCTATCACCTTTTCCTTAATAAGAGATGTGAATTGCTTCCTTAGTGAACAAGAAAAGAGCGTAGGCTGTGTTTTGCTGTAAACAGCAGATTTCCTTGTTTTCATTTGGCTGCAGACATCCAGACTGCCTTTGCAACTGGGACAGAAAGGAACTTATGTGCAAAGAATAGTTAAAATGCTGGGGATTCTCCAGTGGTTTGGCCACTGCTCGCTGCCCTATGTAAACTCTATGGTTTCCAAGTAGGATGTTCCCCTACCTGGCCTGCTGTTTAAAGCTGCTGCCCTGAGATTTCTGCTGGGGGAATGCTCCTTTTCTCGGGTAAAACTGGTGTTGAGAGGGGATGGCTTGGGGAAAGGGAAATGGGGGGAGAAGAGACCTTGTAGCAAGAGCTGTGTTTTGCGGCTGAGTTACTGAGCAGCTTTTCCTTGGAAGTGGTATGGGGCTGTGCTTCCTGAGCTCAGACAATGATGTTCTTGGCCTTATGTCTTTAACCCACTCTCTTCTTGCTTACACCCTTTATTCCCCACCCTATCTCCTTCCCAAAAAAAAAATAAATCACAAACCAGACAAAAAAAAAAAAAAAAAAACCCAACCAAACAAAAAAAACCCAATAGCGGAAAAAACCCCAAAACACCCAAAAAGAATATCAGCTAGAGTGCATCCCTCTGGGAAAGTCTGAGCCTTCGAGCTGCAAGTTCCTATTTATTCTTTACAATCCCTGCACTGTTAGGGATTTAGGTGAGTGCCCGTGTGTGTCTGGCTGAGAGGAGGCTCCCCAAAACACCAGGCAGCCCAGCTTTCTAGTTCCCATTCTGATTCTCCCAGTTACTTCTTTCACTAACTAGTGTTTATTTACCTCTTCTTTTCTCCCTATTCTGCTGCCTATTCCTATACCTTTTCCTATAGTTTTAAGGAAAGTGTTTGTCCATAATCCCTCTCAGTTTGGGAACTGAGTAACAATTGTGTTTTTCTTCCTTGCCAGAGGATGAATTTACTCTGTCTGTGGTCTGTACTAAGGAGGTACTCGTATTCCATTATTCATATATTTAGCTGTGAGATTTATCTGTATGCAAGCAATCCCTTTAAAAAAAACAGTGGGATGATGGCCAGACTCATCCCACCCACAGGTACTGCAAGTGCCGGAGGAGGATTCCCCCACTGCACATCCCCCTCCCTTAAGAATAGCACTGAGGAAACTGAAAGAGCCTCCTTTGGGGTTCCCCCTGCCTGAGCACCAAACAGAACAGAGGGACGGCTACACTCTGGTGAAACTGTGCAAGCAACAGCTTGCCTTTTGAACAAGCTTGTCTCTGTGGCAAGGTTCCATGACTGTCCTGGGCAAGGTGAGAAACAAGTTAATACAGCAAGGCTGGGGGGGATGCATGGGCATACACTGCTTTGCAGCACCAGAGGCTGTCCCTGATGGCAGGAATGTGTGTACTGCAGTTATAGAGCCTGTATGAGACCTAAAATCTGTCATGGCCTCTATCTTTGTTAATTCTAATGAACTGGGTGTTCTCTGTGTATTTTCTTTGCTATACCGATAAAGTTGGCTTGTTATTATTTGGGGGGTTTATAGGAAAAGCTGTCATACAATAATAGTGGTTATCAGAAGCACTTTGCTTATCTGGCATGTGGATAATCGGAAATTATTAATAACAATTCTGGATGGTCATGATTGCACTGTTATCAGGAGAGTAGGAAATATTCCTGCTAATGCACTGGTTTTGGCTCATGTAATGTTTAAGTAGGGCATACTAAATGTCATGTATCTTGCGCTGAACTTCAGCCTTTCGATACAGACGTTGCAAAATCAAAGGAAAAAATAACATTTAGTTGGCGCTGAAATGGTTTTTAAACTTACTTTGTTTTCTTTTTCTACTTTTGCTTTTTACCTCTGCAGGACTAGTTTCCTAACAGGACACATACTGTTCTCCCTGGAACTTCTTTCTAGGCCGTGAATTTCTGTGCATAAGGGAATTTTCCCCAACTTGGCATTATGCATGGTAGAAAGGGCACTGTGTAACCTAATTTTTTAGGGCTGGAGTGTTAAAAAGGTTACAGTGAGACCATGGTGAGGGGCAAGAAAAAGCCTACCCACCTCTGCGGTTGTGTATGCCTTTTCATACTCCCTTAGGACTGTTCTTGTCTGGTTTTGCAGAGCCTGCAGCAGCTTGGTTCTGCCTGAACTGGACCAGAATGTTCACAAGCCCTTCTCTTCCATTTTCCAAAGCTTCAGAACTGCAATTGGTGTGAAATGCTGCGGGCTCGGGGAGTTCACAGCGAGCTGGTATATACCCAGCATACTGTAACCTCTCTGTTGGATTTGGGAGGAGGAGGAGGGAAAGAGTCCACGTTCCTAAGGGACTGGTTAATAACAGCATGCTATGTCCTGTTAGCTAACTGTCCTGCTGCTTTTAGTTACTGCTTTAACAAAGCTGGTCATTAGCTGCTGGGACAGATGATTTCTAGAGGATTATTTGCATTACACAATTTCATGCTTTTTAATAGCAACTTTTTAATTAAAAGGAGAGTCCTTTTGGAAGCAGCCTGAGCAGCTGCAGCTGAATTCTGTGTGTCTAATGTAATTAGAGGAACAGCTGGGGTGGGAGCTGAGCACCCAGCTCACAGGCAGTCGCAGGTTGGTGGTGGCTCCTTGCGGGACAGGCCTCCTGAGTGATGTGAGCCGTGCAGGAAGCATCCTGGCACATAGCCAGGCTCTGAGGTGTGGGACAATTCCCATCCTGGCTGCCCAGGCTGGCAAGCAGCTGGGAGAGCGGGGAGTGGGTGGTAGCCATCTGCGTCAGTTGACTTGTCACTCGTGCTGCCACGGAAGATGGTGCTCAGTGCGCAGTCTGTCAGGCCGTAGGTATGTGTGTCTGTAGTGTCAGCATCTCCCGGTACGCTGGAGGGTATCTGTGGAAGAGGACATCAGGCAGGTTTTAGCCTCCAGTTTTATTCTGCTGCTTCTGGGATGCACAGCCTCTTGAAATATGCCCCTTGTGGTATCTCTTACCTCTTCTGTTTCTCCATGATACAGGCAAATGTCTGATGTCTGGTTAGAAACTGTTGAGAAGTGAAGCTGTGGCTGTTTCTAATGAGTGGCTGGCCTTTAAATAGCATTGTTCAGGACAGAAGATCTCAGAGCACTTTTCAGTTTGCACTACTAAGGTCGTGTGCAAGAGTTCCTGCGTTGCAATTACCACCACGTAGAAGACAACCAGAAATCCCTGTTGCCATGTATTAGCTCTGCTGAAGGTACTGCAACATGGGCTACTTGAGAGTCCCAAATATTATATAATCACACCACACAGTGTGTGCTGGTACACAGGTAGTTGGCTGATAGTGTCCTTTACATTCCTATAATATCCACATGCTTTACGCTTAACAACACCAGTGGACTTGGCAGGTAAGATTATCGTACTCTATAGCTTGAGCACTGTCCCTAAGGACAGGCAAAGACCAGTGGTATGTAGGAGCCTATGTAACCATTTCCTCAGCAGAGACGAGTAATTGCAAAGTGAAGATACTGGAAATTGGCCCATGAAATTATTCTTCTGTTTGTGTATTTGCCTGTTGTTGGGACTTTGATAAGTATTTTGCTTTGCTTGCTGAGATTTACTTCGCAGCTGGTTGCCGGAAATGGCCTTGTGTTACAAGAGCCTACCTCCCCAACCATGGGCTGATCCCCCACTCAGCCCTGCTCTTCTGTTTGCTATGGATGTGGGATATAGGGGAATGTTCATCCTGGGCCTTTTACGTGTGACCTTTTAACTGTGAGACGCCTGTTCCTTTTCAATGTCCTTTTATGTTCCTGTAGTTCAGGTAGACTTTTATAAGAAATGAAAGCTCTTTGCTGATTTCTTCATGATTCACTTCAACTTTTGCATTCACAGAGACTTGCTTTGTGTGACTCAGCAGCAATTTACATTGGTTGTTAGGCTGCTACAGTTTGCGTGAGGGCGATTTTCCCCTTGTGCTTACTTACTTGCTTAGTGTCACACTCGCGTCACACTTGCACCGCATCGGGGAACTGCAGCTGCCCGTACAGGGTCACTTTATTCAGGCAGGGAATGGAAACCATGTGGCTTACTTACTGTATTGCTGTTTCTCACTAAAATGCTTAATTTTCTGTAGTTAATATCATGGCTTATTAGTACTTTTTTTCTCTAAAATAAAAACTGTACATGCATGAGGATTTTGAACCACTTTGAAGTATCGGTTTGAAGTTTTGTTCTTGAGGCAAGATTTCCAGCAAGACTCTGAAGACAGCAGGCAGAGAACAGTAATAGTCACAGCAGATGTTCTTAGAAAGCACTTGAACTCCTGGTACCCAGCTGCTGTTAGGTTCAGTAACCGCAGCATGTCCCCTTGAGCCGCTCACTGTGATATCTGGCTTTGTGCAAATGTTCTGGGTTGCATCAGGGCCTCAGGCCTGACTTAAACACCCACACAGGACAGATGCGTAGCTTACATCAGGTGGGGTTGAAGGTCTGAGGTTTTGGGGAAAGGGGGTGATTTGGTCTCTCTGTTTTTAATGTTGTTAGTTATTTTAACAGAAGACCAGCTTTTGGGAGATGCTTCCTGTGCACCTAAGACCAGTTTACATGGGATGAGGCTGGAGAGGAAACTGAGGGACCCTTTTGGGTGCTTAAAGCATTCAGCTAGGTTGTGCCTTGTGTGTAGTGATGCATTGCGGCTCTTTAACAGTGCAGGGTTACAGGTGTGCATTTAAAATTGGAGGGACAGATTTAGGTAGCAGTCTCTCATTACACTTGGTGGAGTATACATATACAGTATGGAGTCTTCATATACAGTACCAGATTCAGGACTGTATATGAAGAAAGTCAGGCAAGTGGTGAGGCACACTTTCTGCTGACTGACCAGCTGGTACTGGTGCAGATGATATTTCTATTTAACAGTCTGTAACAGTTCTGCTCCTTTGGATAGCATTTGTTCTGGCATTGCTTACTACTGCTGTAGGGTTTTATTTATTATTTCTGAAGTTATCTGTAAGACTTAACAGTTGTAGAAATCAGATGTGCTTGTGAGCTCTACAAGCCCTCCATTCTTTGTGTGGATGGGAGTGTTCTGTGCTTTAAAACCTTGGGTGAAGTCTTTCACTGTATCCTGTAACTGATTTAGAGCCTGACTAAATCAGGCACTGATTTGTCTGACTTGCTTCTGTTTTCTTTCTTACTCCCCTCTCCTTGACTGTTCTTGCTAACCATTGTAGTACGTGCTCTTTCATCCATCAGAGACCTTTGACGTGGAAGCAGTCATCGGGTGACCCTGGCTGTGTGTGGTGTTGGCAGGGACTGATTTCCCCCGTCTGTAAGAATCCCTGTGTTAAGAGTGTTTGTCTAGGAAGAAATATGGTTTGAACTGCTGCTTCTGGGTGACAGAATCAGTTACTAGAAAGAATCTACTTCATCTTCTGGTGAACAGAGATCAGGTTCCTTGGCAAGTACTGGGCTCTTTTGTAGTTTGATCGTCTTTTGGAAGACCCCGTGTTGCTGTTGAGCAGCTTCCCTGTTGCTCTGACTTGAAACTCTTCTTATCACTTCTTGTGATGTGTGTATTGTCTAGCCTGCAGCTAGGCATAGATGTCACTGCTCCCCTGATGAGAGCCAGAAAGAAAAGGGTTCCGTAATATTTTTGAAGAAAAGGTTAAACTGAATGAATACTTGTAATTCCCCATTTTTCTTATCATGGATAGTTGTGGGGAATCTTTTACTCCCCAGCATCTACAAATTATTGTATTTCTCACCCTCTCATATCAACAGGTTACACAGGTATGAGCACCCTGCGTGGACTCTGCTCAACCTCCTGGGTGAACCTGAACTTGTGGTAGTAATGGAGATCAGAATCACGGAATGGTTGGGGCTGGAAATGACCTCTGGAGATCATCTAGTCCAACCCCCCAGCTAAAGCAGATTGACCTAGAGCAGGTTGCACAGGGTCACGTCCAGTCAGGTTTTGAACGCACCTAGAGGAGACTCCACAACCTGTCTGGGCAGCCCTGTTCCAGTGCTCTGTGAATCAAAGTAGTTTTCACTTGTATTCAGATGGAACTTCCTGTGTTTCAGTTTGTGCCCATTGTCTCTTATCCTGTCACTGGGCAGCATCCTCTCAATACTCACCCATCTGATATTTGTATGCATGAAGATCCCCTCTCAGTCATCTCTTCTTCAGGCTAAATAGGCCCAGCTCTCAGCCTTTCCTCATATGAGTGATGCTTCAGTCCCCTAATCATCTTTGTAGCCCTCCACTGGACCCTCTGCAGCAGCTCCTTGTCTTTCTTGAACTGGTGAGCCCAGAAGTGGATGCAGTACTCCAGATGTAGCCTCACTAGGGCAGGGTAGAAGGGGAGGATCATCTCCCTTGACTTGCTGGTCACACTGTTCCTAATGCAGCCCAGGATACCATTGGCCTTTTGTCCACAAGGCACATGGCTGGCTCTTGGTTAACTTGTCCACCAGGATCCCCAGGTCCTTTTCCACAAAACTGCTTTCCAGCAGGTCAACTCCCCTCACTGCTGCCCTGAACCTCACTTTAAGCCTAATGTTTTGAGCTGTTACTAACTGTTCCCATGGGAGGGCTGCTGTCATCTTTCCTGTAGCTTTTCTGGAGTTTGCTGCTGCACCATGTACTCCCTGAGCTTTGTTACCTCAGCAGATTAAATCCTGTGCTGATTTTGTTCCGGCGTCGCTCTGGGCCATAGCGAGGAGGCAGCTCCCTTGTTGAGTTACTGACCTGCATCCTGCCTCCAGGGCCTTCTTTTGCTGTGCAGCCCTAGGGTGATGTACAGCATCAGTATTTATGGACTGCCCCTGTCCTCCTGTCATTGTTCCTCACCTAAGGATGCAAATAGTGTTTTACTGTCCTTGAAGGCTCTTTCTGCTGCCTCTGCCAGTCTCTGACAGCTGAATTGTGACTTCCTTCCCTTTTCTTAATGTATCTGTCAAAATTGCTCTCCTCAGGACAAAGAAATAGCACCAATCAGCTTATTTGTTTTATTTTCTGACATAATTTGCTGCCTGCATCTTTACATCAAAGTTTATTGTTTGCTATGTCTTCTACCTCCAGAGGTGTTTGCTGTTCCCTTTTCATGGCCACTGCTGTCAGCCTGCTGATGGCTGTGCTCCTCCTCTGTCATGATTTCACTCATACTGCTCTCCTCTCTGCTTGATTTCTTTCAGTGTTTTGATGACCTTTCAGGTGCCAGAGGAAGGAGAATGCTCTCTTGTGCACACCAAGCGTCACCAGACACGATCTTGTTAACACATTCAGCTTTCCTTGAAGTTTCTCCATCTATTCCCTCTTCATAAGGGCTCTTCACAGACTTTTGCCTGTGTCCTGGGCCTCAGCTCTTGTTCATGTGCCTGTCTGCTGCATTTACCTCAAATAGTCTTGGGCACTGGAGTAAAAACTGCCCTTTGCTGGGAATCCAGGTGTCCGTTTCAGCCATTTCCTGTCTTGTTTCCAGTCTTGAATGGAAAACCTTTCTCCTAGAAAATACCTTTCTCACTTGCATTTCTGTAATGCTGCCTTTGTTAGTCTCTGCCAGCTGCTCAGGACGCAAGTTTTCTGTAAATACAAAATTGTATTACAATGAAGTTATTACAAAGCCAAGTAAAACAGCTTACTTGGAAGAAGATCTTTATTGCAGTGAATGATTTGAGGAACAGAGTTCATAAAGGTGATGTGTCTCTGTTTTCGTGCTGTAGGAACAGCATGTTGCATCTGAAACACCTGTGTTACTGGTACTCTAACTGTACTTGCTTGTTTGTGGCATTACCTTGGGTGAAGTGCTCCTCCCAGACCCCTGTGGTTAGATGCAGTAGAAATGCTAAGGAAAGGAAATTGATCAAGAGGCCAGGTCAGAGAGCTTGTAGATAAAGGCAGGGAAAACACAGGAAAGCATAGGCAGAAAGAATAAGGAAAGAACAAAATCCTTTTAGGAAAGGTACTGGCAGTGGACTCTGCACATCTGTGCTACTCTCAATTTTGACTTTGTGTTTGCGTGCATGTGGGAGGGTGCCTTAGCAAAGGAGAGTTGCAAGGAGAGGGGAGAGCGTTGAGAACATTTGCAGAAGCTGTTCCATATGAGGTAGGAACATGTGCCAAGTGCTAGTTTGAAACATTCCCAAGACAATGATGATAGCTGATGTCATGCGCCAATAAGAGGTGCAAACTGACCTCTTAATACTGGCAGAGAGAAAATCATTATGTTGAGAAAAGTCAAGACAGGTCATCTGTATTTTATGTGGAAGAAAAAGGAAAACGGGGAAGAGAGGCAAAGGTACCATTCAAGTGACCAAGCAGGATAACAAGATTTTTCTTGTAGGGATGAGAACAGTAATGGTACTTTGGTCAATACTCGATTAAAAGGTGTTACAGTGACTGAGACACAGCCTAGTCTCAGCTAAGTGCTTCAGTCGGGCAAATCAACAGGGGAAGACTGTAGATGGTCATGTGAAGACAACTAGTCCTGGTCAGGGTGTGAAGGTTGAGGCATCGAAGCAAATAGGATTGCTAGCTTGCAACTGTGGCAGGGAAAGTAGTGATGTTTTCCAGCAGGGGAGGAAGCAAAGAGCAGAGTAGGTAGCAATATGAAATTAAGGGCTTTGTTTCTTCCCAGGTTAGAATTAGTGCCTAGGTGTCCAATAAGCATCAAAGAAATTGAGATTTTGATTCAGACAATGAATCAATGAAAATGAAATGGGACTCTTCTGGCTGCATAGATACAGTAGTTACTGCCAGTGTGTAATGTGGGGAAAGCAGGACAGAGCCATGGAGACCTCACAATACCAGGGGACAGTGACCCATCATGGAGGCAACCCCAGTCCTGCAGGTTAAAGCAGAGAAGGAAATGGGAAAGATGAAGGTTAATTTAGGCAATAGGAGCAGAACTCAGAGGATAGGTAAGGAAGCTGAAGGAGAATGAAATTGTGAGAAGGGGAATGTCTGTAACAAACAGATCAGAAATAAATTGAGACAAGGAACTGAATTTTGTGTAAGGATTTGGAGCGTAAGTCAGAATGAAGTGAGGAAAAGGAAAGAAAAGGAGGAAACTTCATGGAGCTTTGCAGATGAAAGGCAGAAGGGACATCAGTGGCACTGACATGCGGATGAGGCTGGAAGTCAGTTTTTGGGGGTGAGGGATTGTTTGGAAATTCTGAAAATGGTTTGTTTTGGGAAATAAGAATGGGTGGGGAGAAATGGCAAAACAGGAGCGTGGAGGAAAGAGTAGGCAGACGTGAAAGGAGGGTACTGAAGGGTTAGAGAAGGAGAATGAACAGGAGGTCAAAGATATTTAGAGTTTGTTTTGACGCTGGGGAGGGGTGGGTGTATGTGAAGGACACCCATCTGTTCCTTTGAGATAATGGAAGGAGCACACGAAGTGAAGGGCATGGGGAATTAATAGACTGATTGGGTTGAGGGAGAACTTGGCTGTGTGCATGGGTTTGATTTGTGAAGTGTCATATTTGCTACATGCTCTGTAAACCTCCATTTCTTGATTATATTTTTGCAGTGCGGCTCCATGACAGTATTTCAGAAGAAGGTTTCCATTACCTCGTCTTTGATCTGTAAGTGTCTGTCTTTGGCTTTGATGATTCACCAGTGATACAGGCACGTGGATGCTTGACTAAGAGTGGAATAAAAAGCACCTGCATTAGTATAATTCTCCCTTCCTCTTTAGAGACCTGTAGATACCTCTGGCCTATTTGACAGAAATCCATAGACTGTGTGGTAGCAGATCGACCAGAAAGGCTCCTAGCAGCAGGTGCAGGTGTGGGATGGCAAAGGATGGCTAATCTGTATAGGGAGGCCGCTTGACTGTTGTCTCTGAGGCAGTCTGAAGGGGCCTGGTGAGGATTGTTCCGCCCAAGCTTAGCCCACCCAAGCTTAGTATATACTAAGCCCTGCAGAGGCACATGGGCAATTTGTGCCCAGTCTGTCAACAGTGTCCTGTACACTGCTGGTGAAGGGCCAGTCCAAGGGGTCAGTCGTATGGATATATCCGTGACGGTACCGTGCTGGTGGAGCTCTGCCCTGGCTTTCTGTGCTGCAGGTCCCCGCATAGGCTGCTGGAAAGAGCCCAGACAGATGGCTGCACATGCCCTGTGCCGCCTTGAGCTAGACGTGCACAGGCTCTGTAACCTGCCTTGTTGTTTTGCACTCCAGGGTTACAGGTGGGGAGCTCTTTGAGGATATTGTTGCCAGAGAATACTACAGTGAAGCAGATGCCAGGTAAGACTGTTTACGGACCCCTCTGTGTATGTGCTACATGCATTGGCAAGTGGGATGCATTTCCTGACTCCTGTTCTGTGCATGGCTTTGTTCTGACACTTGTTCGCTGTCCGGAAAATATTCCTCTTTCTGCTATCAGTGTAAACTATTGTCACTGGTCAGCCTAACTCACCACAGCTGTAGCCCTTGTTGCTTGCACAGCACTGCTGTCTTTGCCATTTGCAGATGCCGTGCTCTTTGCTGGGAGACCCATTGATAGCAGCTTTGTCTGCCTGATCCTTCTGGTGGTTGGTGACAGTGTGTCCCTAGTGAGCAAGTGTTGGCCTGTGGCTGTGAGAGCACTGTCTGCTTGTCCTCTGGTGTAGGGTTCTAGTGATGTGCCAGTGCTGTTGTGCAGACCCACTCAGTTTGCCCATGTCTAGATAATGGTTTACGGGGCAGGGGGGAGAGCAGGCTTTGAAAGATGTGTTTCTGTGGAAGTCCTCTCTGTGAGCTGGGTGGCACACTGAGAAAAGGCACAATGTGAGAGCAGCCTTCATATTTTAATATTAAAAAGATTTAGAGTTATGCCCTTCTGTTTTGGAGCGTGTCCCCCCTCTCCCATGTGTGAGCTTCCTGAAGTGCCTTGTGCTTGTCCCTTTGCTGCTTATGGTGGGTCAGTGTTTTGTATAGCAGTAGAGGATGGTATTCTCTGACCTGTCCATCTGCTGAACGTGCAGTGTTTGGAACCAAAGCTGGGTTTAAGCAGCTCTTGTTTTGTTTTAGCAGGGTCTGGGAGTGGCATGATGGCAACATTTCACCTCATCTTATTCCTCACCCATGTTCTTATCTAATCCTAACCTTTGCTGGAACAGGAATTAGGGAAACTGCGAGAGGAGAGGGGTAAGAAGGGAGCAGTGGATGCTGCTGCAGGGTAACCTTGGTAGGCAGTACTGTGAAGATCAGACCGAGTGTGAGCAAAGACAGAGCATGACCTGATAGTTAAGAGGAATCTGTGGGCGCTCATTTGCTTTCCCTCCTGTGCGCTTACAGCCTCTGTCTTCTAGGCATTGCATGATGCTTTTAAGTGAGGCATTGCACCATGCACTCCATTGTGAGAGCTGTCTGCTGATGGGGAAGGCCAGTGGGCTCATAATCTCTGATGAGCTCCTGGCGGAGAGGTCTGAGAGCCCTGTAGATGTATTCAGTGGGCTGCACAGATGTTATAGGCCCAGCATCTCAGACAGATACACAGTCATTCAATCTGTTCTGCCTTGAAGTTGGAAAGTTACGAGGTTGTCAGTCATCATCCTTCATCCTGTTCCTCTTGCCAGTGCCTGTTCCCTGAAGTGGTCAAGAGCTGGCAGTGACCAGCACTGCTCAGGAAAATTATGGCAGGGTTAGGGGAAGAGGGGAACAGTCTGTCTCTCTGCAAGGCTTCCTCAGGGTGCTCAGCCCTCTGACTGTCAGCTGGCCAGGTCTCGCAGTGCCCACAAGATGACAGGGTGAAACTCCTCCCTTTCTCTCCCCATGCTGAGCTGAATTCCAGAGCAGGCTGGGAGAGCGAGGGAGTGAGGTCCGTGCCAATCCGCTGCGCTTGGCTCGCCTGGGACACCTCACACTTTTGCCATTTTTGGCCAGAAAATCTCCCTCGCTCAGACTCGGCTCTGTTCTAATTATACATTTTTGTTTTGGGAGCGGGGAGATATTCATGGACTCCGACCCTGAGGATTGTACTGCCAGCTCGGGAGGGTGGGGGTAGCAAACACGCAGTGCCGCACTTCATCTTCCCTTCCTTCCCTCACCCTCTTCCCATCTTTTCCAGTAGCCAGTTTCTTTTCCCTCAAATATTTCACTCATTTCAAATCTGTTCCCCTGAGATTTGTACAGTTTGGTGCGGGGACTGACTGATCCTGCAGTGAGGGCGCAGACCCACCCGAGTTGCCCACATCTCGGTGCCTGCTGCCCAGCCATAGTTGTCTGAATGCCTACTGCATTCCACATCCAACCCTGGGAGCTGAGTAAACGTTTAGTGGAAGAGCTGTTTTCAACCAGAAATCTCGCCCATGGGTGTGTGGCACTGTCCTTAAGCGACAGGTGTAAATAACTTCTCGCTTCTGCCCCTGTGGTTGCAGCAGTGAGAATGGCAGAGACAGGGTTCTCTGTGAGTGAGGGGAGTGCAGCATACTGCGCTTAACAGGGAATGAATCTGCTTTTCAGATCACTAACCCCTTAAGTGGGATCTGTACTTAAAAGGCACCCAGCAAGCGGGTGTGTGTGCGCATTGTGTATGTAAAGTGCTCGAGATGCTGCTCTGAAAGCTTTGCAAACTGGCAGACACCCAGGAGTCGTCATCCTGAATTTGCTGGGGGAGGCTGCCGCTCTCTGAAAGTTTATTCTTTGCTCAGGACTAGCCCAGCTGAATGCTTCCTGGAGTGATTTGGCCTTGCTTACCCAATTTTGGCTGCTGTTTGTAGACACTTGGGTGCCTTGGTTCTCCTGTGTGGGGTGCTTACTGTTGGCTGAAGGGGCAAGTGAGATGCTCTAGTGTAATGGGGAGGAAAGGAAGGAAGTGATGGGAGGTAGGAAGGAGGCTTTGTGGCCCTGCTATAGATAGGGTGTTTAGCATCCTGTTGCTGAAAGTGCTGTGAGTGTCCAGCTGTGATGGTACTGAGCTGTGTCATCCAGTGGACATGGTGAAGGGATTCAGCCTGGGGTCTTGAGCTCTCCCTGACACAAATATAAAAGTTAGGGAAACAGTTCTGGGATGAGATGAGATGCCAAGTATATGTGTGTGTGTGCATAACTGTGTGTCTTTCCCTTTATCTTTCAGCCACTGTATTCATCAGATACTGGAGAGTGTGAATCACATTCACCAGCATGATATCGTGCACAGGGACTTGAAGGTAATATTTCCTCCGTGCCATGAAGGCTGAGGAGAGCAGCCAGGGGATCATTGGAAGAGGCAAAACAGGGATATACTGTGTTGCCAGCTGGCAGTGCTCTTTCACTTGAACAGGGCTCAGGGGTTCCTGAAGCACAAGTTTGTTCCTTCAGAGTTTTCTAGAGGGTGTGCTGAACTCCCGAGGAAGTTCTCAGTCTTCATGAGCCTTGCCAGCTCTCAGCCTCTCTGAGGCAGCTCCAGGATGGAGTAGTTGTGAACCTTGGAATGGAGTAGACTTTCAGAGAAACTTGGGTAGGCTTCATTATAATGAAGGACACTTTCTAGTCTGCCATTGAAGAGATCTCTGGAGACCTGGGGCAATCTCTGTTCAATCTGCCAGGTTGAGTTTGTCTGCACAGAGCATGTATATTTTTGTTCTGTGCTGTTGCCAAACACATACCATTGGGCTAGGGCAGAGCTGCTCAACAAGAACTTTTCACGTAATTTCTTCCTTCTCTCATCAGTAGAAGCTCTTTTAATCTAAACCCAAAACTGCTGGCCAGTTAAACACTGGGTGAATAGACCATTTGCCACATTATAACGCATCTATAGACCCAGAACCTCTGCAGTGTAAGTTGCTTTAACTCCCTTCCCACGCAGTGCCAGCTGTACTGGGAGCTGGGTAGGCTCCAGAATGAAGAGTTTTGTGCAGGAAGGTCTGCCTGCCCTGCAGCCCTCTCTGTCTGAAGTGGGAATGGTGATGGCCACCAGCAGTCCAGTTAAGTTAATGCAGGATGACACATGCTACCACTGCTGGTTTTGGTTTGTTATACATTGCATAAGGGGAAGAGTATAAAAATATATTGCAGAGAGCAAGGTAAAGGCATGCTGCAAGCTTGATGGCAGTGTTCTCCCAGTGTGTAGATCTAGTGGGCAGCCGTTAACCCTTAGTGTTTCTGGCAAACTCCCATGCAACACTTCTGGCCTTCTGATTTGGAGCACTGTGAAAAGATGCAAGCTGTCTATTGGTGTGGCTGCTTTGGAATAGACCTGACATCTTCTTTTGATAAAGCAGCCTTCAAGGGGCACTACTGCCCAGAATTAGGGCCTCTATGAGTATCAGTAGAGTTCTCCAGTACAGGATGGTTTAAGTTTTCCTTCACATCCTGTGTTTGGGTATAATCTGTTTTGCTTCCCAAGTTTTGTTTGTGTGAAAGTTGTGAACTTCTTTAGAACTTAGCTGCTGGACACTCCCCACTGCAGTTAATGTGTTTCTTCTGTTGCTTGCTCTGATTCACTGAAGCTGTCCAGGCCTGAAGAGTAGCCATTCCTTTTTGCAATAAGAGATCCTGTGCTCTTCATTTAATATTTAGCTCCTTGCCAAAAGCTTGGCCTTCAGGATCAGTGTGTAATAACTGCAGAGCTTGCTTCAAGAGAAGTTTTTTGCACCTCCCTCTCATAAGCCTGCTTTTGGCTGACATGCTCTTAAAGACCTTCAACTGTTGAGCTGCCCATAGGGATTGCAAGAAATTAGGGAGTTCATTCACATCCTTACCAAAAAACATGTGAAACCTGAGACAACCCATATTTATGTTGGCAAACATGCACATGGGTAAGCACCATTTGCCTTAAGGTGTTTGTAGCTGTATTTTAGAAGCACAAAGTTTCTAATTTGTCAAGCCAAGCCCAGGTGTGATCTGAACCTGGGAGAGATTTTCAGATTTCATTGGTCTTCCACTTGAGGGATTTGTTTACACTGGTGAATTTTCACCAATGTAGTTTGATTAACACAGTCTTTTCCACTTCCCATACAGTGAAAAGCCAGTGACATCCAAATGTATTGAGACTCAGTTCCTCTCCCTTCCATGCTGCTCATGGCAAGGACCGTGATGGGCAGGGCTGTTCTCCCTTCATTCAAAACAGAAGCAAGGCATGTGCCCAGTACTTTAAGGCAGGTGAATGGGTAAAGCATCATGTTCCTGTCAGGCAAAACAGGGATAGAGGATTGTCGTGAGATGAAACTGGTGAGCAGACTGCAAAAAAGACTTTCATCAGATTTGTGAAACTGAGACAAGTTTCTGTTTCTGGATTTCCAGTTTTCCATCTTGCTTGTTAAAAAGCTCAAGTTGATATGAATAGCACAATTTGTCAGAGGGGGGTAGGATGAGAAATCACATTTGTCCTGCCTATCTACAAGTTGGATTTCCTGCAGAGGTGTAATAGCCACCACCTTAAAGTCCCTGGGGTTTCAAAAGGTCCCACGTAACTAGCTGCTTTTGTGCTTCAGAGGAAGCTGCTGACACTCAGTCCATTTTTTGGAATTGTGTTAGTCCTCATGCTGAAGTCCTTTGCTGGAACACAACAGAATTATGATCAGAGTGAGATTCATGTGAGGGGCAAAAGTCTCCCTTTCCCGGCACATCGGGGAAGTGGCACGCTTGCTTGTTGCATATGCGATGGCAGCAGTAGCAAGACAGCATATTTTATGCTGCTGTAAATACGTAGCGTGAAGAAACAGCTTACAAGAATACTCACTGCTGTGCTGCTTTATGCCAATTTGAGGCTGAGGCTTTTTCTGTTAGGGATGAAAGCTACTCACTATCTAGACGATGCCTTCCCACATTACAGTGGTGTATTTGGCAGCCGTTATTAGCATCATATTTACTTTTCCAGTGCCTTGGGGACCATGTAATGTTCATGGGGAGAAACATCACTGCAGATTGTATCTACTGCATCCTTTCCCCCCACCCCTCAATTGCTCTCTGCGGGGATGACAGAAACAAATTTCGGGTTCTGTGCTACAGGAACTGTACTGCCAGTGCCCTCTGGTGTCAGCATGTAATATGTGGGCTGGGTGAGGAGAGACTGGCTCCCGCAGGAGTTTGTGTTAGACTTCAGGATTTTCTGCCACTCTAGGTTAAGGCCGTTTGTTTCTGTTGCTCTGTCTTCACCTGAACAACTTTAGTACATGCCTGCTAAATTCAGTCAGCAGATTGAATTCAGTGATGTGAATACTGAGGTAGGAGGGTTTAACAAGGGTGTCAGTCTTTCATTCTTACCCCCTTTTCTCTTTCGTCTCCCCAGCCTGAGAATTTACTACTGGCAAGTAAATGTAAGGGTGCTGCTGTCAAACTGGCTGACTTCGGACTGGCTATAGAAGTCCAGGGAGAGCAGCAGGCCTGGTTTGGTAAGACTGTTTGACCTTTCCCACTTTTGCTTCCTTCTTTCCTGGTGGCTGGTTGAGCTGCACCCTTCCTGAATACTTTCTCTCAGCATTTCCAGCATGCTTGTGTGTATGTAGCATTGCTGCTTCATTTCCAAGCACCTCAGCCTCTGGGTCCTTGGGCACGAGCCTAGGTGCAATAGAGGAAAGGATATGATAAATAAAGAGAGAAAAAAATGTCTGTATATTTCTCTGTTCTTGGTTTACAGTAGATGCTGGTGTCAGAGATGAATGCAACTGCTAAGTTTAGAGGCTGATCTGAACTTTCCTACTGCTCATCCTGAATTCTTTTGGTCATTTTACAGAAACGCATTTAACCTGGCCTGCCTCAGGCATATTTGGATCTGGCCTTATCTTTGTTTAGAATCATAGAACAGTTAGGTTGGAAAGGACCTTAAGATCATCAAGTTCCAACCTCCCTGCTATGGGCAGGGACACCTTACACCAAACCATGTCACCCAAGTCTTTGGCTAAAACATAATTAGAAATGAGACCTTCTCAGGCTAAACATCATCTCCAAGACTTTGCAGTGCTGCAGAGATTCTGGAGAGATGGCTGCTGCTCCTGGTCTGCCCTCACCATTTGGAACACAATCAAATGTGTTCCATATGGGTCTTGTGTTTTCAAACACCAAGACATTATATGTAACAGTGATCTAAGGCCTGGCATATGAGTTTGTGCCCAGCTGGTTGACATGGTATCTCTCTTTTCTGTTCTTCCTGCACTGCACAGACACTCAATCCCATCTGATCTCTCCTTTCCTCTCCCTGCCTTTTTATTGGTTTCCTAAGAAGTAGCTCTAGCAAATATGAGATGAAGGGTGGGAAATGGATTTTGGAATTTGTTTGTTACCACTAGTGGATTTTATGATATGGCAAGATCTCTTCTGCTTGGGTACTGTTAAGTACTTCATGTCATCCATTTCCTGGCAGGGTTTGCTGGCACTCCAGGCTACCTCTCCCCCGAAGTCTTAAGAAAAGATCCTTATGGAAAACCAGTGGATATATGGGCATGTGGTAAGATTCTGTTATAGCGTTTTACAATTAAACAACACCGTTTCATGTAGAAGAGCAATTCTTTATAACCTATTGCTGGGAGGGTATGCAGTGCTCCTTCTTGGGTGGAGAGATGAAGGCACACTTGAGGATAAGCACCTTGTGTAGATGGAGTTAATACTGGAGTCTGAACTCATTTGACTCTGGCTGCTAATTCTTTCCTCGGGCCATCTATCAGATGTTTGAGACTCATGAGATAGGACCTGTCTATGCTTTGCAGAGTCAGTTGTTTAGATAACTGTAGCAATTTCCTATTACTCTGACTATGTAGCAGATGAAATACTGAAGAGAGAGGACTTTTTTTTAAAAGCAAAAAATTAAGTGTAAATGTACCTGGGACTGATAAGTTAAAAGATATGTGATATCAGTGTTGCCTGACGTGGACTAAATGGTTCTCTGCAGGCCAAGAGTGTTAGCTTTAGTAGTGTCATTTTTGTCCCAAGATCATGCACAGTAAGCATGTAAAACTACAGTCCTTCCAAAAAGTCACTTGCTGCCCAGCAGCCCCAGGGAATGTGGCTTCATTTTATTCTGAAAACAGCTAGGAGTTGTGGCTCATCAGCCGTGGTAGCCACAGGAGGGTAGAAGGACATCATGCACCTTGTTCTAGCTCCTGGCACATGAAGTGCCAGGGTGAGGTTCAGCAGAGGAGAGGTTTGCACTGTCTTTCTGTACCTCAGAAGACTAAATATGATGGCAAATGAAGATATAGAGCAATCATTACCATGGGGACTGTCAAGAGGGAAGGAAGAGGGGCTGAAGGAATAATTGGCGTATTAGCCTAACCATAGTGTATCTGTGTCTCTCCCTCCCAGGAGTGATTCTGTACATATTACTAGTGGGGTACCCTCCCTTTTGGGATGAAGATCAGCACAAACTCTATCAGCAGATCAAAGCCGGAGCCTATGACGTAAGGGCACTTTCTTGCTGAGTACCTGCATGGGTGTAGAAGCCATCCAAAACATGGCACTATCTTTCTTGGTATTTAGCAGCAGGCCCCAAGCTACTGTGCAGAGCGATGTTTGGCATGTTCATACACCTTGTCTTCACTGCCTGGGATACAGTCCTCTCTGGGGCTTCTGAAAGAATATGAGGAAACATTGCAGTGGGCACCTAGATGTTGCTGGTTGTTAGGGAGATGCAGAGCTGAAAATGCAGATGATGGGAAATGGTGTCCTCTAGTGCATTTACCACAAAGTGCTGCAGATGTAGCCAATGTTAATTCTTTCAGGGGAGCAGAGGGAAGGTAGAAAGAAGGAGTCTGCCTTTATCAAGGCCTAATTAAAAGTATGGGGAAGTATTCTGTAGACTAATAGCTTAAATTGTGGCCTCTGGTCTCCTCATTGTCATAGAGGAATTTCTTCCAGCAGTGGAAAGCATGGAGCCCAGTGAGAAGACTGAATGGCAGGGGCTTTTGGAGGGGTGGCTTTGTGGTGGGGATCAGCTTGGTGGGTTGGAGGCTCTGATGAAAAGCCAGTTCACGGAACAGTTTTCAGAGCAAGGCAAAACTGAGGTATGAAAAGTGCTTGAAGGAGAGGAATAGCAAGGAGGTTAGTACTGGGAAGCAGAATGGTGTAAAACGTGGTTTGGGTACCACAGCTTGAATGTTTGACAAAAATTCTTCCATGTAAAGAGAGGCTTGGGAGGGACAAATGAACTTCTGGAAATCCTAGTTCGAAGCCTGCAGGCATGAATATCAAGAGGAAGTTGGGGAGTCTGCTTTGTAGGCTGTCTTCTTGTGTGTATTAAAAAAGAAAAGGCAAGGGTTCTGCTGGATCCCAGTTGCCTCCCGCTTCTGTGCCTGAGACCATGAGAGCGGCTGTACTGGTGAGAACAAAGGTCTGCCTAACCCCATGTCCTGGCTCAGTGGCTATCTGAGTGAAAGGAAAGTGATAGCCTTAAATGGACTCGTGTTCTGTTGTCTTCCTGCCCCTCTCGTTTCTGTGTTGCTTGCTATTTGAAGTTGTTTTGCACTAATTCTGTCAATGGGAATTTTCAGAGCACTTCAGGGGTTAAATGTCTGACTCTTCCTGTAAGTCATGAGGAATGAAGTGCCTGATACCTCCCATCTAAATGTTGTTTTTCAATTCTTACCTATAATGAACAAGTTGCAGTAGATTCCTCCTTTGTTTTGCCTGGTAGAAAACAGCTCAAGTTTTACTTGTGTACCTGCCCCTGGTGTCCTTACCCCAACAGGCCAGTATGTACGGGACTGGTCTGTTCTCTCTTGACCATAGTGGAAGTGGTAACTGTGAACTGGACTTTGTGCTGTTGGGTAGGGGTTTTGCAAGGCATTACCATGAATACTTCAGAGTTTGGATGGGAGAAGGTGTCCTGGCTTGAAAGCTCAGTATCATAATTTGAGTTGTCTCTTGCAATGTTAGCAGAACAAATTTGTATAATGCCTTGCTAATGCCCGAGAATGCAGAAATAGGAGTATGTGTGAAACAAATGAAGTGGTGTATTTTTATGTCCCAACTGAGCAAAGCACATAATGTAGGAAAAAAGAGATGGGATAAACTTTTTCTGAATAATGTAATACTGTAAGGAAGTGTTCTCAGGATGGATCAGTCTTTCCCCTCCCCTTAAAGACAGGGGACTTTATCCCAACAGCACATTTAGCTTTGTGTTCTCAAGTTCACCTCTGTTTGTACAGTAGATTCATAGGAGTGAGATGTACTGCATTTAATCTCAGCTGTCATCTATACAACATGCAAGCATCTGGAGGATACTGTAAATATTCATCTCTATCATTACTGGAATTATAGGAGAGAGCAGTTACCTCTCATGGGTAGCTGAAATACTTGAGAATCTTCTCTTCATTTCCATGCTTCTCTATTCCCATCCACTATTACATCTCTCTTGCTCCCCAAGCAATGATTTCTAGTATGGTAGCTGCTTGCTAACATCTTGACGGTGGGATGTTACACCTAAGTGACTGGTATTGTTCCAGAATATTGTGCTCTGTGGTGGGGAAAGTGACCTGGTGGGATGTTCTCTGTTAGCAGTTTTTGCTTTTCTAAGGTTTTGATGTAGTTAAGTGTTTATGATTTTGCATATGCTGTTACAACTTTTTAGCATGCTGAAGAAAGAGCAAGGTGGGGTAAAAAAGATACTGCTTGTGTTTTTCACGTTAGAACTCGTGTTCTGACAGATCTGTGACTTAGGTTTTTTGACTGTTGAGTGTGAAAGAAATTCAAAGGTCTGAGTGATTCCTAGAAAGCTTTTAAACTGATAATCTACCTGCCTGTGTCTGGTGAATGGTTACAGGTATGTTCTGCTGTCTGGTACCATTCATTCACTGGATTCTGTTCAGCGTGGGTTTTCAGAGTTGTATTTTGCAAATGTGTTAGCCCTGGTATCAAAAGGGCAAAAGCTGGAATTCAGCTGTATAGGAAGGAAAATCTCTTGTGCTAGTAGAAAACACTTCCACTTCATCTGTTCCTTCTTCCTCTTTCAGTTCCCATCACCTGAGTGGGACACTGTGACTCCCGAAGCAAAGAACTTGATCAACCAGATGCTGACGATAAACCCTGCAAAGCGCATCACAGCTGACCAGGCTCTCAAACACCCATGGGTCTGCGTAAGTGCTTTCCTTTATTACGGACTAACTTGTAGTTTACCCTGAACTGACCCATCGAGAAGACTTTGCTGCAGAGGAACCCAGAAAATTTGAAATATTTCAAATTGTGATTATTTTGTTTTTCAAGGCTGACCTTCAACACAGTAACTTCGTTACGCTGTGGGTCTTTACTGCCACTGTAGGGAGAAAAAAACCACCTTATTCTTTTAAAAGTCTTGTGAATGTCCACAGTTTCTGGTTTTCCTCACATGTCCTTGTATGATCCATATTATCCTAAAATGTCAGAGGGAGTTTGGCATCAGACAGAATATGTGAGGATTATTTTGGTTTTCATCTCTACTTCAGTTTATGGCATTGCATCTTTGCACCGTTGGAACATTTCTGCTGTGCTGCAGCTTAACTGGCTGTAAACTTGAAATCCGCAGAAGAGCTGTTGCTGTTCTGTGTATGTAGTTTCTGCCTTGCCAGCCCCCACACATAAGTGCTTTCCATCTTTTACAAAGTTGGCAAGGAAATCCCAGAAATTAAATGGGAGTGGGTGTAGGGAGGGCAGCAATGGTGTACTTTTATCTCTGCAGGATGAAATAGTTCCACCTAAGTCTAACCAGATGTTCTTGTAATACCGTAGCATAGTTCTGCTTTCTAGGATGTGCCTAGTGTGTTCCTTTGCCCATTTGTTCTTGAGAAATGATGGTGGTTTTTAACTTCCACCCCAGAACAACAGATCAGGAATTTAAACTTACGTGAAAATCTGTGTAACAGGAGTGTAGTGTCTGCTGTAGTGATGTGAGTTCCTTGGAAGTCAAAACTTCACACTAGCTGAGGCTTTGCATCTCTCTGGTTTTTCTCCTTGCATGCTTGTAATCAGTAGCAGTTCCTGTATATTTAACTTTTGTCCCAGTGCCTGTAACCAAAGATGCATGTATTACGATAGCTCGCTCCCTGTGGCAACATAATATAGAACAGTTCAGGAGAGGCTTTCCTTCTCTGAGTTATGCAGAGTTCAGTTTCACTTCACAGCCATTTCAGCCTCTCACCCAAACTGCCTCCTATTAGTCTGTTGTTTCCATTTGCTCTGCAGTCTCTGTGTGCAACATGCGTTTTTCTTTTTGGGGATGTATTGCTCCTCTGACGTAAATGTAGTAGGAAATCTTGAGTTTATCTGAGACACCGAGTTCCCTAACATCACTGAACTCAAGTTTGTGTCCTGACTCTTGTAAGCCCACACTGAAAAACCAGACATCACTGTCACTCCTAAGGAAGCCGGATGAACAGTGACCAACAAAGTTGTTAAAGGACAGTTTAGCTATGTTCTACCTCTGTGCTGGCATGTGTACTACAACAGGTGACCAGCTTTGATGGTAGGATCAGAGATTTCCTATGAAACTAACTGAATATGAGTACAGTTTACAGTTCTTTTGGGTATTGCAGAAGTTTTTCCAAGCAGGAGAAGGGTAGTGGAGGGTTTGTTGCACACTAATCTGCCAAGTTAGTAATTCACCCACTGTCCTTGTAAAGGGAATTCAGGCTTGTGGCTCTATGCAAGAGCAACAGCTACTTTGGCATTAGTCTCTGGTTTCCTCATGTGCTCTAAATGCCAGGCAGCATCAGTCTCTGGTTTCCTCATGTGCTCTCAGTGACTGGCAACACTTCTGGGAAGTTCTCTTTTGCAGCTGATGTGATCCCAGTCTGCTGTGGTGACAGGTGTGCATCACTGGCTAGAGGTTATATGCTCAGGTTTTTGCTCTGGTACAATAGAGCTATGTGATCTTTCCTCTTACACACTGAAAGTCTATTTCTGCAAAACTGATGCAAAGATGCCGAGGCCTCTGCCAGTCAAGCACTTAGATTCAGGAAGTTGTCATGTTCAGGAAGGCTACCGCTCACTAGTATTCACTTACCACTTGGAATTTCCCCTTAGAGCCATAACTAATGCCTAAGACCCATAACTAAACCCAGACCTTTTCTGTAGTGCCTCTAACTCAGTCCCCCATGGACAAGCTTGTTCATTTGATTTTGTTGTCTTACTGTCTTGGTTCATTTGTGTACTTGAGAGGCAGGGAACATTGATTCTCACCTATACCTCAGCCATAGAGTTTCTTGGGCACAGTCTTGTAATAGCCAGCCTTGATTTAACATGTCTTGCTGTATTGGGAAGTTAAGTTACGAAGTGTTGTAAGTGGTAGTGTTTTGCAGCCATGCAGTGGTGGGAGGCTTAGCCATGTCAGCTTGCATGTCGTGGTTGTGTGCAAGTGGTGCAAACTCCCATGGCTGATTTGGTTAAGGTATGTTCTTGATCTTATGCTGTTCCTGTTTTTCAGCAACGATCCACTGTCGCTTCAATGATGCACAGGCAGGAGACTGTGGAATGCTTGAGAAAGTTCAATGCTAGAAGGAAGCTAAAGGTAAGTATATGTTAGTTTGCCTTAAGTTTGGTTTTAATCCTCTGAACTTGAGGTTAGTATCTTCCTAGCAACAGTATTTTTCTTTTTATGATTAGTTCACTAACATTAGTGAAGTATCTTATGTGGTCCTCCAGTACAGGGTACTAAAGCAGTTTGTTGAGGAGTTGGGTAGTTTCTTTCTCCAAAGCTGTTAAGTTTCCAGAGCCTCTTCTGCTATATAATCACCCCTTCTACTTTATTCAAGAGGGTTGAAATAGAGCAACTAGTTCTTAAATCCTGGATCTTTTAGGTCTGATCACTCTCTGCCTCTCAGTAAGAGTGTATCAGTTGCCTGTAGCTGGTGCAAAGCCTGTGGCTTGTGCATTAAGCAGCTATCTGCTGTATGGAAGCTGGGAAACAACTGTGTGTCTAAGCATAACTCTTAATGCTATTTAGATTTCCAAGGCTATCCCTAGCTGCCACTCTAGAAAGACAGGACTTCAGGTGGTTCTGTCAGGTACAACAGCCACATGTGGGAATCCTGGATACACTAGTGCTTTCCTGTGTGGAATACCTGACACGCTGTGTTCTCCACGGGCCAGCCCAGCCCTTCTCTGAAGTGAGTGACACCATCTGTTATCCCTGCTTTCTCTTTCCCACAGGGTGCAATCCTCACGACAATGCTTGTGTCTCGGAATTTTTCAGGTAAGTTGTTCCTGTTTCTATCCCTTCCTTGGTTTGGTTTTGTGTGAGTGAGTTGGGAGATATTATAGCCATTTTGGGGTTGAGTAGGAAGGGAGGAAACATGCTTACAATTCATCACGGTGTAATGGTGGTTGCTTTGCCTTGGCTGGTGACCAGTGTGAAATAAGAAGTAATTTGTTTGGGGAGGAGAACATGGTGCTCTAGTCAGACACAAAACAGAAGTAAAGTTAGCTGGCACAAACCTTTCATGGTACTTTGTTATCAGATTATTTTGGGGTAATACTAGCTGGTATTTGTTAGCTTTCCCCTCTGAAGCCAGGAGTCAAGAACTCGTATTAGGTAAGCAGTGATTCCTTTAGACTGAGATAAGGGCACAGGGCAAGTAATAATATCGGTGAGAATACAGACAGAAGCTATTTGTGTATTGTATTACTTTGACTCATCAAAAATGGGTCTGAAGTACCGAGCTATTAGAATTTTCCTTCTTGGAGTCTCAGAAGTGATTTTCATCCTTTTAAGCTTAATAACTGGTAGTCTGGCTCCCACCCAACTGCATTACGTAGTGCACTTACTGAAAATGCAGATCTCAACATGCAAATCAGTACTTTCTGGAAGATGATTGTGTTGGCTCAGCACATCTAGGTGATACAGTTATCTGTGTTCATTGCCATTTGGGTGGAAAAACTCTATTTGCAAGTGCTTTTGGTTTATGGGGTTGTTTGCTTTCTTTGCCCTCTTTGTAATTTTTTCCCCTTTTAAAAAGGGCAATAATTGAATGCATGAGTCAGATTTTTATTGCACCTGACTACAGCTACTTTCAAGTGAAAGACTGCTGTATGGATTATAAGTGATGATGAATGAAATGGAAGTGTATTAATTTCATCTGGCCATTTACTAATGGTGAATAGCAATACTTACATTCTGGGTGATGTTACAATAAACTTCTAATTGGAATGAAAACCTCTGTGAAATGATCATCCCAGCATTCCAAGAGTGCATTCATACATACATTCTTTTATGATATCAAGGCAGCATTCTTAAAGGGGCAGAATAATATTCTCCATTCACCTGTCCCAGAATTGTGCTATTACAGGACTTAAAAACTATATCTTGTTTTCTGAGAATGATTCTAAAGTAACTGAGGAGATACGGCGCAACAACAGGGCTTCTGCTGGACTGTACAAAGCGCTACATTGTCTTGGGCTTGTGTGAACCATTTTTGATCTGTCCATACAACAGGTTTTTATTTCACTTAATTGATGATTCTGAAATACTCAGGCTTTTTATTTTTTTTAAACCAGCAGTTTTAGATTCCTTTTTTAGTCTGCAAATGTTGTCACTTCTAATGAAGCTGCAGAAGTGCTTGGATAAGAAAATCTCCTGTGGCCCAGATTTTGAGTACATGAAATGCCTGAGAGAAGGGTTCTCCTTAATGGTGTGTGACCTATACATCCACTTATTCCCTGAGCTAGTATCAACGAGGAAAAGGCTTGCTCTGCTTATTCCTCTGTCTCAAGGGCTGAAGCTGCTGGATCTGCTTCAGTTAGCAGCTGAAGAAAAGGAAATCCTAGGTGGCCCATAGAGAGTGCAGGGTTCTCAATGTCACCAGTTTCTGCCTTGAATGTAAGCTGTGAGGTAATGAGATACCAGGTAATGGTATGCTCCAAAAAAACTGTCCAGAAAGGAATATTGTGAATTTAGCTGCAAAGTGTTTACAGCCTCTGTGGATAGCAGCAATTTCTGATATTTTGATATGCTTTGAAAGCGGGGAGATCAGCTTCTCTTGTTTTCTTTGCAGGACTGTGTGGAAGATGAGCTTGACTTCTTTCTATTACTACTATTTTTTAATTTACTTAGGCTTTCTTAATTGTTGCAGCTCAAATACGTAAATCTGCTGGAACTGAAGAATAAGTGCACGTTAGCTGAAAGTAAAAAGTTAGAAAGTCCACATGGGAACTTCTGGTACAGTTCACACTTTCCCTATAGTGACAAGTCATCTAACTGCTCTAGAAAAGTTCTGAAACAGTAGCTTGTTTCTTTCCCTGAAGACCTTAAGGGGATTTTATTTTCTGTAATTGGGTGACACAGGTCTGTGGGCCTCTAAAAGCCCCATTCCCAGCAGACAGGGAACTAGATGTATGAAGGCAGAAGCTTATTCCTGTCTGGGGATAAGATATTCTAAAAGCTTCTACACAGTTGTTTTGAATTAAGAGGAAACGAAGGCTCATGTGACCCTGGTATCAGTTAATTAGGCGCAATAGTACTATGTGCAGGAAATATGAGAAGACGACTTTAATCCTGTTGTCATTACTGTCTCCTCTGTCACACATTTTGTAATGTGGAGTTCCTTCATTTGACAGTGTGGTTTTAGCTTGTGACAAATGGTATGCCTAAGGAGTCTGTAGCAGTGCTTCTCTTATTTGTCCCATCAAAAAATCTCACTTTTTACGAAGCAAAAAAAATCTGTTCTTCTGCAGTAATATGTTGCTTCCTTAGGTGCCTTTTGCCTCAGGTCAGCTCCTAAAGGAACGTGATCTGTCTCCCTTCCCCCATTGTGGTATAGTCAACAATTAAATATTGGCTGTTTGTGGTTCTTTATAAAAGATTTCATCTCAAGTCAGCTGTAAGCTATTTCTTAAAACCAGATACAGTCGCGCTCCTTCCACTATAAGTCAGGAAATTGAGACATGTTTATAATATGGGTTTTGTAGCTTCTGCCTGCATTCTGATGCAAGAGAGAATATTGCAATCTAAACTTCACTGTGGGATCTTTAATAGTCACACCAGGGTGTGCAGGGGATGATTTGGGTGCTCACTTGTGGTTTGTGATGTTCAGATAATCCAAGGAAACAGTGATCTGAGCTGCATTCGCTTACTGAATACAGAAGTACAGTCTGGTAAATCAATTGATTAGATCATATGCAAGAAACTCCTAAATCACCTTCTGAGAAGTAAATGTGAATTTATTACTAGGAGAAAGTTGGCAAGGTTTTCAGCAATTCCTAATAGCTGCAGTATTTAAGAGTGCCTGATCTCATTTATGTCGATAAAACTCTGAATGCAAGCATGCTATAAACTCAGTGAAAGGATGGACAAAAAATGGTTTTCATATTAGAAACAACCATCTTCACAAGGTGCTGAGAAGTGACTTTTCTCCATAAGTTAATTTTTTATGCAAGACGTGCATGTGAACTACATGAAATTCTTAGCACCATTTTCCTAACCTGATTGCAACTGTTTATTTGGGGAGGAGTTGTTCAACAAGCTTTCACACTCTATGAAATTCCCTTCTCTCAAGTGTTTCAGCGCAAGTCCTGTGTTACCCCATGTTCCAAAAAGATCCTGGGGCAGACATTGCAAGTAATTAAGCCTTATGCCTGCATCTCTCTTTAACTGATGCTGAGCTTTTTTCTTGGGAGTTGTCACTGCATGCTCAAGTCAGTTTTGTGAGGGAGCTATTATGGCAGCTTGTGGCAATAGCTAGAATTCATTATGTTTGTCTCTATATCCTTACTAACTCTTTGATACGCAGGTTTGGGTTTTTAACTATATAGGTGAGGTTGAGAGAGGCTGGAGGCAGGTCTAGGAAGCAGAGTGCTTTGTCAGTAATGAAGGGCTTCATGTGCCTGAGCGTATTTGGTGTAACCTGTACAGAGATGTTTTTTGAGCTGACTAAAGAGCAAGAAAAAGGAAATAATACAAATGCTGAAGCGGTACTGAAATATTTCGTTGTCCTGTTACCCCTGCCTTCTAGAAGTGATTGTGAATCTGATTTTTTGCTGGTTTGTGTGTGTATATACATTTATGCTCAGGCTGGAATTTGGTTCCTTTCCTTTAACCAAAGTAAAGTTGAAATTGTGTGAGTAATACATTTGAAGTTTCTGCTGTGTTGTGTTAGTTACACAGCTATCCATTCAGGACCAGAAATTTGTGTCATTTGGCTAATGTCAACACCAGCCTCCTGGTGTGAATTCAAAGGATGAAAATCTGGAGGAAAACATTTACTGAACTGTTTCCAGAGAGCTTTGAATAAATGAGATCACTGGGAACCACGTTTCCCAAGCAGAAGTTGAGGTCACATTTAATAAAAATTAAGTTTAAGTGATTTCTATATCTACCAAGTTGCTTAAGAAACGTTAAGGGGTTTCAGCAAATGCTGCTCAACTACTGCAGTGTGGACCTGCTGAAGTAATGCACTTCAGTAACTAAACTGCTATTTTACAGCTTCCCAGAATCACATGGATTTCATTGCTGCATTTAAATGTTTATCACGATGACTTGACAGTCTTATTTATCGTCAAAAATATATTTAAATTTTCATAGTAATTCCATTTACTTTTATCTTCCTCTCCCTAAAGCTTGGAAGAACTCTGTGAATGCCTTTTCTTGTGGTGTTTGCCCTTCACACCTTCATTTCTTGGTTTGTCAGGAAATTTAGTTTTTGTAACTCTGCAGAAGTGGCGCTCTCATATTTTTATCAACTCTTGAATTTGGGACAGACAGTGGCATTCAGGCTCAAAAGTCTAGGATGGGCATTCAGACTGTTTCAGCCCTTTAAGGTTTTGTTCTTGTTTGTGTGTGTACATGTCTCATATGCACACCTGGCAGAGGTGAAAAAAGCAGCAGGAAATCACCTGGCTCCCACACAGTTTCTCAATTATTCACTAGTGGGAGAACTGGGAGCTGTGTGGCTCATGCCAAGAGGGCTGGCAGCAGGTGCTGGGCAATGGCTGTGGCTTATGAGGTGAATTGGATAGGCAAAAAGCATCTGCTATAAGAGATCCTGTGGGTCCAAATCATGTAAAGGCTTGTACTGCCTAATGGGCTGGGGTTTATACCTGCCTCTCCATCTGGTTCTACTCTTCTTTCTCTGCTTGTTTTAAAAAGAGTCTTTAGAAGTGACTGACTACTTTTCATAGCATCATAGAATGGTTTGGGTTGGAAGGGATCTTGAAGATCCGGGGACACCTTCTACTAGAGCAGGTTGCTTAAAGCCCCATCCAACCTGGCCTTGCATGTTGCCAGGGATGGGTCAGCTACAGCTTCTCTGGGCAACCAGTGCCAGTGCCTGTAGCAGTTCTTAGAACAGAATCACTCTAGTCATACTGAGGAATAGAAGCCCTCATGGAAGGCTTTTCATCGAGGGGAAAAGTGTTAAATGTTGCTGCTTGTCTATTGCTCAGGTACATTTCTGAAACAGTGGTGTCATTTAGGTGGCAGAGGGAGTTAGTAGCAAAGCAGGATTAACAAAAAATTTAAAATCAACTTTTCAGCAAGAGTCCACGTTGTAAATTCTGCCAGACAGTTAACCCATGCAAATGGGTTTTCTTCATATTCATCTCTCAGTGCAATTCCTGTGCAATTACTATTGAAGTAAGTTCCCATAGCAAGTCACTGGGGAATCTAAGAGAAAGGGGACTGCTGTGACAAACCAAGTGAGGATAGAGAATACAAGAGAACAGCTATTCCCCTCTGTTCTGTGAAATCACTCTGCTGTGTTTAAATGGCTGCTGCTAGGATGGCTTGTGCCTAAATAGCCATTGTGGCAGAGTGTTAACCACCTGTCTTTGCTCTCTCTTGTCCTTTAGAAACAGATGTTCTTGTTACACTGCAGTCATGGGCATTGTTTGTAATGGTAGCCTCTTTGTGGCTATATACTGACTGTTGGCTGTTTTGTGGTGAGCCCCAGAAGTGACATTGAATTGAGAATTATTTAATCTGACTTTCTTTGAACTGAGAACAAGGATGACAAGCTGCAACTCTGTGTCCTTGGGAATCCTGTTGTTATGGTATGATTTTTATTTTAATAATCAAGTCTCAGCAAAGTCTTAGAATTCTTCATGGTGTAAATCTTGTGTTTAGAAGCCAGAACTCGGCTTGTCTGCTGGCCTAGCATCATAAGTCAGTCAAGCTTAATAAAAGTATCCTCAGTATTATCTCTGCATCCCAAAAAATACTCTTCGGAAGCTTAACTGAGATGAGAAATAACTGAGATTGACAGCTGCAGACAGGGCAAACCCAGCGCAGGCTACCCTCTCTGGAAGAGGAGGAGTGGAGCTGGCAGGGGTAAGGCACTTTCCATGGCTGTGTTTGGAATGGATATTTCAGTCCCTCTTGGAAATTCTCTCCACTGCCCCCCTCTCCCCCTTTGATCTGGTACATCCAGAGTGTCTAGTGTTTATTGCTGATACGTTCAGTATTAGGGATTTGTGTTTCTGCCAGGAGCATGGTCCAGAATGCAGGATGTTTCCTACGGTGGCCAAAACTGATAAATGTGGGGAGAGGGAGGGACGTGGGGTGTGTGCAGGGGAGGACTTTTTTGCCTTTCTCTTCTGGATTAACTGGAGAGTGTCTTGTTGAAGCAGGAACAGAACTGTGCTTTTAAGTTACCAGCTTAGCAGCATGTGCCTTTCTGTTGCTTCTTTATAGAGGAGCTCTTAACTCCACTGAGAAGAGGAAATTTAATCCTTTTAAGGTGTAGAGGAACTGCCAAGGATGGTGAAAATAAATACTAGCATCTCATGCCTGGAAAACTGCAGAGCATGGGTACAAGACCACTTCCTGAACAGTTAAGAATCTGCCTCCATGTGTCCTTGGATTTTTTTCCCTTCCCTTCTTTGCTTAGCTGCATGTTGGGTGGTGGTGTCTGTCTTCTAAAATGATTGGTGTTACAGGAAGCCTTGCTGCAGAAATTCCAATTGCATCCTCTTTGATTTGTCTTATAACATGTACACATGCCTTCCTTTTGTTTGAGGTGTCTGCAGTCGACTTTGCATGTGAATGCATTTCATGCACTCTCCAGTTGTCCTTACAAACCACAGTATGATGTATGAACTAAATACAACCCGGACATAGTTCCCTTCTGCAGTGCTGGGATGCTGGCAGGCCTGTGGGAAAAGGTTGTACGCAGTGCAGAGGTACAAACAGGGAATGGGGCTACACAGGCAGGCTGTTCTGGGGAGTACTGGCTTAGCATTAGGTAGTGCTGGGCCACACAGGGGGACTGTCAGCTGAATTTGTTTTAACTTCATAGAACATAATTTTAGCTGTCTTCTGTCCACAAAGACAAATGTCAGTTTCTGGGGAAACTACAGAAAGTGTGAAAAGTGTTCCTTCCCAGTTTGTGTCTGGGTCATTCTCAGAACATATGGTGGTGCTGTTTCCTTCTCTGATTCCCCCCACCCCCCTTCAAGGATGTCCCATATGTGACACTTGTGAAGTTGCAGAATCCTTTACTCCTTCTGAAGTGTTTAAGGCCATAACAGTTTCTTGTTTTCTATAGTTGTTGTGTGAGATGCCTTGATATGTGTGTGGTATAAATGCTGGACCCCTTTTGACTCCATAATCACCTTGTTTTTCTCACTTGCATGTAGAATCAAGCTGGTATTCTTCATGCCTTGAAGGTGGAAAGAACTTACTTGTTAGATTCAGTCTTTCATACTTTCATATGTGTACACACAGCAAAGAAACTGTTGCAGGGCAAATGAGTTGCTTGGATCACTTTGCCTACCTTCTCATGTGCACATTGTAGCATTATGTTTTGACAGGTAACACTCAAGACAACCTCTGCATGAGGTTTTTCCAGTGTTCTTGGATGGTTTCTGAGAGCAGGAATGAAGACAAAATCCTGGTCTAACTTGATACTTTCATTAGGGAATAGAATTAGGAAGACCAATTCAGAGATTGTAATAAACTTGTGTGGGTGTCACTTCCTTATTGTGAGGAGACAATGTCACCATTTGCACCAGCTCAGGTAATATTGTCCACTTAATCAGTATCTGTGGAGTCATGTGGTAGGGAATGCAAGAACGAAAATGCTTTTGACATACAACTTGAGTAGTTGCTTGGATATTGCAAGACCATTTTTACCTAACATTGCTGCTTCTAGAGAGAGACTGAGCACTTCACGCTGACCAACTCACGCATGTCTTTGGGAGTTGAAGCATTTAAACAGTCATTGTGAGCACTGTCTTAGGATTTGCCTTTTCTCAAGGCCTTATCTTTGCTGGAGCTAAAATCCAGGTCAAGTGCCTGGACCCAGCAGCTACTTAGGAGAGACATATCAGTGTGTTGGTCCAGTAGGTCTCTAGAATGCTGTTTACAGAAGTTGAAACAACTCAAGATAATCTTTGTGAGTAGGCAAGCCATGTTTTACATCTGTTGAGGTTGTAGATGGGGTCTTACTGTTGACAGTTGTGGTCAACATACCACTTACCTGTAATAGATAGAGCAGGTCCTTTGTCAGTCCCAAGTGTGCCTTCTTACAGGCATTTATTGTGCACTCTCTGTCTGTACTTATCATGCTCTCACTTTCATTGCTAGTGCTAGTTGCTTAAGTTAAGCAGAACAGAGCATCTTTATCTTCCAGTGGAGAATTCAGCCTAGTTCCTGTCTCTTTTCTCATTTTCTCTTTTTTTTTAACTGTTATCAGATTCTGCCTTTTGCACTTTTCCAGGCTCTTCCTTTCAGCTATCCAGATGTTCCCCCAGAGTAACTGTGAATAGCAGTAATTAGGATGCCTCTGCATTATCAATGCCCCCTTTATTTACAAAGTCTGTTATGTGAATGGCTGAACTTGAGGGTAAAGCCTTTAGATCTGGCAGACTGCTTTAGCTTTCCCACTGTAACTGCTGGCACTTCTGGATGGGTCACAGTGTGTGAGTGGAGGATTGAAACAGAGGAGCTGTAAAGTCTCATTTCAGTCTTGGTGGTCTTGAGATGGTGAAAGTGAGAACGCTTTTGCCTAAATAGGTGAACGATAAATAGGATGGGTGACTCTGCTATCAGGATGAATTTGATGGGTGACTCAGCCTGTTCTCTGGGTCTCTTGCTGTTAGATAGGAGTTAGTAGTATGGTTGTCCTGAAGACTTGTGCAGTTTTCAGGGAGCTGGGGAGGAGAACATTCTTGAAAACAAAATCTGACCTACTTCTGCTTCTCCCTACAGCTGCCAAAAGCCTGCTGAACAAGAAGTCAGATGGAGTGAAGGTAAGTTCTTGCTTTCCCATTTCACTATCTCTCCCACCATCTGAACAGAAGGCAGCTGCTTTCTCAGGTTGCCATCCCCTCCCAGGGTGAAACCACAGCCCTGTCTTGTGACTGCGATTGTTATGTTCAGTGTATCCTTATGAAGTGTGGGGTGGGATCTTAATGTTCCTTACATGCACCTTATACATCACACAACTCATTAAGTGCACTATCATACCAGCAACATTCCTTTTTGCCCTTTCTCTGAAGTATGGAGAACTGGTCAGTGCTGTGGATTAGAAAGACCAAGGCTTGTTCAAGTGTAACACATGCCTCTGGCTAGTCTGGTTTGTTCAGTGCAGAATGCTTCTGGATATCAAAACTGCACAGTGCAATTGTCAGTAACTGAGGATACCCAGCAGACCCCATGGAAATTTCTTTGTCATCCCCCTTGGACAGATGCTGAAGGTTGAGCTGGGAAGAGGCATGGGGAAGATGTTCATGTTTGGACAGAATGGAAACTGAGTCTTGTGTTGTTCAGTCCACATCCCTGAGGGCCAGGCAATCTCCGGTTTCCCCACTTCAATTTCACTCTTTGTGTGTGTGATCATCCTTATGTTCTGGGGGTCAAATAGGCCATTCCCAAGGCTGTATGTTGTTCCAGGCAGTAGCTCTTTACCGTCTGGTACTGGAGTTGAGACAGTACTGGGCTACAGCACTGTCTTCCCCTAACTGTTCCAAAGGATAACTGTCCTCCACGTGGCAAACTAGCGTTTGGTTTATTTGCTTGCATTTTCATTTGAAGTCCAAAAATTTCCCCACAGCTGTTAGGCGAAATAGTTCATCTTCTGGTTTTGTGCTGTGCAAATCTTCATTATCCCATGACTGCAGGGTTGATATCCCATGACTGCAGGGTTGATATGCACACTGCAGGACCAACATGCTTGTTCTCTCCTGCTCTCTTAGCCCTTTTCCATTTTAATGAGGCTGTGTTTCCAGAGAGCTCACAATATAAGCAGGCTTCTGGAAAAAGTGGTGTTTTCAAAGGAGTTATGTTTATTTTGGGGACTACTCTAGTAAAACTTGTGTTCTTGCAGTTCTGCTGTGTTCTGCCTTAATGACACCCAAGTCTTTGGATTGTTTTGACCAAAATGCTACATGGCACTGCTGTTCTTGCCTTAGGATGCTTACCTTTGAAATGTGCCTGCAAGAGTGAGCTTTTGTGCCCTTGCAGATGCCCACCTCTTATACAGACACGCATTGAACACATGCACACTAATACAGCAAGTGCGTTTGAGTTGTCACATCTATTGATATGGGAAACATCACAGTAAAATCCCGTGGAATAAGAATGGGTGATCCCCAGTGCTGTGAACTCAGAACCAGCATCTGTGTGCTTCAAAATCCCAACATGGCAGAGAAGAAGCAACTCGAAAAGCAGCAGATAACACGCCCACATAGCTTTTTGTCAGCTATCTAGAAAAAAATGCCTTTCTTCTCAGGATTCTTGATTTCCAACAGGCTCTCAGGGAGCCTTCCCAGCTTGGGTCACAATATTCCAGAAACGGATAGATGAGTTACAAGGAGACCTGTATGTTAGAGACTTCCAGCTCCACAGAAAGCTTGCGGTGTTTGATTCATTGAGAACACAGTGTCTTCCTCTGTGAAAAGGGTAAAGCTGGATTTGCTTTTCCAGCTGGTTTGAAGTAGTCTTCAACCGTTCACAGTATATGTTGTTCCTGATACATATAATTGAATACTGGTGATATAGCGGAAGGAAGATTAGAGAGCATAGCATTCTCTGTGCATGGTGAATGGGGCTGTCCTCTGGGAACCTCCTCTACTTCTGCATGACACTGGAGACCCCCAGTCAAGAGTCAGCATCCAACTGCCTTGCTCTGCTTTATGAACCCGAGTGGTCTCCATGAGGGGCACTCCATGCTTTTAACCTGGGCTGAGGGCCCTCAGAAGAGTTGTTTAACCATCCCGTTCTCCCCACATGGCGTCTATCTTCAGGTGTAGCTTTTAAGTCCTCATTGTGGCCAGTAACGGCCATCTGCCGAGGTGAGTGGCTCCAGAGAGGAGCCTTCAGCGCTGGAGCGAGGGGAATCCCCGGCTGCAGGCGCCTCAGTTCTGAGCAGCAGACAGGCGCCGAGGGAGCCTCGAGCCCCGGCCAGGCCTTGCCCAGGAGCCGCTCGGGGACTCACAGGCGGCGGTGCCAGGAGGGACGGTCCTGCCCTTAGTGGAGGTGGTGGGAACGCAAGCAACCATGGCGGGCAAAGGACGCAGCACCTCAGTTGGTGGGGCCGTTGGCGCTGGCAGCGCGAGAGGGCAGCAGCCGGGATGGCGGAAGCTCCCCTCAGGGCCAGGCCCGCTCTGGGAGCTCTGCTCTGGCTGCCCCGGCGCTGACAGCGATGGCACTGGACAGAGCCGGTGAGCGGGGAGGCTGCAGCGCAGAGCCCGGGGTGCAGAGGGTGCCTGCGCCGGTCGCGTGGGGCGAGGGTGTGCCATGGGCAGGGCTGCGCTCAGTGCGCGCTGGTGAAGGCCCTGCTGCAGCAGGGGCTGAGCTGCGGGATGCGGTCAGTGGCTGAAAGGTGTCAGGGGGCTGAGAGGGAGCAGGACTGATTGCTCCAGGCCCACACTGTGCAGGGGCCACAAGCGTCCACCGTAGCACAGAGAGAAAAGGAGGGTGTTAATGCAGGAGGTTGGGCGCTAGTAACAAAAACAAACAAGCAAAAAACAAAAAAACCCCACAAAAACAACAACAAAGGAGGAAGAGGACCATTAAAAACAGGGGATTTCCTCCAAATTCCGATGTTGCCACCCAGAACCACTTTGCAGTTGTACAGAGGGCTAACGAGGAAGCGCACACCCAGCCAGCTGATGCACCGGCAAAAAGGATCGCTGCTGGTGTTTCCGGGAGAAAGCGGTGGGTCATATTAGTAACACCTGCAATAAATGCTTGGAATGATGCAGAGTTATTTCAGCTGCTCCAGCCAATGAGCCAGCTTCATTTGGAGCTCGGCTCAGATGCCTCTATACAAATGCCTGTAGTATGGGGAATAAGCAGGAGGAATTAGAGATGTGTGCACGGCTACAGGGATGTGATATCATTGGCATCACAGAAACATGATGAGATGGCTCCTATATGACTGGGGTGTTGGAATGGAAGGTTACAGGCTCTATAGGAAAGACAGGCCAGGCAGACGGGGAGGAGGAGTAGCCATTTATGTCAGTCACAGGCTGGAGAGTGTGGAATTCTGTCTGGGGACAGGTCATCAGTTAACAGAGAGTTTGTGGGTCAGGGGCAAAGGAAGAACAGCCATGGGGGATATTACTCTTGGGGTCTGTTATAGACCGCCTGATCAGGAGGACTCTGTGGATGAAGCTCTCTATAGACAGATAGGAGCAGCCTCATGCTCGTAGGCCCTTGTTCTCATGGGGAACTTCAACCACCCCGATATGTGTTAGAGCAACGGTACGGCCAGGCACAAGCAGTCCAGGAGGTTCCTCGATTGTGTGGAAGACAACTTCCTTCTGCAAGTAATAGAGGAGCCGACAAGGAGAGGTGCCATGCTTGACCTTGTGCTCACCAACAGGGAGGGGCTGGTTGGAAACGTGATGCTCCAGGGCAGCCTTGGATGCAGCGATCATGAGATGGTCAAATTCGAGATCCTCAGGACAGTGAGAAGAGCATGCAGCAAGCTCACTGCTCTGGACTTAAGGAGAGCAGACTTGACCTCTTCAGGAACCTGCTTAGTAAGGTTCCATGGGATATAGCCCTAGAGGGCAGGGGGGCCCAAGACTGTTGGTTTATATTCAAGGATCACCTACTACAAGCTCAGGAGTGCTGCATCCCACCTAGGAGGAAATGTGGCAGGAGGGCCAGGAGACCTCCTTGGATGGATAAGGAGCTGCTGAGGAAACTTGGAGGGGGAAAAAAGAGGCTTATTAAAGGTGAAAGCAAGGACAGGCAGCCTGGGGAGAATACAGGGATGTTGTCTGGGAAGCCAGGGACCAGGTCAGGAAAACTAAGGCCCAGTTAGAATTAAATCTGGTAAGGGATGTGAAAGATAACAGGAAGGGATTCTATAGGTATGTGGCAAATGAAAGATAGACTAGGGATAATGTGGCCTCTCTCCAGAAGCTATCGGGAGAACTGACTACCCTGGATTTGGAGAAGGCTGAGGTTCTCAATGACTTCTTTGCCTCGGTCTTCACTGGCAAGTACTCTGACCACACTGCAGATGGAAGGCAGACGCAGGGACTGTGAGAATGAAGACCTTAGGCCCACTGCAGGAGAGGATCTGGTTCGAGATCATCTTAGGAACCTGAATGTGCACAAGTCTATGGGACCTGATGAATCCATCCACGGGTCCTGAAGGAGCTGGCGAATGAAGTTGCTAAGCCACTGGCCATCACATTTGAAAAATCATGGCAGTCAGGTGAAGTTCCCGACGACTGGAAAAAGGGAAATATAACCCCCATTTTCAAGAAGGGGAAAATGGAAGACCCGGGGAATTACAGACCAGTCAGTCTCACCTCTGTGCCTGGTAAAATCTTGGAGCACATTCTCCTGGAATCCATGCTAAGGCACATGAAAAACAACAAGGTGCTTGGTGGCAGCCAGCATGACTTCACTAAGGGCAAATCCTGCCTGACCAATCTGGTGACCTTCTATGATGGGGCTACAGAACTGAGGGACAGGGGCAAAGCAGTTGACATTGTCTGCCTGGACTTGTGCAAAGTGTTCGACACTGTCCCACACGACATCCTTCTCTCTAAATTGGAGATATCAATTTGATGGATGGGCCACACAGTGGATAAAGAACTGGCTGGATGGCTGCACACAAAGAGTTGTGGTCAAAGGTTTAATGTCCACCTGGAGACCAGTAACGAGTGGTGTCCCTCAGGGATCGGTGTTGGGACCGGTCTTGTTCAACATCTTTGTCAGCAACATGGACAGTGGGATTGAGTGCGCCCTCAGCAACTTTGCCGACAACACTAAATTATGTAGTTCGGTTGATACGCTGGAGGGAAGGATTGCCATCCAGAGGGACCTGGACATGCTTGAGAGGTAGGCCAATGCCAACCACATAAAGTTCAACTAAGCCAAGTGCCCAAGGAAGTTGTGAATACTCCATCCCTTGCAGTGTTCAAGGCCAGATTGGACCAAGTCTTGGGTGACATGGTTTAGTGTGAGGTGTCCCTGCCGATGGCAGGGGGTTTGGAACTCTGTGATCTGAAGGCCCTTTCCAACCCTAACTATTACTATTCTATGATTCTATGATTTCTATACACTTTAAAACTTGAAAATTTCTTCTTGAAGTTGGTGTTTTGAGTAGCTTTCTTAGTCAGTAATGCAGATTTTTAAAAATTACAGATTGCTTCCCCTCAGTCTTAAGTTTGGACAAGATAGAGAGTAGATAGTGGTCTGTGTATTTGTAGTACATCCTTAACACCTCCACTGTATGATTTCTGTGGCTATATGCTTGTCTCCTGCCTTGCATCTACTGTGTACCAATATGGTGCTGCGTCCCATTAGTCATCCTGTGGAAGTGTAGGCTTTTACCACTTGCATTCGTTTATCAGGGCAGTACTGGCACACTTGGCTGCTGTGCTGCAGTCTCTGTGCTTGTCACTGTCTGGTAAGTGGCCTCACTAGCCTGCTCTTCACGCATTGCTCCTTATGCAAGGAACTTGTAATTTTAGCCCCACTGATTTTCTCACCCTAGATGGTTCTGACAGACATCTTGTGCCGGTGACTGGTTGAGTTAAGAGCATCTGGTTTTGCATTCTTTGTAGCAAACTATAATTTTCTGCCCACTGCAGTAATGTGGAGCACTGGTACCATGGCTTGAACACGAAACATATTTTCAGCTTTGTGGTATTCTTTTCACTACCACTTCCCATATAAATAATTATACATCAGATGTAGGTTTAGAACAAGCATTGCATGCTGTATTTTTAACTGTGGTCTGCTGCTGACCACATGCCATGTGGTTAGGCTGTTTCTCATGCTCCCTCCAGATATGGAGACTCCTGGTTTGTTTTTCCCATTCTTTTGGCTAGTATTCAGAGCTGTGTATGCTAGAACCCTGCATTATTTGACAAATACGGTAGGAATTTCTATTACGTAGCATTAGGCAAGTTTGAGTGAGGCATGCATGCATTCATTTGCATCAGACCATTTTGGAAGTAGGGTGGTGGGAGCTTAAGTCAGGAGGGGAGAACATGAAGGAAACATTTTTTTATTCCAATATAGGTGTGCCAACACTAGGGTTATTTTGATAAATTTCCATGTACATGACCCTCTTCTCTAGCAAATTCCTTTCCAAAATCTATTTGAAGCATTCCTAGTTTTCATTTGGCACTGCTGCTTCTATTTCAAGTACTAATTCTGCTAATTGGAGATATTTCATCAGCTTGGCACTTGAGAACTTTTCCATTATCTTAATGAATGATTTAAACTGCCTCGAATCTTAAATTGACCCTGCTCACCAAACCTTTGGTAGTGCTGCACTTACTTTCTTCAGTCAGAATTTGGATCCAAGCTGGTGGAGTACCAACAGGGAAGGCCCAGGTTTTATCCCCAAGGAACGTGCTTTTCTGCTTTCACATCCTGAAAGTGAGGCTAGAAGATACTGGGTGATGAATTGCAGAGCCATATAACATACCACATGTCTTGTTACCAGCACTGTAGGTTCCAGGTATTTCCTTTGAGATTCTAAACTTATAAGCAACATTGTGCAGCTACCACTTTAAAATTCACTTCTGATAGTCTCATGTCAAATCTACTTGCTTTCTTGTTCCCCTTTCTGCCTGTAATCTGGACTTGCCATCCACTGCAGGGTGAGGGAGGGCTTAAGGAATGAGCTGTGGCAGGCACCTGTATGAAGGTGAAGGACACTTCATGCTGAATGTCGTTCCTCTGACCTTATCAGGGTCTGGGCTCCCTGTAGTTAGCATTACAGACCTACTGTTACTTGTTTTGTCTCTGGGCAGCACTTCCAATGTGGTGTTCCCTTTTTTTCCCAAAGGGAATTTAATTTCCTACTGGTGGCGACGATGCATGTGTTTCCAGTTCTAGGAAGGCATGTCACATCCATCTTTACAATCAGAATTTGTTAACGCACAAAGTGCTATTTTTAGTGAAGTATGTAACTGCAAGTATTTTAAAATCAGTTCTTCTCTAAGCTCTTTGTCAGTTTCTTCTTCTTTGTTTTTTTTTCTTGTGAGCACCTTAATTTGTGATTGGGGGATACAAAATGATATCAATAATGTTCTTCAGACCCACTGTAAGACTCTATGTAAATAGCAATTTGTGGAGAATGCTATGGGATGCAGGAGATTTTAACAGCATTCACTTGCAATGCTCTGCAAAATCTGTTGATTTTCTACCTTGTCTCTTTGCTGCATGCACATTATTTTCTTTCCCAGTAAAAGCTGCATAGCATAGCTTAAAGGAGAGCTCAGCTGAAAGAGTAAAAATCCAGATTTTTTGTGTGACAAGGCTATGTTGTAAAACCTGCCTTTCATTTTATGTAACTGCAAAGAGGCACCAAACACCATTTGTTCTGCTGCTTGTAAGGAATATTGTGGTAAGTGTACATTTTATGCCTGGTGGGTATCAGCTTTCATTGCCCTTTGCCCAGTAAAGAGTATGTGAGGAAGGCAGGATGCTGAGAAAGCAGCTTGTGAAAGTGTGCCTTAGAGAAGGCACAGTAGCAAGGTGAATCAACCTAGAAAATCTGCAAGGGTCTGGAAATCTGCAAAGGGTTGAGTAACATCCATGCAGTGACCAACAGGAGTTATTGCTCCTATTTCTGTATCTGAACTTGTCATAATCTTAAAGACATGGTGTTTCAAGATTGCTAAATGAGGAGAACCCAAGTTCACCTGAACAGCACAGTTTTTTGCTGAACTGTTCTATGCAAGATGCTTGGGGAGTGCTTCAGAGAGATTCAGAGTAGCCCTGCAGAGAAGGACTTGGGGGTGTTGGTCAATGAGAAAATGAACATGAGCTGGCTTCAGTGTGCGCTCACAGCCCAGAAAGCCAACCGTATCCTGGGCTGCATCAAAAGGAGTGTGACCAGCAGGTCGAAGGAGGTGATCCTGCCCCTCTACTCTGCTCTCGTGAGACCTCACCTGGAGTATTGTGTGCAGTTCTGGTGTCCTCAACATAAAAAGGACATGGAACTGCTGGAACAAGTCCAGAGGAGGGCCACGAGGATGATCAGGGGACTGGAGCACCTCCCGTAGGAAGACAGGCTGAGGAAGTTGGGGCTGTTCAGCCTGGAGAAGAGAAGGCTGCATGAGGACCTAATAGCAGCCTTCCAGTACCTGAAGGGGGCCTACAAGGATGCCAGGGAGGTACTCTTCGTTAGGGACTGTAGTGATAGGGGGTAACGGGTTAAAACTTAAACAGGGGAGGTTTAGATTGGATATAAGGAAGAAATTCTTTACTGTAAGGGTGGTGAGGCACTGGAATGGCTTGCCCAAGGAAGTTGTGAATGCTCCATCCCTGGCACTGTTGAAGGCCAGGTTGGACAGAGCCTTGGGTGGGATGGTTTAGTGTGAGGTGTCCCAGCTCATGGCAGGGGGGGTGGAACTAGATAATCTTAAGGTCCTTTCCAACCCTAACTGTTCTGTGATTCTGTGATTCAGATCTCTTTAAGTGCTGACATCCTATAACACATTTTACCCACCTTTGATGCATTCATGTTTTTCACTGCATTGTGGTAATGCCTGGAAACTTTAAGTGAGATGAAGGGTCCAGTGTGCTTAGCACTGTAGTGATGCCTAAGCAGAAAATCCCTGCTTCTTAGCTTAGAATTTAAATAGACAAGCTGACAGAGGGCAAGAGAGAAGATGGACTGATAAAGATGAAATTATTTGCTCAGCATCACACAGAAGGACAAAAGCAGAAGCAGAAATAGGACCTCAAATCTGCTAGTTTAGGCTGCCTCTCACTGATCTGAGTTCAACATTTTTGGGTTGTTTTTTTTTTTTTCCTTAAGTACTGAAATGACTGTACTCTCTATAGGAATATGAGCTGCAGCAAGCTTAATATTTTAACATAACTGTACTGTCAGTGTCAAACTGGGGAAGATAGATATACAAAAAGCTGTCATAAAAAGATAGCCATGTTATGTGCCCAGAACCATGAATGGGACCTTGCTTGGAATCACTCTACTTACAGCATCTTCTAGTGTGTATTGTATTTTCTATAGGTGCTCGGAATCATTTACAGCGGCCATTTCTAGTATTGCTGCTGTGCTGGAGGGACAGAGATTCTTCAGGTTGTCTTCTGTCACCTGCCAACTTCTGTTTATTGTTACCTAAAGCAAGAGACTTCCTTAAGTTTCATTGTAGTCTGCTCCTCTTTAGAGATGAACACCTGAATTTCACACAAGTACAGAAACAGAACTTAAACCTAGGGTTGAATGTTTGTTAGAGAGGAAAATGTTGTCCGTACTGCTTTAGGAGAATGTTCTGTCAGTCATATGTAAGGAAATCCTTGAAGTGATCAGTTGAGGTACTTTGCCATAGACTGACTGTCTGCCCTTAACTTTTTTTTTTTTTTTTGCATTGCCTGGGATGTCTCTGCATTGCCTAGAAAATGCAGCTTTATTATAGAAGGGAAAGAGAACTGTTTATCTGACTTTGTGAAGTTTCAGTCGCAAGAACAGCAAAGACTTTTGCTCACTCAGCTAGTCAGTCCCTTTGAGAAGGTGTCATAGATGGCTTTGATGCAGATGTCACAGAGGGGATTGGGAGATTTTAGTAATTTACTGATGTATGTTTTGACTTTAGTCAAAAGTTCTGATGCTTTAGCATTTACTGCCCAAGCCTCATGTTGACATTATCCAACCTATTTCAAGTTGTAATATGATTCTCATGCTCTGGTCTTAGCACAGACCTTGCTCCCCACCTTTTTCATACTGCCTAGCTAGCTTTTCTTCCCCCTGTTGTTATAATAGGTAGTAGTAATCTGCTTTCTGGGATTTCTGCAATATATTGTGCTATGTTAATAGACCAATGCTGTTTTAATTTAGATTATACTCTGATTAAATTCTGATCAGCAGAGGGTACTGTTTCCACCTTTGTCAGTGTTACTTGTGCCTCTAATATAGGAGAGTGATTGCTTTTTTTATGGCTTGGGTGACTCTCATATTGAACCTTTTGCTTGTTTCAATGTATTCTGCCCTTTTTCTTGTTTCTGTAACTCATTGGAAATCTGTATGAATTTCAAATGAAACTGTCTTTAGTGATAAGTTTCCCTGCAATATCTGTATAGCCTCTGTTTGTCTGCTGCAACTTATAGAATACATTAAAAATTGTATTCATGCAGTGGTAGCACACCCTATTTTAGCTCTAGCTTGAGGAAGAGCCTCTGGAAAAGCTAAATTGTCCTAAAAGAAGATGGGAGGAATCACAAGTTTGTAAACCAGGTAATGGCAATACCTGTGTTGTGCCTTCGTGAAGCGGAAGATTTGTCAGCCAGATGCTGAACAGATCAGTGTTTGGAGCATGTCCATGCTGGAATTAAAGATCAGCTGAGGCAGAAGCTTTGCCTGTGTAAGTCTTTTCATGCAGTGGCTGCATGATTTTGGACTGTATGATGTGATTAGGTATGTGGTTCCGGGTACCAGGTGAACATGGACGCTTCTGCTTTCAAAGACATGCCAGTCTGTATGTGTGCTTGAGCTCTGATGTGAGGTTAGTTAGTCAGTTAGGCAATATTAAAAATGAAAGCTGCAAAGACTTACTAAGTGTATGAAACAGGGAGGTACAACTCCATGGCCTGTACCAAGTTCAAGGGCTGCTCCAGAGGTGGGCCGGGGTAGTGTGCAGGAGTCCAGAGCTGCACACACGATGGCCTGTGCCATCATGGTTTTTGGCTGGGATGTGCTGTCCTACACTACTCTCTGAGCTGGACTCTGTAGTAAGCAGCAGAGAAATAGCCTAGATGATACCAAAGGGAGAGGGCAGTAGGAAAAGGTATGCCAAGACAGCGGAGGCAGGGGTTGGTATTGTAATGCTGAAAGACCTGCCAGGCCCGGCTTGGGCAGGATGACACTGAGTATAATGAAAAAGCATAGAAATGCATGCTGAGCCTTGTTTACTGGAGAGTGCAGTTTGATGTGAAGGTGTCTTTGAGCATGACTGAAGATACTTTTGCACAAGGGTAGAGTCCAGTCAGGTAGTGTTTTGAGCGTTGCTTTCTGTTTATTCACCCAGTATCTATAAGAAAAAGGTGTTTGAGCTGTCGAGTGCCTCTTTGTCTTTCTTGCCTTTCCTCTGTGTCTGAGCACGGGTGCACCTTCCCTCTGATCAGCCCCAATTTCTGTGTGAGGGAGCCTTTCTCCTGTCTGTACTATGTTTAGAAGTTCCCTCTTCTTTCTTTAGCCCTTGGGGATGCCTTTCCCATTGTGCCCTCCTCGATACCCTCTGGTTGTAGTTGCAAACACACCTCTGCTTCTTTCAAATGTGAAAAAATGTGGTTTTCTGCCTACCTCTTCAATGTGTCTGGGGAAGCTACACAGTTTTCTGAGTTGGGAGAGCACACAAAGGCACCCCCTTCCATCCCACAAGGATGCATATATATTCCTCTCCCTCCTTATAACAGTGTGTGGGGCACTTATGTTCTGACCTCGATGTTTGAGTGGATGGGGGCTTCAACCCTGCCCTCACCTTGGTGTGTAGTCATGTTCTTTAATGGTGACTCTCTCTGCACCTTCTCGCGTGTCTCTGCATTTCTGCTGCTGCTTATACCTGACCCAAGGGGAGCAATATTGGCAGGGGGGCCTTGCTGGCGCACTAATATGTGAATAGTTTCTGTGCTTTTCTTCTCATCTCCTCTCTTCCCTTCTCTTTCCCTCTCTCAATGGTGTGTCCAGAAAAGGAAGTCGAGCTCCAGTGTGCATTTGATGGTGAGCACCTCCCGTAAGCTGCCTGCGATTCGTGCGTCCGCCATTCTCATGCCATGCACGCTCGGCTTGTGCTCATCACCCTACATAGCATGTCTGTGCAGGGGGGTGGTGGCAGGGGGGATCATTGTGCACTGAAAGGTCCATGTCCTCACTTAAAGGGCCCTGTGATTGTCTGGCCCCTGGCCAGTCAGACAGTTCCCATTTTGTGCAGCAAATCAACTGCTGGCAATGCAGTCTGACCTTGCCTGCTCCGAGTGTGAAGCAAAAAGGAGCAGCGGTTCTCCTAGGCTCAGCAGAACAGGCGCGTGTCTTGCCTGGACATGGGGCTTTGTCATTCTGTTACAGAGGTGCCAAAAAGACGAGCAGGTGCTTTGCCTGGTGTTGGTGCTGTCATCATTGATGGGAGCCCTGCAGTACAGAACAAACTGGGAGTTGCTCCAAATGTGGCAGAGACTGGTGGGGCTCCACTGTTGAGTTGAAATGTGTGGGCACAGCACCGCTGGGCAGCTCAGAGCTGCTGGTCACTTCTTTTTATAGCATACTTACTGAAAAGGTTTGTCAGAGCCTTTATAATCCAAAACTTCCTGTTGTCCTGATCTTGTTTATGTATCCCAGCATGACCGAATACCTAGTAACTGCCTCCCCTGTCTTGTTCATTTCCTTTTTTCATCCATACAGATGTTTGATATCCAGAGAATTTGTCAGAAAAGTAGTCAAACCCACTCTTAACAGAGCAAAGAGAAAATTGGCCGGTGCCATATTGTAAGGAATCATACCCAGCCCATTAGATGATGCCTTTGTCTCTTGACACTGAGATATGAACAGTACTAAAGTACAAAAATTAGTTACTGCATTATCTCCTTTACACAGAAAAAGAACAGAAACTATTTCTCCTCTCTTGCAGGTAGAACAGGAATATTGCATTACTGAGAAAGCAGAATTTGTTTCTGCATTACTATCTGGAAGATATTTCTTCTCTTCCTCTCCTTCAAGGACAGCTTAAAACTATGTAAACACACACACACACACGCACACAAAGTAATCCCAAAGTACTGCTTGAAAATCTGATGTGAGGCAGTATCTTTTTGCCAGCCCTCCCTTTATGAAACTCCAGGGCAGGAGTTCATTGTGCCTTTCTTGCACTTTTCTGCCCACTGCCAGCAGTACTTTAATTCCCTCTTCATGTTTTTTAAAGCAGCTGGGATATGTAAACCACAAAAGTGTCAGCCTCATAAAACATGGAAGCAGTGAAGGTGGCTAAATAACCAGAGTTAGCCCATGTGTTGGTACTTACTTTCTTTCCGTTGGCTAGAAATGTGTGTCCCTAGCGATATGATCACTGGTCTGTTTTTTCTCTTGCACCCTCTGTGTTGTTTGTGCCTGTCTGTCTGTCTCTTGTCTAGCTCAGGAAGTGCTGTCAACTGCTGTGCCAAAACTAATCATGTTAACACAGATTCTTAAGAAGGGCCTGGCACCTTTTTAGGTGAATTGGCCTCTTTTAACTTGAGCTGTACTGCTGTGAATTACCATGGGTTGTAGCCTACCCAGTAACTGTGATGTTGGCTAGCAGTAGGAGTGGAAGGTGGTGGGGTAAGAGGTGGCTGTGCTATGTGGGGCTCTGGGAAGGGTAGGCCAGTCATGCCCAGGGAAGGGCGGTTGGTTGTGTTAGGCCACAAGACATGAGTGTGTGTGGAAAGCTGAGTATGTCAGATACCTTCATCTGAGAAAGAGCTGTGAAAAATGGTTAGGTGAAGTCTTCTGCCTCTTACTTCCTTGGAACTCTTGTCTGGGAGTGAAATGCTATGTGTTTCTGGACTAGCAAACATGATACTTGGTCTTCTTCAGCCCACTGGCTGGGAAAGAGTGTGATGGATGAACTAGGTGTTCAGTGCAGCCTGGAGGGTCAGCTTTGTGCATGGGTTTGCACATTGTAAGGTGATGTTCCACACCTAACAAGCTGCTGTCAACTTTTTCCAGAACAGTAGCTTCCTGGATGTTTGTTGGGTTCTCATTTTATTTATTTAATTTATTATTATTATTTCGGTCCCATTTGACCTCAGTTATAAAGCCTTCTAAAAAACTGGAAATATTTTTGTACAGCTTCTTTCATGCTAACTTTATCTTCTCATCCCAGAGGACTAAAAAAAATGGGCTGTGCTTTTGTCACTGGAAGAGTTTTGGAAAATAGATCTCTGCACTAGGATCACTGTACCTGAAGAAGTATGGGAACCTCAGTGCTGTATAGAAGGGTGGACTCAGGCATTGCCAGAATTTTGGTTGTGTTTATGCCACAAAATAGCTTGAGATTAATTTTTTCATGTTGATCTGCTCCTCTTTGGCTTCTACAGTTGCCTGTCACCTCTTCTGCCATCAGGCTGGAAATACATGCAGGAAGCAAAACTCTTTGAAAGCCAAAGTCTTCGGACAATGTGGGGATGTATGGAAAGAGGCATTCAACAATAATCTGTGAAGTGTTTCTCCTTTCTTAGCATTGGGGATGAGTGTGTCATGTGCTCTTTGGGTTTTTTCTGTGGACTTTTAACGAATTCGTTCCTGCCTTTCTCATCTACTTCCTCCCCCTTCTACCTGCCCCATCTTCCTCTTCTGTTTCTCTTCTCTCCCTCTCCAAAAGGGGTAGCTAAGCCAAGGTGTGCTGCTTTTGTAGAAAAACTGAAGTATTAGTAGGTGAAGTCTTAACCTCATAGGATCTGTCGCTGGTTGATATAACTGAACCTTTGATAGCTGTTCTCCAGCTCAGCATTTGACTTCTGCATTCTTTGTGGTGGTTACTGGGCAATGAGGGCATGATGTTTTGCAGCATGAGTTTGCACTCCCGAAGAACCGCTACAGTGAGGTCACACTGCTGTGAGCACCCATCTAGTACCCCTGATCTCTAAACCAAGGGGTCTGAGTCAGGCTCCTGCAGTGCTGATTTTGACATTGTTGCTGGTGTCTGGTAGCAAGAGAGCTATATGCCTGGTGTGGGGGTTATATGCCAGTGTAACAGGGCCTTATTCTCCAACAACTGACTGGATTTGTGGGCTAGGAACTATATAGTAGTGGACACAGGTTTGGCTTCCTACAAATACAGACTTTGCTCATTACTGATATACATGACTCAAATGGGATGTTTCTTTGCAGCAAGCTTGTAACTGCCTCATTGTGTTATGCGAATGCAGGAAATGGGGATATTATTCTTCTGCCACAGCTACAAGAGAGGGAAGATGAAAAACTGCTGGGCACAATCCAGAGGACTTGCTACTTGGGGAGCTGCATGGCCTTTTCCTTGTGTCCCATCCCTTTCCATATTCTGGTCCTGAAGTCTCGTTCAGGTCACAGCAGGAATACAACACACCGTACCTCACCTTTTCTCTACCTTTTCTAGGGCTGACCACTCTTTTTATGGCATTAGTAGATTCCCTGGGACCCTCAGCATCATCATATACCTGGGACTGTCCCTGGACACTTTGGGACTCCTCAGACATGGCTCCCATCTGTCCCCTGTTTGAGACTGCACCATGGTTATTGTGTGTCTCAGTTCTGTAGTCTCTTTCTCTCAGGACTACTGCCATCTGTCATTCTTCTTTACCACACTTTTGTTGGTGCTCACAGCAGGATTCTCCCTATCCCTTTGGGCTGCTGTCTTTTCCCCTTCTGTTTTCCTTCTGTATAGTTCTAGCAGTTCATGCACATTTGGATTTTGGTACATCCCTTCAATAGCTGTTGCCTCTGAGGGAAGGATGATGTCCAGCAACTTGGGCAGCACTCCTCCTTCCTCCCTCTTCTTGGTGATTGAGCCTGTGGGGAGGGGAGGGTAAGAGGAGGTGGTTGGGGTTGAAGCAATACTGTCATTTTCTTGCTGCCTCTGCTGCCCAGCAGAGAAACTAAAACCATGTTTTTCTGTCTCAGCCACAGAGCAACAACAAAACCAGTATAGTAAGCACTGCAAAAGAAACACCCCCAGTGCAGACGTCCATGGTATCTTCCCCAACTGCTATTTTTTTCCTGTTTGGTTTAATTTTGATTCTGTCCTCTCCCCTTCTCCCCTTCCCCCTAATCCCAAGTGCTGCTTGTGCTGCTCTGTTTCAGCTTGTGTTTTGGCTTTGTTCTGTGTCCCTGTGCTGCTGTGGGGCCTGATCACAGCCTCACAGGCTTTGGGGTGGGGCTGCTGAGCAGAGCTGTGGTTGGATGTGGGGATCGCAGCTTGCCTGGACTTCCCCGTGTGCCATCCCTGTATAGTTCTGTGTGTCCGTTCAACTGTTCCTGCTGGCTTTGGGGAGGCTGGTTTGGAAGAAGAGAGTGGCAAGATCCATCCACTCTCTTAACACTCAGGAAATGGAGGATGGACTCCAGGACACCACAGAAGAAAGGGCAGGCAAAGCGATTTTAGAGGAATCCTTTCGTGGCCCATTGGCCTGCTCAGTCGTGTGATTGATCCCCCGCAGCTCGCTGACTTGCTAGGCTAGCATTTTCTGTTTGGGCTGTTGCGCAGCAGACTTCATAGGGTGCCTTGTGCCTAATATGTTTAACGGCACAGCTTGGAGTGGGCTGCCTCAGTGCTTGGAAGATCAGGCAGTAGTGCAGTGGGTGAGTGTACATCACTGCACCATCACACAGTCCCTTGTGCCCTCCCTAAGCTACCCTGCAAGAGTGACAGCAGTGAGGGGAGATCTTGAAGTCTTGTCCCGGTAATGAAGGGATGAGTGCAGAAGACAGTTAGCCCCCCATAGGCCTAGTTACTTCTCTTTGTTGTGTGTTCTGGAGGGTTGGATTGGCATTTTTGGAGGGTGGGATTTGGTGTCTTTGTTGTTTGCTGTAGGATGAAGGGCTCTTGGGACACTTCATAATTTTCTGCTTTCCCTTCACTGGCTTTGTCCACAATGGGTTTGATGCTGAAGGAGCCTTTCTAAATTATTAACTGTTGTTGATATTATTGAAATTGTATCTCATTTTAGATCCTTGAAGAAAAATGAACTTTTTTCACAGCCCAGTTCCCTTAGCAGCTTCTCTCTGTGAGGTACTGAGGTGGTCTGGCTTATCCCGTTTTTATTACAGAAATTATGAATGTCCCTTTTTTTAGTAAAACATACCCAGCAAACTGTCCAAAAAACTGGGAGACAAAGGCTCCAGCCCAATGTTAGCCTTTCCTCCCCTTCTCTCTCTTCTGAAGCACTTTCTCAGGGAAGCTGCTGGTAAGGGGTCACTACTTCAGGAATGGCTGCAGAGGGTGCAGACTGGCTGCCTGGTTGCCATCTGCCGTTTGTGCCAGACTGGTTAACTGGAGGCAAATTGGGAATTAGGGGCAATTGCAGGGGAGCTGGGGGCTTTGTCCCCTTGCGACTCTAGCTTTTAGTGCAGCCTCTCTCTTCAGGAAACCTGTGCAGGAAGTGTATGCGTGTGCACAGAAGCACTCGTGTGCTGTATGGAGTTTGTGGTTTGATTTATTTTTTCTATGTCAGTCACCTTTTCTCCACTTGCTGGGGAGTGAAAAGAAATGAGAGAATGCTTTGGAACTGGAATTTAATGATTCTTCCATCCTTTCCTAGGAGCCTCAAACAACTGTTGTCCATAATGCTACAGATGGCATAAAGGTAAGGGATGGGTGTGTTGCCAGAGAAACCTCCCCTTCTCTCTTGTGGTTCTCGTCTTCGTGTGTCTTACTTCTTTTTCTACCTTTCTGACTTCTGGTTTGTAGCATGCTCCCGAATACTGCTGGTAGTAGACTGGGAGGTTTGTGCTGTGTGGCTGTGGATCTCTGGAAGAGGCTGACTAGGGATGATATTGTCATCTCTTTCCAACTGTGGTGTCTAATCACCACTCTTTTTCATATACGAGGTGGAAGAGAAGATACAGGCATTGACACACTTGTTTTTTTTCATCTGGAAGTGGAGGCCTGTTCCCCCGAGAAAGCCTAGGAGCCCTTCTTTAGCTTCTTGTGGCTACTCTTCTTCCAAATAGAAGCAACTCCCATTTGATCTCATTTGACAGAGTCTGGTAATTTCTGTCCTTGTAAAGTTCTGGGTGGACAGCTTGAACGGCTTGAACACGCAAAAGCTAAGCAGAGATGCTGTTAAGTTTTGCTTAATATTTGGCCTGCTTCCATCCAAATCTTCCTTGTATCATCCTCTCCCTGCCATCCCTGCTAATGTTTTTGTGCTTTTTCCACATCTTTCTTCACAAACAAATCCAACTATTTACTCATACTCCTGACTGCTGATGCCTGGTAATGCTCTGTTCTGCCATGCAGGGTTCCACGGAGAGCTGTAACACCACAACTGAAGATGAGGATCTGAAAGGTAGGTGTTTTGCCTGTAATTTCTAATACAGTTAAGTGCAGGCAGGGGATCCTGGAGATGCAGTCATTGCCTTGAACTAGCTTCCCAGATTCCTGTGTCTGATTCAGTTCATAAATTCACCATGACGCTGTCATTCCTGTCACAGTGGGACCATGCTTTGGGGAACCAGCTGACCTGGGCCCTGTGGTGTATAAACACTGTTTGCCCTGAGCTAATTTGTTTTTATCTCAGAGTTGGAATTCTTTTCTTGCAGATATCATAATCTTTTTATCTCCAGTCCATTTCTAGGCGTGGAAAATCTCTACCAGTCCCTTGAGGTTAGGAGTCTGGTTGTTTTTGTGCTTCCCTGTAGGTTACAGGGAGTTGAAACCTCTCTTTTACTGCTCAGGCTCTATTCTCACCCCTTTCTGGGAGTCTCTTTAGTGTCATGCTCACATTTCCCTCTTTATTTTTTTCCCTTTGGGTCTATTTTTGTTTCTAAGTTGAAGATCATTCTCAGCCTATTGTCTCTTGCATGGAAATGATTTTTTGTGTCCTTGACTGAGACACCAGTAGAGGGAGAGTCTGAGAAGAGTTTTCGCACCTTTCACTGACTATATCGCAAATATTCTGTGCTTGTAAAACTCTTCAGATGAAGGAGCTCCGAGTCTCCTATCTGCTCATGTTGTTTGAGCAGCTGTCTTTCCTCAGCTCCCTAAACAAGGACAAGCAGACATTTTCCTGAATGAGCAGGTTCAGGATGGGTGAATGCAGTTTGCATTCTGAGGCAAATGTGTCAATAGTTTGCATTTTGAGGCAGGGAAAAATCAATGCTGACCCTGTGGTGTAGCAGCAATGTCACCTCTTACAGCTGAGCTAGTTCCTGATGCTTTTCTCATGGCTTATCACAAGCTGCTGGCTGCTCTTCTGAGGAGTCATAGGGAGCAGAATGTATGCCAGTGGGTGAATGAGCTCTGCAATAGAGATTGTTTCAGATAAGACCTGGCCTCATTACAGGACAGTATTCTAGCTCCCACCTTTTTGCCAAAGAGTAATCTGTGGTTTAAGAATACGGACTTGAGGGAAGGGAACTGGATGGTTTTGGTAGTGTGGTAATGAAACTGATGTATCTAATCTCCTCTGGATATCCATCCAGAACAGATATTTGTCCAGAACCTTGTCTCCTTTGGCAGCTTTTGTTCAGGAGAGGTCCCAAGCTTAACCCATTTGAGCCAACAGGTCCTGTAAGTTATGAGTAGAAATGCTGTGAGGAGAAAAAGCTAGGACTGGGAACAGAAGGTTGGGGGAAGGAGGGCAGCTGGCCAGGGCTAAATCTATGAAGAATTTTATAGGGCTGCATTGCTGCAGATCAAGACTGGGGTGTTTTGGGTTGTTTGGGGTTGGGTTGGGTTTTTTTGGCAGAGGTTAGGAATTTTTGTTATAATTTTACTAGAAGGGAGCTCTTGAATGGTGGTTGGGAGGGAAGGAGCTTGCACAGTAATGGTTTACGCTATGGCCAGCTCTGGTAATTTTAGTGCTACAGTTTTAAGTGTAGCAGTGTTCACCAGTGTTCCTTTTCAACTCCTGCCCCTCCATGTTTTGAGCTAAGCAAACACTCAGGGAAAACTGAATAGACCAAAAGGTTTGGGGGTGTTGGAGTTCTCAGTGTTCTTCATAGCCATGACTTTGGGAAAAGGGAAGTGTCTGTGCAATTCCTCAGCCAATTTCTTATTTCTAGTAGACATCAGGTGATGCAGATCTGTTCATCTGTGGTGTGGGGGACGTCTTGATCCATCAGTGACAGTTGCCTCAGGGATATGTTGTTTCGACTGTGGTGGGGTAAAGGCAGCAGCCCCCTCCCATGCCTCCCTGTGTCATTCTAAATTGCACAGCAGGTCCGTGTTGTAGAGCTGTCTACTTGGCTTTGCCCTGGAGTATACTCCTGCATGTTTTGTGCCCAGCATTGTGGTTTCTTTAATGTTCTCCTATTTCCTTTCTCTTTTTTTATTTACTGAACTTGCGTGTTTTGTTTGTGTTTGTGTTTTAATTCCCTGCCATGCTAGCTCCCCCTCTCTCCACCGGGGACGGCAGCTCAGTGCTTGAAGGACGGAGGCACAGTGAGAGCAAAACACAGACTGAGTCCATGCAGTCCCAGCTTTCTCTCTGTTTCTCAGCCAGTAAGTCCAGGGGTGCAGTGCTTCATGGCATCTTTCTCCCACCCCTCCCTCCACCTTTCCCATTTTTCCTTCCCCGAAGTTTTTCCTTTCCTCAACTTCCTTCCAGAACGTTGATTTTTCATTTCTAGTTAATCCAGAATAAAAAGAAATCATCTCCCTTCCTGAAAAATACCCTCCTTTGCACACTGAAAATTTCCAAACCTTTCCAAAACCCCAGTCAGAACCTCATCCTATCTAATTTCATTCCCTTGATTTCATCTGAGTGAGACGTGGAGTTCTCTGCAGACACTGCCTTTCAGGGTGTCCTCGGGCAAGGCACAGCATCTCTTAGTTTTCCTTGTGGTAATTGGGGTCAGTGGTGCAGGTCTGCTGACGGAGGGGATGCGCAAGGCAGAATTCAATCTCATTTGTCAAGAGCTTATAAATACCCCAGACATGGATGGTGCTCACCAGTTACAAAAGGAAGAAAAAAAGGTTTTTACAGACTGCTTCAAGGATGCTTGGAAGAGAGGCTGTGGCTGCTGGAAGATCCCATAGCATTTCCATATCCATTGTCAGGTGCTCTGAATGAAAATCCTTGGATAATGTTGGCTCTGAGGGGCATTTCTCTGTCGTGAGCTTTTACCTTGTGTGTCTTGTCTTGCTAGCTCAGTTAGCTGGTACTGTTGTTAGTCTGCTAGTTACAGACAGGGCCATCTGCCTGATCTCTCCAGAACTGGCTGCCTCCATCGAGGAGCCTGTGGCTGAAAATGGATATGAAAAAAGCTAGTCAGTTGGAGAAAATCTAGGTGGGTTTCCAAGCCCGTCCCCTATGTACACAGACATACCATGCTAGCTGTCTACTTAAAGCTATAATGGAATGATCCCTAACGTGAGGTGGGAGTGTCTTGAGTATTTTAATCTGTTGAGGTCAGTCTGGGAAGGAAGGAACAGGCATGCCCTCTTCTGTCTCCTCCAGTCTTCCTTCCCTGGTTTCCTGCATACAGCACCAGTATATCCCGTATGATGCAGCAGTTGGAGTCTGTCTGTTACTTTAAGGACGTCAAACTGCTGGATTGTGAGGTGCAATGGGAAGGGTGTTTTGCCCAACTGGAATGGAAGGGAAACGATCTCTTCTGAAGTCCTTTTTGCTGTGAACTGTTCATCACTGCTTTCTTATTAACTTCTTTGTGCCTCTTGCTCATAGCAAGGCCTTGCTTGATAGTCTGAGGAGTGCCATATCACTTCTCTGCCAAGTGGGGCAGGGGTCTCTCACCCTGCTCCCCTCCGGGTTGAGATCTGCAGTGATGTGGGTGCCCTACTTTCTTTCCCTATCAGTCGCATCTCGTACGTGCCCTCATGCTGCTCTGTCACTACTCTGACCAGTGTTTTAGGTCACCCTCAAACTACCTGCAGTGGCATTAATACGATTACTACTGTGCTGCGATGGGTCATTTGCACTGGTGGCAGGGTGTTGCCCTTGAGCAGGATTTGGCCCAGCCAAAGGGTGACAGAGGCAGGAGAGCAGGTTGAGGTTGCTGGAATGTGGATGTCTCTGTGTGCCGACCGGGTTGGGGCTCTGTGTGTTTGTACTTATTTGTTAGCTTTTATTTTGCTTTCTAGTTTTGTTTGTTTATTATTTTAACGCTTACATTTGTTTTGCAGCTACACAGTCTTGTGAAGAGAAGCTTCATGCCTGGGACAGCCCAGTGCAGACAGTGGAGTTAGAGCGTGCTCAGTCGGAGCCTTTGCTAACTCCAGTAGTTCCCTTTGTACTTAACCGTGCACCGTGTAAGTTAGCAGCTGGGTAGCAGTAGTGGAGTAGTGCAACTAATACTAGCTACTGTAGATGTAAAGCCCCCTCTCCTTTTTCCTCTTCATCTCCGTGCCCCTTGTCCGTCCGGGGCAGCACGGAGCGCCCTCTGAGCTCGGTCTGAGACCTGCTGCAGTCGGCGGGAGGCACGGCAGCTGCCAGCCGGGCTCGGGCAGCTGCAGGGAGCGGCTGAGGCCGCCAGGGGGCGCCGCGGTGCCGGGGAGCCGCGGTGCCGGGGAGCCGAGGTGCCCTAGGCACGGCCCGGCTGCCGAGAGGAGGGAGAGCCTGGTTGTGAGCCCTGTCCCGGTGTCCGAACTGAGCTGTCCCAACAGCAGTGCTGCCCCGGGGCCTGCCGTGCCGCGCTGTACCCATCCGCAGGCGGCTGCACAGGGCTGGCCGGCAGCCCGGCTGCCTCTCTGGTTACTCAGAACTAAGACAGTACAACACCCGTGATCCACGCTTTCATACCCGTGCTGGTGTGTGCTTGCCTCCCTTTTGTGCCTCTGCAGTGCAAGTTAGGAGGCCCCATGAATTCATCAGGAGTGGCAGGTGTGAATGCCGCCTTCTCCTGTGACATTCCGAGGTTCTCTGTCCCTCGGGAAAAACAGATCACCTCCTGTGTGCTGGTTGTAGCTTGGGACATGTAGTGAAAGCAAGAAGGTGAGCAGTCTGATGGAATGGACTTGTGTTGAAGGGTAGGGTGCATGCTGCTGCATCATGACACTTGGGATTGCCACTCTCCTTGAGATGAGTCAGCTCATGGTGGCAATCTGAAGATTTCTTTCTTCACTTGTCCCAAATGGAGCCTTTCCCATGGACCCCATCTTCCAGATATTGCACACGTTGGTGTGTGCTCTGTATAGGAGGGAGGTCCAACAAGTAGAGCCCTGCTTCATGCAGAAGCAGTTCCAGACAACTTGCTTGTAAGGACTTTTTTTTCACAACAGACATAGCCCACTGTGTTGTTTTGACCTATTTCCTGCATACATTTTTCAGTGTATGGAAACATATACAGCCTGAGTGGTAAAACCAGCTCCCTTATTGTTATGAGCCAGTTGTCCTCTCTCTGAGATGTTTCTGTAGGGGCTGGCTGGGTACTATAATTCTCTTCACTGATTTCCAGAGTGGGTGCAAACATCTTTCATAGCCAGTGAGATTATCATCTTCTTATTCTTCAGCTGCACTTATCAATGGTGGGATGAGATGCATATGTGGATTAACATATACAGGGGAGGGCAGTTAAGACTAGCATCTTCTGGCATTTAGAGTGGAATTCAGCTTCCCTGACTTGGACATCTAAAGATGGTAGGTTGGATTTAAACACCATCCCTCTAATTATAGGCACCTGAGATGTCTCAGGTGAGACTTTCAGAAGTGCCTATTTCTTTCAGAGCCTAAAGGAGGAAGTCAGGTGGCTGATTCCATACCAGACACCTGCATTTTAGATGCCTAAGGGCACACAAATTCTGCTTGTGGTGATAAGGATTATAAATTATTTGGTAACAAAGATAATGCTAGAGCACCTCCTAAATGCTTGTATAATATACAGGATATTCTAACTACAGTGCAAGTGTGGGGAAGGCTGAAGAAATGTGAGGGTGTGCACATAAGCTCAGGCATATAGATGGTGCACATATAGTCCTAGAACTAGAATTGTATTATTTAACAGGGCCGACACAAACTTTAAGAGTTCTTGAGGTCAGCATGGGTGATGGAATGCCTCAGAGGAGATGTGGCCTGGGCAGTCAGCTGTGGGAAACCAAGAAGAGAATACAGAGGTGCTGGCTAGGGAGAGCCAAGTAACAGTAGACAGCTAGCCCCTGTCTTTATTAATCCTCAAGTCCAGTGTGCTGGCTTGGGTTGATGGCAGTGCAGTCAGTGCTGAAAAGAATTGTGCCATAGGGACTGGCAGAAGCTACCTGCCTGAGGAATGGAGTGCACACTAGTATGTAGCTAGGACCTGCTCATCCAAACCATCCATCCTGCTGTGATTGTCTTTCTAGCTTGCAGAAAGACATCCCTACATGTCCCAGTTGCTTGTTTGCAGCATTCATAATAGCTGAGGTGTTGGTGATGGTGATAGGCAAGTTGTGGGGAGACTTTTTCCAATTGGCTTGATCTGTGTGTTGGCCATTTTTATATTACTACTGTGGTAAAGGGTTTCCACATCTTAAGCTGCCAAACAAGTGCTTCCCATTGGCCGGTTCACTACCATTCACTGGTCAGACTCCCCAGAAGCACCTCAGGCTGTCATTTAAGAGACACCTCTGGTGCCTCAGACCTTTCTAGAAGAAAAAAATTTAACAAGACATCTTTATTTCTTTTCTCCCTGCATTATGGGATCACCATTCCCCTGTCATATCACTGCCCCCCCTACTCTCATGTGGATGGCTGTCATTACCGCATCTCTCCAGAATGCAGGAAGCAGCATTCTATGAGATCTAGACTAATGGTGCTCCACAAATTGCTTGTAGGAAGCACCCACTAGCCCCCTGTGCCCACTGAAGTCTTATGCACAATTAAATTGCTCTTCCTTCTTGTTTGCAGTGCGTAAGCAAGAGATCATTAAGATAACAGAGCAGCTGATAGAAGCCATCAACAATGGAGATTTTGAGGCTTATACGTAAGTACAGATCTCTTCTGACTGGTTGTTTATCAGTTTGTGTGCAAATGTTGTTCTGCCTCCTGGATATGAGTTGTCATCATGCACTCAGGGATGGTGAAAAGTTGTGCGCTTTTTAGCCTCCATCACTTAAGAGTAGGGATATGATAGAGCTCTCTAAATGAATAACAAGTATAAGTCAGGTATAAAATAGCAACAGGAACGACAGAAGGAAAATGTCTTGGCTTTGTAAGAAAAATAGGGGGAAGGGCAGTGATATGGGCAGAAAGAGAATAAAAGAAAACCAGAAACCTAAAGGCTTGTTTTATGTGAAATGCCAGATACGACCAGCTCTGTGTTGTTGCAGTAGGACTGAGTCCTCCAGGAGCTTATTCCTTAGGGAAATAGTTAGGTGGACACAGGGTGTGAGTCAAACACTGTAGCTGCACTTCATTGTATAAATAGCCCTTGGGCTCAAATGCAGACTGTAAACTGGTGGTGCTTTTCTTTTCAGAAAAATCTGTGATCCTGGCTTGACCTCATTTGAACCTGAAGCACTGGGGAACCTGGTTGAAGGAATGGATTTCCATAAGTTTTACTTTGAGAACTGTGAGTGGGTAGAATTGGTAACACCAACAACTTTCTCTCTAATCTTCCTTTATGCCACATTTTGAAGGGGAAATTGCCCTTGTTTTTACTGGCTATCAGAACCAGCAAGAACTTGATTTTGCATGGGTTATGATGCATCCATAAAAGCCAGCATGATTTCTCTCAAAGACCTTTTCAGCAACGATTTCAGTTCTAACCCCAGATCCCTTCACTATAGGCATACAATTTGTCTGGTGCAAATGTTTTGTAAGCATGGACTGCAGGAGTGTTAAGAGTTTGGGGCACTGGATTTCCTACTGATACAGAAATGGGAAAAAATGAGCATATTTTGATGGAAACAACATATATGTGTGGAGTAGACATACTGAAGGGTCAGACATAAAAATAGTCATGCACAAATCAGTCACACCTTCAGTTTTCCCTGGATTGTTTCAGATCTCTAACACCTAATGAACCTGTTATGTGGATGCAAGGGTCACCTTGTCAGTCTGGGGTGGAAAAAAGACAGTTGGGAGGAATGCTATCATTTATACTAGTGGATTTGCCTCCGTTCTTGGATGTCTCCACAGGATGAGATAATTGAAATTTAAATCCTGAGCTATTCAGTTTGTTTTATTTTGGGGGTTAGGTCGAGGTCCTTAGTATAGGCAATTCCTAGTGTTTTAAGTATGCAGAGACTTTGTCTCTCTCAAAAGCCTGTTCAGGAGTGACTTTTACGCTTCTCTGAGGCTTGCTAATATTTAATGCAGGCCTAGCTTAAAGATCTCCTGATTATTGACTCCTTTGTAATAATTATGTAATTAAAAGATCTTTTTCTATAACTGAAGTGATAGCAGCCCTGATGAAAATGTGGCAAGTATGCTTTGCAGAAGAAGTGGGAGCAAAGGGGTCGGGGTATTGTAGGCAGTAATAAGCGTGCAGTTCCTAAAGGCAGGAACAGGTGATGGGGAAAGAATTACTTGGATTTTGCCTGGAAAAATTGCAGGAGCAATTTTTATTGTATCCCAGAATCCAGCAGAAGGTGAGTAGAATATAGAAGATGTTGGAGGATGCTGGGAACTGTTGCTTTTTAGAAGTAAAATGAAGCTGATGGATTTGTATGTTCTGCCAGTACTGTCGAAGAACAGCAAGCCAATACACACCACCATCCTGAACCCCCATGTCCATGTCATTGGTGAAGATGCTGCCTGCATCGCGTATATCCGCCTGACACAGTACATCGATGGCCAAGGCCGGCCCCGCACCACGCAGTCTGAAGAGACCCGCGTCTGGCACCGCCGAGATGGCAAGTGGCTGAATGTCCACTACCACTGCTCTGGAGCTCCTGCAGCACCTCTCCAGTGAGGATCAAATACGGGTATGGATTGCAAGGGAAAGCATACATCATACACACAGAGAAGGCTGCTGTATGTGGTAATTCAGTATTCAAGGTTGTTTAGCTGGCTGTGGGAGAACTGTTTTTAGTTGTCCGTAGGCTAAAAACTTCTGCTGCTCAGTTGGTGTTCCTTTCTGTATGTGCTGTCTTCTGGACTCAGTAGGATTATCTGCCTGATGAATTGGAGTCATGTGCCAGATGGTTGTTCTGAGCTTTTATTTTTACCCTTGTGGCAGCAGTGCTTCCTCCCAGGTACTTAGCTCTGTCTCAGACACAGTGCTAATCCAGAGCAGAGAGGAAGAGTATCTCATGCTGTGTGCAGGTTTGCTGTTTCCCAGGGATGTCAGGGATCTACCCTTACATGCTGGGGATGATTTCAGAGATTTTTTTTTTATGAGAATGTCATACTCTTAAGAGAAGATATTGTAAAATCTATACAGAAAAATTTCTATGCCACAAGGGTTAAGATGTTATATAAAATTTTACTATCGATTTTCTGATCAGTAGAAGGTATTTAGTGTAGAATGTTGAGAAAACTCAAGGAAGAAAAAAAAATCTAAACAAATGATAATATCAGGGGATATAAAATATCCCCAGCTAGCTTGCCACAGTTCGGCACTGGAGGAAACTTCAATTACAAAATCTGACTTGAGGAAATGATTGCTGCTTGCTCCTGAAGGACAGCGGATCCATTTACTTCTGCAGCATTTAGGCATTCTTGTTTATTGCCTTTCTGGTTTCTTTTAGTTAGATGTACAAAGTCTTTCTGCCTCCTTTCTTTTTATGCTGAAGTGTATGTCACTTTCATTTTAAAGGTCTAACTTTCTTAATGTTAGGATCTTTTTACTAAGATTTTCTATTCAAAGGGAAACAAAAAATCCCTACACCTGAGAGACAAGCGTGTTTTTTTAATGTGCTCCTTTGAGGATGACCCATTCAAGTATAGTTACTATTTGAGTCCTAATCCTGCACGCTACTTGAGCAGTAAGAGCAGTTTTTATTCTTACATGTTGTGAGGGATTCAGCCCTACTCAAGGCAGTGGAAAGGAATGTGAACTATCACAAGCAAACTGCAGAGGTCATAGATGGAATTTGAAAAGCAAAAGCCAGTTGGGGGGCACAAGAAGCAGGGAAGCCTTCAAGAGGGCTGGACCATCAGCTGAATTTCAAGGGAGTAAGGCAATGAGAAGGGAAAAGCCTTTGCAGGGAAACAAAACATAACTTACTTGCGTCAGTTTTCATCAGAGATGTTGAGGGAGACTTCTGTCATGGATTTAGTCCAAAAAAGATGCAGAAGAAATTATTAAAGATCAGTGTGGCTCAGTGGCTGCGCCTAGGAATTCTGAGGAAGCTTAGGAATGGAGAGTCACAGCTGCTACGGAAGAGGTATATTTCACCGACTTGGCTGCTGAAACGTTGCACCTCCTCCAAAAGTATGTACTGGAGGGTTTTTGAAAATTGCAGAGCAGAAGCCATTTCCAAACCACAAAATGTTGGTTGAAAGAGTATTTTAAAAAACCTATAAACTAAATTGGAGCTGAAATATTTGCATGCATTTCTGGGTTCTGAAGAAGGTGTAACCATGTGCAATTACGAGTGGGGTCAGTGTGGGCAGCCCCCATCGGAACACACCGGATCCTTTTGGAACACCATTGGCCATGTGCAGTAAAGGGTAAGGATGAAGAATGAGTGAGGTGAATAAGAATGCTTAAACATAAATCAGTGGTTTGTTCTCACCTGGAACGCAGAGTTCAGTTTTGAGTTAGTCATCTTAAAAAGAAACTGCAGCCATAAAAGGAGCTTGAGGTTAATCAGAGGATTTCCATGTAAGGGGAGAGGGGGGAAAAAAAGGGCTGTTTAAATATTAACAACATGAGACAAAATTTCTGAAGACTTAAAGACAAACAAACAAACCAAAAAAACCACCAAAGAAAACCTTTCAGTTCAAGGCAAAAGCCAATGCGAAGTGAGGCAGGCATTATTCTGTAGGACCACAGCCTCAGGAATGTCTTGGGAAACTGCTTCAGTTTCTAGGATGTCACTATTAGATAGTGGGCCCAGTCTGCTCCAATCGCGCAAGTAATTGATTTTAGCAAGTAGTTCATTTTCACTGGAGGGTAGGTGTGTGCCTCTTGTCTTCAGGGCTCTTCTCACAAGCCCCAGTTTGTGTTGTGATAGGAAGGGTTTCTGCTTGCACCGGTTAATTAGCCTGTAGAAAATTTGTTTCATTAATTGCGTACAGCTAATGTTTGGCTTTGTTTCCTTCCGTCTTCCATCCTGTTCTCCCCTCTCCTTTCTGGGTGGACACTACTTCTTCCTGACTGCAGCAACTTGTGGAGATACTCAGCTGGAGGGCAATATCTTCTTAGCAAGCAGCTCTGGAGTGCCTGAGTGACAGCAACGGTCATGTCTGTTTTGACGTTAAAAAAATAAATACAAATTACAAACAGGCAGCAGCCAAATGCACGAAACCCTGCATGCATCTGATGCTCCGGGCGCTGCCTTTCTGTTGTTTTCCATGGATCCATCGTGTCTGTTTCTGCTGTACGAAGGTGTTTTTAAATCTGAAAAAAAAAAAAAAAGAAAAAAAAAAAGACATGTTGTTTGTATAAAATAATAAAGAACAGGAATAATGCTAAATAAATGACAGATTATCCAACGTGCCCCCTCCCCCAGGGCTAAGGAAATGGCAGCAGCTGGAACATCTTTCAGAAATTAAGTGAGGGGGAAAGCAAAAGTGAAGGAGAGAGAAAGAGAGAGAGGGAGAGCAAAAAAGGAGGCGGCTTGAGCAGCGGATGGCTGAACGGTGCTCCGCAACGCCATGGTGGAAGGTAACATCACATTCAGGCTGTGCTGCTACTTCAATCCGTGAGAGGTGGCGAGGAGGAGACCCCAGAGGAGCCAGTGTGAAGACTGGGGTTCACAAAAGAGGAGGCGCTTCTCTTCCTGTTGCCCAGCAGACTGACTTCAGCCTGCTGCTGCTTCAATTTCTGCACAGCAAGAACGCTACAGAAAGCTGGTTGCTCAGCTGCTGGATCCCAGAACAGACTTTCTTTTTATTTTGTTTTCTTGTTTCTGTTTTCTTCTTTTTTTTAAATTAGAAAACAAACCCGACAATGGGATGTTGAGTTAAAATTAAAGGTGGAAGTAGGAATTTTAAAAAAGGGGTTTAAGTGAATAGAACTTAAATAGAAGCTTGCTCGTCAGAGATATGGTTTTAGAAACAGCCACTACCTGGCCAAACGTGGAGGTTTGAAGCCAGCTTATTTAATCTAACAGGACAAAAAAAGCATTGTGTTAAAAGCAGGGATTTTAGAGGAAGAGGGTGTATGTATGGGATTTTCTAATTTTTGTTTCCTTTTTACTAGTGTAGTTGGGATCCACAGTGCTGCAGAACACATGTTCCTTAGGAAGCAGACAAAAAACTTAGTGTTATGTTCTTCATGAAAACTTGCACATACACTCCTATATGAGGCATAAATAGCGTGTGTTTTTTATACTGAAATATATGCACCCATAGAATTAAAGGGGTTACCTGGCCTCCTGTTTGATTTGTTTGGTCTCCGAGTAAAATAGCAATTGGAGCCAGCAGCCCCAGCCAGGTGCTTCTCCCCACCACTAACCCATCTGATGTTTGTAAGTGTCATGTTTCCTAGTGTTTATTTGGGTAATTTTTCTATTTTTTACAGTGATGTTGTAACACAGAAAACTATCAGATCAGAACCTCAAAAACCATAGCGGAAGGACTCCAGGCCACCTCCCTGTGTTGCCTCTGGGTGTTAGAGGATACCTCATGAAGCAGAGGGGAAAGGGAATTAGCACATGTGATCTGATGTTTGTCCTTTGGGCCAATTCATCTTCCTTTCTTTTCTTTGTTGTAAAAGGAGTCCAGTTCCTTTATTCATTGGGTGGGGAATGTGGAAGTGTTTTGTTGACCTTATCAAGGAGGGAGCCTAGCCCCAAGAAGAAAATGGCCTTCTGGTGGACCCTGATAGGAATTGTTTTGACCAAGGGAAGGCATCACTTGCAGAAGTTGGGATAAGCTTTTACCTGAATTTGTCTCCCCCTGTTCATTTTTTGGATCTTTCAAGGGAGTTGAAGTGGTTACATTGACAGCATACTAAGTGTGAGGCAACCTTTTTACAGACTATGGAAGAGAAGAAAGCCAATTTGGAATTTTAATCCTTATTTAAGAGAATGCAGAAAATAAAAGCTGTTGCACAAAGTGGAGCTGTCACTTCGCAACAGATAGCTCTGCTGCTTTTGTTAGAGAGGTGCTATCCCACACTAAGATTAGATCAGCTCACCCATGATGCAGGAAAAGACCATCCACACTTCCCAGTTTTGTCTGAGTAGATATCCTTTTCTTCCTCCACCACCCCCGGGAAGAGTGTAGGAATTGAACCTATGGGGGGCAAACACTAGATTTTATTATTTCGAACCATTTCTAAGACAGCACTAAGCCAGTGAGTGAAGTGGAAGAGTTAAAAGCCTTGCTATTTTATTCAGATTTTTTTGTTTTAAGCCACAAAGAGAGAGCAAACAGGAGATTACAATTAATGCCATTTTAAAAAAGATAAAGACAAAACATTATGCATGCCTTCTTTAGGTCTGATCTTACTTGTCTCTTTTCCTGATGATTATTAATAATTAAAAAGAACCCTATGTATTAAGTATCTGCATCTTTCAGAGAAAATTTTAAAAGAACAGAACTGTTTTTTGGTTTTGCACAGTCTTGGAGACAAACTCTCCTTTGGGTTTTTTTTTTGTTTGTTTTGTTTCCTTTTAAGTTAATGAGAACCTTAGCTTGGTATGGCCATTATCAAACACAGCTGTACACCTTTAGCATTCTTAATGTTCTCTTACGGGGCTAATATAAGCATCTATATAATATATATTATAAATATCACATTTTAAACAGGAAATGGAAGGCATTTGATGCAGAATTTTTGCATGATATAGAAATAATTAAAGTTAGCTAGTGTTTGTTTGTTTGGTCTGAATGTTGGTAGAACCTTCATAGCTTTGTTACAATGAAACCTTGAACTGAAGATATTTAATAAAATAACATTTAAACAGTGCAAAGTTTTGAGTGTCACGTTTTTCTCTGAAACCAAGTAACCATGTGGAATTGGCACTTCTGGGATAAGAATCAATCCACAAAGACTTTTTTTGTGTCCGTAAATCAAGTGATTTAAAAATGTCATGTTTAGAAAGAAAAAAAGGTAAGTGGTACCATACCTAACACGAAAGAATACTAGCATTAGTAAAGACAAAGGGACAACAGAATCTGTTAAAATTAACTTTATGGCATTTCCCTGACAGACCATGGGATAACAGAGAGATGTTCTTTCTGTTCCTGGTATCCTAACCCTTGGCAAGCCCTTTCTTAGTCTTTGTTTTCCTCACAGTATTTCAGACTCTGTGGGAGAAGCTGTCTTGCCATCAGGTTTGCCTGCCGTAAACATCTTGAACTCCAGTGGCATGGCAGCTCTTACATTTTGTGAGCTAGCGTATTTTATGTCCTAGATGGGATGCTCCTGCAGAGGCACAGATCAGCCACTCACCTGTACAAATTTGCCTTGTCTGTTAAGAAATCATGCGTACACTGCTAGAAGTTAGAAGTTGGCTGGATTTAGCCTGTTTTGTTTCTATACTGCCTCTTGTGAGGCATGTTGTTTATGCTTGCTTGGGTAGGGTTTGTTGCACTCAGGCCTTTGCTGCTTTGGCATTTTTCTATGAACCTTGCAGTGTTCACGCTGCTCTCTTAACTGAGAGCCTGCAGTGTGTGCTGCTCTCTCCTGCTGAGACCCCTGCCCAGCTGGGCTGAGAAGCATGGCTGTCAGTGGGACACAGGCCCCTGCATGTTTTTCTGCACCTCCTGCTACCACTGGCCTTGTGGCAGCTCAGCGTGTGTCAGGTCTGGCACAGTTCCTGCAGGGGGTATGCATCTTGGTTTGGTGCTGGGGGCTCCAGCCAGCATTTGTGCCCCCAGTTTGGCAGGCTTGGCTGGCCTCCCGCTCCCCTGAGGTCTTCTCAGGTGCAGCTAGGAAACTGCAGATGGGAGGTGGTGGCTTTGCCTTATCAGGAAAGAGTTCAGTTGTGCTTAATCCCCTTTAAGTGCAGCAATTACCTAGCAAATAGGTGTCAGTTGCTGCTGCTTAAAGAGATGATTGCTTTCCCTGTCTGATGAAACAGGAGGAAAATTGTCCTTAGTGTTTAAAGGGAGAAGGTAAGAGTTTTATAGCCCACTTCACCAGGACTGGAGACAGCCTGTTCCTGGCCAGAGGAGATAGCTCCTGCTATTACAGCAGGAAAAAAACCGTTCTGCTGTTGTTTCTGACATCTAAGGCAGCATCATTTACCAGGTAAAGTCTCTCCTGAAGCAATTAATCATATCTTAATGATCTTTGTGGAAATGTTGCAATAGAATCTGATACGCGCTGGGAAGATACCCATAAAGTTAGTGATTTCCCATGTTCTTAGTAGCTCTTTTAACCAGGACAAGAGTAATTGCAGCACTTAGTGAAAGCACAATAATCAGACTAATGCTTATGTCAAGAATACTTACGTAGCATATATACAGGGCCTTTCAGACTGTTCCTGTGTATGTGTGTGATTTAAGTACGTTTCAAAAAAAGGTGATGATGTTCTGTTTAAGCAGTACTGTATGTGCCTTTTCCACTTGCAAGTCATCTATTAGTTTGAGGCAGGGGCACTGAAAAATGGGTTAGAATCTGCTCCAAAAAGGGTTCCTGACAGCAGGATTGGGAATGGTACGTATCTGCAGTATGACAGCTTCAAGCTGAGCTATCAAGCAGCAGTATTCCCAGAAATGTATTTTCCGGTATGCTCTATCTGGTTAAAATCTGTTCATCCTATTGGATGGCATCTTGCCATCTTCCTACCCTAAAAGAAGCATCTGAGAGTGGTTTTCTAAGTGTTGTCATCCCCATTCTCTCCCCGATATATGCACATGCATGCTTGTATACATACGTTGATTACTCTGTGAGAGACCTGATTGATGGGAGCTTTTATTTGTGCTCAAATCAGATTTCCCTTTAAGCTAGGATTGGTTTGCTCTCACTTGCAGGGCTAGCAGCACAAAGTCTGCCAGGATCCTTTTATGATGCAGTATGTATGAGATGTGGGGAGAAACATGAGCAGAATTAGACCTCAAATGTCGATATCCTTTCCATTTTATTATGAACACTGTTGCCTTTTACTTACATGCAACTGATAACATAGATAAGTGGACAGAGCGTTTGACTAGAGACCAGGAGATCTGTGATCTGGTTTTGGTTTTGCTATGGCTTTGCAGCGTGACTGCAGACAAGCCACTTGTGTGCTGTGTGCTTCAGCTTTCTCGTTTTTCTGTGCAGATAATGAGACTGACCTCTGTAGAAACTGCTGGAAGAGACTGATGAGCAGTGATTCAGAGTAGCTGGGTAGTATTGCTGCTGCGCATCACACAAAGCTTCTCCCATTCTACCCCCTACCCCCCTCCCCTTGAGAATTTGAAAGGTTTGGGACTGCAGACTGATGCAATGTGGAATGCTCGTTTATTTGAGATTGGTATAAATTTATTTTAGAGTTGGGAAAGATGGTCCTTTGGGGGCACTTAAAGTGGCTTGAGTGGAGGGTTATGAATTTTTCCCTTGAGATCCTTAGTGCCTGAGAAATCCTCACCTGCAGGAATGCCCTACCTACATGCCAGAGAGAAACAGGAATTTAGTGGTTGGTGTGTAGTAGTATGAAGAATTTTAAGCAAGCCATTTCTTCTCTACTTAACAAGTATTAGGAAACAGGAATGCATAGGTTTGTGGGGTTTAAGGCAACCTGGGCACAGTGAAGGATAACTAAGTAAATAAAATCTTAGTCTGAAAGTGCCTTGTGCCACAGTGGAGTCTTCTCAAGCACAGGTGAATGGGGAGAGAAGGAAAAGTTCTTGTCCTTTATCAGTGACAATTTACATAATTTTGCTCACCATAATTATCTATGAATGGATGGGCAGGATTACATTTATTCCTAGAAAACCTTTTAGTTAATGCATCATACGATTGCATATTGGCAGAGCTGGGATTTGGCCCGTTCTTGTTGGGGTAAAATACTGTCTTGTCATGATTTATTGTCCCATGTTTCTGTGGAAAAGTGTAGTGCTCATACCAACAGAGGAGAGCCTGCAAAAATGGCATCAAGGCTGTGCTTCAAGAGGCCTTGTTTACATTGGAACATCCTATAGGGTTTATCAGTAGTTATAGCAGTGCTACTGCTGTGTGGTTGTTCCTGTTCCAGAAAGCAATTATTTGTTTCTTACTGTATGTTTAGAAGTTAAAAATAAACTTGGGGGGGGGGGAAGTACTTGGAGAAGGATAAGTCTGCTCTTGGGTGTCATTTGAAATTCATTGCTTTGGATTTAACATATTTTTTCCGTATTAAAAAAAATACCCAAATTTTGAGATCGATTCTTAAATCTTTTTAAATGTTCTTAAGAATTGCAAACAGATTTCAGCCTTGTTCATTCTAAATAGTATTAATGCTGAAATTATTTTAAACATCAGGAGTCAGCAGGTTTGAACACATTTGAATCTGCTATAATTCAGTATCTTCCATACCTATGAGGAATACTTCATTGAGCTTTTTTATACAGCATTATGCTTCAACCTTCCCTTTTGAAAGAAACAGGCTTCCTGCCCCATGAAAACTTCAATAGAAGCGGGCAAATAGAAAGATCCATTAAAACTTAGTTTTGTCCTGAATATTCAGGGAAGGATTGCTTGTTTGTTTACATAACCTTAAAAAGGAGAAGGAGTTGCTTCAGAGAAATGCAATGCTAGCAGGGATAGCATGTGCTAGCAATATGATAGCCGGGAAGGTGGGAGCAATAACGCCGAGCACTCGGAGTGGTTTGGAGTAGAAGGAAGCTGGTGCTTGTGAACAGAGCGGAGATGTGAGATGAATTTCAGGCTGTCTTGCAAGTGAGTAGAGGAAACATACAGGGTAGCCAGAAAGACAATGATGATACAGAGATTGAAATTGGGATGTGGTGAAATGACAAGCAAGACAGGTGAATTCTTCTGTGATGGTTTGAGGAGGAAGGAGGGGTTTGGAGAGATGGGGCATGTCTCAGGGTGGTTTCTGTCACTGCAGATTTAAATGGAATTTCAAGCCAATACTGCTGTACCTGTATGGTGTACTATAATGTACAATGTATACTCCTGTCCATTATTCCCCTCCCTCAGTGTAACTGAGATTGGTTGGACTGGCAGAGAGATGGATAACTACCAGAAAAGCTTTATGCCAAAATACCAAACTGTGGTTTGAAACAGTAAATCCGGTTTCACAGAACGCAGTAGCGCACCATAAATGCTACAAGCACATGACGCGAAGTGCTGAACTGCCCCAGGTTCCCCGTGTTGGCTCAGATTTGCTCAGCTGTTGTGGAAAGTGCGAGGTCTGTGGTGAATTGGGTATCGCCTGCTGGCTGTGTGCTGGGGACAGTGTTAGTGTGAGGTAAGCCCCGTGGCATGTGTTTGGGTTCACTGCACAGAAATGCAGTCATGTGTTCACATACGTGCTGCTGGGTATTTGGCCGTGTGTGGAGCTGGTGTGATGGGACGGTAGCCTTGGTTGCAGGTGGTGGGAGCAGCTGCCTCATCACCTTCTGTTGAGGTGGGGGTGGTGTTGGCCAGAAGCAGAACAGGCTTTTGAACTGCACAAAGATCTGATTGCACATTGCTTTGCCTGCTTTACTTTGGCTATTTGATACGCCTGTTAACAGGTTTGCAGCAGCATGGTCAGTGCTTCAGGTACAAACCGACTAGATGAAGATGAAAAGACCTCTATAGACGCGTCCAAAGGCAGTGACTTTCAAGCTTTTTCGACTTTTCAGTACAGGATCAGGTTCACATACAGTAAACCTTCATCTCGCATTGCTTTCCATGGGTTTCTTGGGAGCGAGCCAGAGTGCCGGACTGCAGCATGGGAAGCGGCGCGGTGCCAGGGTGAGGCCTTGTGCCCTGAGCACCTGCTTTCCCTTGGCTTGCCCCTCTTCCGCCACCAGCCAGGTCTGCTGTTTGTGACAACCCAGGCCCTGCTCTTGCTAGCGTGTCACGAAGTTTTGCCCCTCTGCCGCGGCGTGGGTGCTCTCTGTGTAGCAGATTGAGAGGCAGGAGCACGGTTTCAGGCACTCCCTGTCCACTCCTCCATCCTCCGCTGAGCGCAAATGTCCCTGTGATGTGGCTCCACATCCCATTCTGGCTTCCTACTACAATGTTCTCCATCGTTCCAAGCAGGAAACTGCACCGTGCGGGTGTTTGTTTTCCTGCCGCAGGGCATGTTAACAGCCGTCTCCATCCCTGACGGCCGCTCTGCCGGGCATCCCACGCCTTCCGCGCCGGCTGCACCGGGCCCTGCTGCCTAGGCTCCCGTACCCAACCACCGCACAGCCGCCACCCGCCACGCGGCTCGGGAGCGGCAACCGGCGAGCCCAAGAGCACCCCGGGGCCGGCCCGGCCCGGGCCCACCTCCCCTCAGGCCGGCCCGCGGGGTCCCGCTGCCGCCGCACCGGCCCGGCCCGGCGGAGGGCGGGGCCTGCCGCCCCTCCTCCGCGCGGAAGATGGCGGCGGCGCGGCGCGGCGGCGGCTCCCCCAGCGGCCGGAGGGACGCCCAGCGGCCGGGAGCCGGCGGGCCGCGGCCGGCCTGAGAGCTCCCGTCGGCGCCGGGGCACGCGTGCCCTCCGGGAGCCGTGCCCTGCCCTGCCCAGCCACCCGCCCGGCGGGGCCTCCCTGCGGCAGGTGAGGTGCGGGACGAGGAGGAGGAGGGCAGCGGGGTGGCGGCGCGGCCCGGCTCGGCTCAGCTCGGTTCGGGGTGCGGCGGGAGAGGGCGAGCGGCGCTTGCGGGGCAGGGGAAGTTGTGTGCCGGCCGTCCGGGCGGAGCGCGCTCGGCGGGGCCCCGCTTCGGGCCGCGGAAGGAGAGCGGCTGCGGCCGCCGGCGGCGGGGGGGGGCAGGCGGCGGGGAGGACGCTGTCCCCCGCTCCTGAGGCGCCGCGTCTCCCGGCCGGCAGCCACCTGTGCGGCCGGGGGGGCTCGGCCTCGCCGGGAGCCGGCTGCGCGGCGTGCCCCTGTCCCTCCTCGGCGGCCCCGTTTGGCGGCGGCGGCCGGGGCCGGAGGTCTCGCCGCCGTGCGCTGCTGCGGTTCGCGGGCGCCGGGCAGCCGGCACGCGGCCCGGCGCAGCTACTCGTTCCCCACGGCAGCTGCTGCGGCTCCTGGCCCTCGGAGCCCCTTCTTACCCTGTCCTGTGCCGGGCCGCCCTCCGGCTTTGTTTACCCCGGCGGTGTGTTGTGAGCGGCTTGGTGCGGCGTCGCTCGCCAGTGACCGAGTGAGTCGGTGTGCACCGGGGCAGGGGGTGTGCATGCCCCGGCGTGCGGCTGCAGCTGGACTGCGTGTGCCGCACACTTCTGCTGCGGGTTGTGTTCGCGGGAGGCCGGCGGCGGGTACCGCCGTGGTAGCGTGAAGGTGCAACAGATAGGGTGTTAGATGGGAAAAGCTGATGGAACTGCGGAGTCGTTCGTCTCGTGTTTCCCATTCTTTAGTCATTAAAACACATATGCAGTGGTAAAGTGATAAATAGACCCCTGTTTGCTTATGCAAGAGTGAATAAATTCTGTGTTGCCCAAATGAGAAGGGGGAAGATACCACGTATCTGAATGTAACCACAAGTTGCAGTACTCCACACTGTGATTCTTTGTGACGGGTACTGCTAAAGAAGCATTCCCAGCTGTTAACTGTGTGTGCATTTCTCGTTAGGAAGCGTAACCTTGCCGGATTTTTCAGGGTATGTGCATTCAGCTCAGTTACCTGTGTTAATTGGGCTAGGAAGGGTTGCATGAGGAAGGAATCTAGGTAGTGCCGATGCAGCGAGACACCTTGTGTACAAAACCACCCCGGGAGCCAGAAATAATTCCAGTCTCAGCATTAGCTCCAAGAGTTTACGTGGGTGCCCACACTTACGTTGCCCACATGAGCTGGCTCTGTGTCTGCACTGGTAAGCAGTCACAGGGGTCAGCCCATAGGACTGCTGTGCGGAGACACCCGGGTGCCCTGTCCACAGTGGGTCGGTGGTGGTTCTGCACCAGGCTTCTCAGGGCAGCTGTTTTCATGGCACCGAGATTACAGATGGAACTCCTGGCAGATTGGATCTAGAAAGGCTGTTTTGTTTGTACTTCACACCACACAAAAGGGATTGCGCTGTGTGAAGAGCTTTTGCTGGTTCCAAAAGCAGCCTGACTCCGCTAGACCAGATTTGAGCCAGTGGAAAAACTCTGTGCTCGGATCTGGCAAGCAGCATGAAATGTTCTAAAACTTTCCCACTGTCAGCAGCTGTGAACAAGTACATATCTCTTAGGGTCATTGTCTTGTACGCTTGCTGCGTTCTTCTTAAAATCTTCTTCCTCATTTCAAATTCCTCCTTTTGTTTGTTCTTCCCGTTTAATTTTTGCTCTTCCCAAAGTCCATGGTGCTGTTTTTCTTACTGCTGCTTCTTGAATATGGTTTCCTAATATGTCTTTTCTTCCTCTGCTTCAGTGCTTTTCAGCCCATTTGTATGTATATATGCTTTTGAACTAGTAAGTACTGTAAATCTCAGAAGAGCAGGAGCTCTCTTTGAAAATGAGCTGCAGAGCGAGGACACAGAGCAGAAGTAATGGTGCATCTGTCCATGTCAGATTCTCTGCTCCAGTCACAGAAATGACTCTTGCTCTTGGGTCTGGGTTCTGAGCTGGTGTCAGAGCAAAGAGCGGGGGCAGTCCTCCCCTCTGGTATTGCTGACCACGAGGAGAGAGGAGTTGTGGGGCATCTGACAGCAAAATGGGGTTCTGGTGCTGAGCAATTAAGAATCACTATTTTAAGATGTGCAGTAATACCTGTGAGTGTTTATCAGGACATGACCATGTGCACTCGCATGCTGCATGTTTTTCAGCAGGATCTAGTAATGCAGTGATGGTGCTCTGTGCTGCCTGGGTTTGTGTAGGCATGCTTTACTGTTGTGATACCTACCCTTCAGCCTGATCAGAATTCACATTCTCCAGCCTGGAGAAGAGAAGGCTGTGTGAAGACCTCATAGCAGCCTTCCAGTATCTGAAGGGGGCCTATAAGGATGTTGGGGAGAGACTCTGCATTAGGGACTGCAGTGACAGGACAAGGGGTAATGGGTTAAAACTTAAACAGGGGAAGTTTAGATTGGATATGAGGAAGAAGTTCTTTCCTGTCAGGGTGGTGGGGCAGTGGGGTGGGTTGCCCAGGGAGGTTGTGAGTGCTCCATCCCTGGCAGTGTTCAAGGCCAGGTTGGATGAAGCCTTTGGTGAGATGGTTTAGTGTGAGGTGTCCCTGCCCATGGCAGGGGGGTTGGAACGAGATGATCTTAAGGTCCTTTCCGACCCTGACTGTTCTATGATTCTGTGAAATAAACCCACATAGGTGACCTGGTAAAAAAGCCTGAGCCTAGTTCTCTGTTAGCATTTAGAATTCTATCACTTCTTAGTAATAGAAAAAAAAGGTGGTGGTGGGGTTGCTGATACCCAGGAGCAGCTGAGGCTTGGATGTGTCCTGAACAACAGCTTATCTCATCACTGAGCCTTGTTTCAGAGGTTTAAATGCCTATCTCAGATCTCTCTGTGGTATATCTGAAATATGTGGTGATTCTCTGAGCAGAGCTGCATAGATAAGATACCATTTTGGTTTAATTGGCAGTTGTTTACACATGATCTCTCATATTCCTCTTTTAAATGAATGCATATCCATCCCTGATTACAGCTCAGGTCAAAATCCCTCAGCACTTGTAGCAAATCTCTTTTAATTGGTCTCGTTTAGCACTCATAAGGTTGTGTTTTAATTCTTTCTCTTCTTTTCCCCAGTCTGTAATGTATTACAGGATATTTTATAGACAAGCCTCTGGCTGTCAGCAACCTTTGCAGTGTATCACATTTCCAGCTCAACAGGCAGCTGCAGTGGAGTTTGTGGGTGTAAGGCAGCGATGCTGCAGCAGCACACAAAGCAGTCTGCAGCGGCAGTGCTGGCCATGAGTGCCGGGTCTGTCCCGGATTCTGGAATTAACTGGGGTGAATGCTCCTGTTTGCTCTCTCTGCTTCTTTAGCCTTGTTGTGGCTGTTGCTGGTGCAGGGGTCTTCAAGTTAAGTTTCTCCCTTTATAGCTGTCTTTCCAGTCCCTGCAACTGAATGCAAATAGATGGACGTTGCTGCTGTTATCTGTTGACAGGGTTCGAGCAGCACAGGATTGGTAGAAAGCTAATGCTGGGGGTGTATTTTTAGAAGGCCCGGAGCAACATTATCTGTCTTTATGAAATTCACTGTGACTTTCCTGAACGCAGTTGCTTTGGTTAATTGAGCATAATGCAAAAAGGTGAGGCTCTGTGTTTCATTATGCCTGCACCAGGGCACATCACCTCTGGCCTGCAGCGGCACAGTGTGCAGGCACAGTGTGCTGGTGCAGCTCACGCCTGATCTGACATCAGCTCTGGGAGTCTCAAAGGCTGGTTGTTTTTTTTCTGAGCGGTGCCCCCTGCCCTCGCACTGGCGATTTTCCCACTGTAGTGAACCCAGCAGGGAATACGTGCCTGTGCTGCAGCCGCTGGAGCTGAGATTCCGGGCTGTGTGGTGCAGCAGTGAAGGTACAGGCGGACTTTCTGCCTTGCTGATCCTGCTCTGGAGGCAGGAATCTCCAGCAGAGCTGTGGAGCACAGTTGTGTCTTAAAACGCCACTGAAAGATTTACTGGAGTACGTACATCAGAGCCCTAACTGTTCTTTCTGCATAGTGATATTTGAAGGTCTCGGGCCTCTTGCAATTGCTGTCTGGGGACTGTTATCCAGCACAGACCCATATCCAGAAAGGAAGTTCTATAGATCACTAGACGCAATCCATATGTGCACTATTAAAAATGCAGTAGAAATCTCTAGACATGAATGATGAATTAATCTTCTGCATCAGGAAGATATCCTCCATCACGTTCTTGCCTGCTCTAATATTTTTAGTACACTAACTGATCTAGCAGTGCATGCAAAGGGGGTTGATGAGCTTGAAGACGCAGTCTGAACCTTCTCAAAATATTTGTGGCTTATGCTGGGCAGTGTCACGAGATCTGTTTCCACAGAAGTGGGAATTGGTGTTTGCTTGGTTTTTAAAGCTGCCCGAACTCTCCAAACAAGGAGAGGGATGGTCGTGGTCTGCCTCTATATATAGACTCAGCCAGCTTCTGAATTTGTTGAATAAAGTAAGTAGTGCAAAATAAGGAAGGACCGCTTCACGCAGCCCTTATGTACTGACAACAGCAAGAAGATGTTCAGAAGTACCTGCCTCTTCCAAGAGTGTGTGTAGCTGTATGTAACCAAAGCCGTTCCTCCTGCTGGGGTTGCAGACACCGAATATAAAGGGTTTGCGGCTGCTGTCAGGCTGAAATGTTAATGGCTTAACTTAGCTTAAAATACTGCACCCTTTCTTTCCACAAAGTGAATTTAATATTCATCATTAAATACAAATTATGAAGTAAAGCATTAATACTAACAGTGGTTAGATATCAACATTCTTTGCTGTTGTTTGTTTGTTTATTTTGGGTTTATTTCATTGGTGATGGCCCCCTCCTTTCCTCCCCCCCCCCCCCCCCCCCTCCAAAGGAGAGTGAAAAGGAGAGACACATTTTGTCCTCTGCCCAGTAAATGGGGCTTGTGCTGGTCTTTCTGCTGTGTGTGTGTCATGCTGCAGTTAACCATCTTCAGCACTTTGGTGCATGTTTGGAGTGTGGGATGGGAATGAGGGGGTGTGATAGAGGGTTTTGTGGGATCTGAATACATCTGTACTGCACTAGTCTGGTGTGTTTTCTCCCTGAGTTGCACTATTGCGAATTCTTTTTTCCCTTTGGAAGTGTCTGCACTGGTGGAAGAGATTGTCTTGCGCATCTCTGTACAAGAGACAGCAGGGTCTGTCCCCTCCTCTCCTACCTTCATATCCCAGTACTTAGCTCATACAAGGAGAAAAGGGCTTGCAAGTAGCTCCCCAGGGAGGAAGGGGGTTTCACAATAGGGGAGAGCATAGGACCTGAAACTCCATGTGTTAAATGACATGCCAACAAGCCATAGCTCTCCTGGGGGCTAGGCGTCACTGCAGCTTCTATTTATCAATGTATATTTTTCCTTGATACTCAGCAGTTCCCTTGGGAGCTGGCTTGGTATTGCTGGTACAACAAGGAAGGAGGAAAGAGGGACAGCAAAATGACAGTTTTATTCCTCCTTAATCTCTTTTTGCAGTTCTGGTCTGCCATCTGGTCAGTCTCTTTGACAGCATACAACCCCAGCACCCTGCCCTTTCTCCTCTGCTTGTTTCTCCAGTCTCCTGCATCCTTCATTTCTGCATCAGAAGCTCTCCAAGAATATGACATTCCTCTTGAGTCGTTCGTGTTGGAAGGCTCTTGTGCAAGGGCCACTAGATTATGTGACGGAGCAACTTGTTTTTCTTTGATCATGTTCAGTCTTACGGTTTCAGATGATTCTATCACCCTAATATTTTATTGGTCTTTCAGCTTGTCTCTAATTGATGTTAATTTGCTTGGCAGTACTTCTGAAGTAAAATCTGAGCTTCATGTGGAATTTTAGAGCCCTTCAACAGATCTTCAGTTTTAATCACTTTGGTATAAATTCCTCAAAGGAAACAGTGGGATGACAGGCCTTAGCTGTGATAGGCTCCAAGTGGTAGAGATCAATTTAGAAAAGAAGGGAGGCTCGAGATTTACTTCAGAAAGGTTAGAAGAACCCTACAACATTTTATAAATGTCTGGTTTTGTCTTAAGAGCCTCTCACTAAATGGCTTTGAATTAGCTTTGTAGCCCTACCCATTGCTTTAAATAAAGTACATGGGAAATTTCATGTCAGAAAGTGCTTTTAAAACAGTCAGTTCTGTCATCTCTTGGATGTTGAGAGCTGGGCTTACCTGGCTGTACACGTGGACGTACAGCTAAAGTGTCCACACCTGAGCTAAGCACTGTAAGTTTTCTTCATATTAAGGGTGTATTAGGAAATAATTAATTTCACCCTAAAGCAGATGTCTGGACTTGGTGAGGTGAATCACATTCTGGAAGTTCGCTTTATCCACTGAATATAATGAAAATTGAAGATGTTGGTCCAGATGTAGAAAATGTTAGCAGGACAGATACCTGAGCAGAAGGCAAGTTGAACACCTCTGAGTGTTCAACTGCTAATCCTGGACTGCTTTAATTTTTAATAACTTCACAGATAATTGATTTACATAAATCTCTCTCATCTTAACTACCTGTCACATCTTTAGAGCACTTTTTCTCTAGGTCTTATTGTTTGTTTGGGGAGTTTATAGCTAACACTGATGCTGTCATTCTGTGCCATGCATACTTTTTTCTGAAAGCTTTTGCAAATGCTGAATGTTTCAGCATGCTCTGCAACTGTTGATTGTCTTTGCCCTTGCCCCTGCGGTTAAGTTGTGCAGCAGCCAGGGTTCCCTTGTAACTGGTAGCCATGACCCTACTGTGGCCCTGGCCAGCCATGCCTTTCCCAGAGAAGTCAGACCAGGTCATGAGTAGATCATCATTCAGTTCAAAACCTTAACTGCTGGGCTTATAGCTGGCTCTGGAAGCAAGCTGAATGTCAAAATGTCAGATAATGGCCTATGATTTGATTTCTTTTTTTCCGTAAAGAGGCAGGTTTCTCTCCTGCACAGTTTGGGGTTTGCACTGCTGGAAGTTATAACTTTGAACAAATGACAAGGTCAAGCTTGGAGCAGCCCAACACAGTAATACATTTTGCATCTAGATCCCCAGGATGAATAATGTGATTTCACAGCAAGTTGAATACCCCTTAATATTTGACAGTCCAGGGTGAATGAGGAGCACAGTAAGACTGAGAACTATGTGCAGTCTAATTACATGCAGAGATTTTCAGTGGAGAAGAGGTTCATGTCTTGGCTGACTTTTTAAAATGTCATCTTCTTCCATCTGTCATCGCCTGTGTCTTGTTTGTGTTTCTCTTCTGGGCATCACCTGTGTGTGGGTCTGTTTCAAGTGTGAGGTACCTTTGAAGTGGTATCGTTTGTCTCAGCTGCGGAGCTACAGAACTGAAATCATTGGCACCTTACTGTTGATGAACTGCTTGTCCTCCCAGTTATCAAGGGCTTGCTGAAGTAGGAAGAGCAGGCAGAAACTAGAGTAGACATTGCATCCATCGGTGCAGAGTGGCTGTGCACGAGGGCTGCTGCAGCTCCCTGTTTCATCAGCTGTGTGAAGCTGCTTTCAGGAGAACTGTGTGATCAATCACAATGTTGAATCTGCCTTTTCAGTGGGATAAAGTGGGATCCTGGTGCAATCCAGCAGCCGTAAAGAGGCAGATTCATTTCAGCATTGAAACCTGGCATAAATTGCCAGTCTCCGTGTCTGATCTGTTGTCCAGAACACCTCAGAAACATCAAACCCTCACAATTTCAGTTACAAATAATGTATTATATAATTTGTTAATTGTAATTTAGTTGGTTTTGATTATTTTCTGTGTCCTGGATTCAGTCAATGCTACTTCAGCTCAAACTGTACGTGCTTTACTTGTGGCTGAGTCATAATCATCTTCCTCACAAGCAGAGATCTGTCACTGTCTCCTGATTTAGTTTTGTCTGCATGCTTTCATCCATATCCTTCCTTTATGTTCCTGCTTCAGATCTGGCCACTTGTATTAAAGCATGACATGAATAAGCCTATTTCCCTAGTCAAGACTATCATGAAAAGGTGCTGTTATTGTATGTTAGCATCTGTATTATAGTATCATGTAACTGTGTGTGTAACAGGGTATGTTTGCATGGCCTAAGTCCGCATAAACATATAAACACAGAACTTTCTGCAGGAAGACTTGCTTTGCCTCAAATGAAGTACTGATGTTTGCCTTTCCCAGCATTACTTTTAAATACAAATTCCTCACTAACCACACGTGAGTGTACAGTGCCTGTGGTAGCAGGGAGAGCTTGGAAGTCGCTTCTGGTCTTGCATTGAGTATGTGGGCAGGTTAAGAACAAGCTAGTGTTCACGGATTGTTGTAATTGCAGTTGGTGTTGCGTATAATGTTTCTCTGAGGTTGCTATAGGTAATTCTTTTGCATGTGGTAGAGATGTTGTATAATTATCTTACTTATATGTCAGTCCTAGCTTTTCCCCATTGCCACATGAAAACAGGGCGAAGATGCCTTTTGAATGTACTCCTCTTAGTTTGCATTTAAACTGATGTTACCACTGAGGAAAGTGACCCAATTCTATAATGGCCTTTCTCAATATTGGCATGACCACTCAGCAAGCAGGATCAGGAAACTGATGTGGCAATCAAACAGAACAAAACAAACCTCCTTTTTCGCTGCGTTACCGTTCTTGCGGGAGAAAAAAAGTTACTTTTCAATTGAGCAGTAAGAAGCCTAGTGTGGCTCAAATGCATTTGTACTGACACACCACGGAGCACCTTGGGCATAGGATGAGTTAATGAGGCGCTGGGAGTGCCCTCTTTGGAGGAGAGAGGTGTGACCACCTGAACATGTGCCAGATAATCACCTTAAAAGTACAGTTTCATACAATGAAAGCTGAAGAGAAGTAACTAACAGTGGTCATGGCAAACTCCTAAAGGGTATTGAAACAGGCAGCATAAGAGCTGAGCTGCATGCCCCTCAGAATGAGAGCCAGTAACTTCAGCCCTTCACTGCTGCTGGTTCTTTTCTGCTGTTAGTTGGACATTGGGTTAACTTTTGTATCTGTGATTCTGAGAGGAGAGATTGAAAAAATATAGCAGTGGTTGTTTCTAAAGGAGATGTGTCCAGGAGAAGAGGAAACCAGTCGCTTTGATCAAGGTGCAGACCACAAAGACACGACACATTATGTCAGAAAACTGCTTATGTTTCTATAGAATGTTTCTTGGTAGTTTTTCTCCACACCTTGTTAAAAGAAAGGAGAGAGAGAGATGTTACAGTTTCCTCACCATCTTTTCCTAGCCCACTGCCACCGATAGTGAGACCCATAATACTATTCTGGACAGATCTTTGGGGATTAAAATTGTTGTGAGTGCTCAGGCCCCTCCTCTTCCTGCAATTATATCTTCCTGAAATGCATCCTGTGCAAGGGTGAAGAGCAGCAACAGGCTATGCTGAAAGACAAAGCAGTGGAAATTGATACAGTGTGTGCGCTGGAAGCGAGGCTGTTCTTGAAGGGTACATCTGTAAATTGTTTGGTCTTAAAGTCTATATAAGGTAGTTTTTAAACAAGGAGCAAACTTCTAAAAATGAATACAGATAACACCTCTTCATACAGATGTAGTGTGCAAACCACGAATGCGGGATTCCGTTTCTCCCCGCTGTCATTAGGCCTCAGCACCTTGAAAAAGGACAAAGCATTAGGTAAGGATGCAGAGATGGTTTGGTCTTCATGGGCTGGTGATTTAGAAACCTCATGCTTGCTTTCCCATGATGGGACCAATGGTACAAAGCTTGAAACTGAGTATCAAAAGCTCTACTGGTTTTATACCCTTTCTTCACAGCTCTTTGTCAATGGTGTTATACCCCCTCTGCTACTGGCTGTCTATTGGGATATCTGTAGCTTCACCTGGGGCTCTGTGGAGTTCCATCTTCCTTTGCAGTCATGACCTTTTACCATAGCTGTCTTCCAGTGTAGCTATGAAACTGCTGACAAAGCTGGGGAAGCAGTGGCAAGACTTGTGATCGCACGTGCCAGGACCTTCCTCTTGGCCAGGATAAGATGAGGGAGCTCTCAGCCAGATGAATGGGAATGACTGTGTTATACACAAGACAACTAGGGTGTAATCTAGCACTTAAATCTTAAATTTAGATTTCTTACAATGAGTTATCTTTAGGTAGTATTTTTTTAGGAAAATGTTGCCATCTAGCTGGATTCCCACTGTCTGGAAGGAAAAGGAGAAGCAGAAAGAAATGTTTTGTTCCATGTAAAGTTATGGGAACGGACTGGCTACTGCAGTGAAATCCTGTGAGTGTGAGGAGTCTCCTCATCCCTTTCTTCTGCCAGTGAGGCTTCCCTCACTGGGACTGTAGGCGTAGACATCAGTTGGGAATATGAGAAGAAAGTAGAAATAATTTTGTCTAGTACTGGTCTGAATCTGAGTTGGTAATACTGGTGCAAAAGGCTCTTTGTGCTGTCGCTGTCACCCAGGAGCATCTTAAACAGTGATGAGGAAATGTCAAATCAGAAATTCTTCGGAAACATTTGTTAATTTTCCTTGGTTTTGGAAATGGCACATTCTGGGAAGCAGTACATGAGAACAGCGAGTGCCGTAGTTCTTCCTCTGTCGCAGTTGCTTGGATATATGGTGTCTCCTCAGGAGCAAGTCAGTGCGGTTTTTTTGCTTGGCAAACTTCCTGCACAAGGTCAGCATTGCCATTACACTGGTAGCATAGCATCATCATGCTTTAAATGTGCTAGCTGCAGAGGTTGTAAATGACTACTGATTTTTTTTAAATGCCGCAATGTTTAAGTATTCGGCTTGAGGCATTTTATTAAAAGGGCCTCATTACTAGAACAAGTGCCAAGTACTTTAAAAATTCTGTCCCTATTTAGTGTAGCTCATATTGGGCATAACTAATCACTGCTAAGGCTTAAAACGTTTGGTGTCGAGTGAATCTGGGAGGAGGTAGCTATGAGACTGGGCAGAGGAATCCCCTTTCTCTTCCCTCTTCTGTAAAAGCTTTTTCTTGACACAAAGGTCCAATTGCTGCTATTTCTTGTATAGTGTGCAAAGCATAGTAATATGTGGGCAGCAACTAATGCAAAGTTCTCTCCTGTCTAGTGTTCTGTTGCTCTTTCTGCCTGAGGCTTTGCAACCTTGGTCTTTTTTAGTTAAAATCTTTAAAGAATGGATTATCTGTTTTCACAGGCTTTAGAGGATTTGAAATAGCAGTCACCCTTAGGCATTTGGCTCAAGATTACAGCAATAAATGCATTCACCAGAGCCCCCTGGCCCTTCCAAGAGCTAGGTGGTCATAAGATTGCCTCTACCATATTCTTGTGCTGCTAACTCGCGAAGTGTCTCAACCTCTTAACAGTTTGAGGTAAGCCCTGTTCATCCTGACCATTTACATTCAGGGGGATGTTTGTGGTGAGGGTTGAGAGCACCTGTGATAGGGGACCTTCATTCTTGCTGGGATGTTGGCTTTTACTGCATTACTGATCTGGATTTTCCAGGAGATCAGAGGCCTATTTTGAAAGCCAGCATCCCTTTTTTCCCCCAAAGCCCAGCAGTTGAAAATTTCATATAGCTTTAACATTTTCAAATTGGAATGTAACTTTAATCAATACTGATGTTTCTGAGCTTTGCGTGCCAGCTGCTATTTTACTGAAAGATGGTTCTGGGACTGGAAGGCCCCATACCGGAGATTACAAACCAGTTGCCACCCAGTTGTAATAGTCTGACGTGGCAGTTTCTGTAAGAGCTGATTGTGCTGTTTAAACAGTGAATGCAATGTTTTTCTTCTGTTACTATGAGATCTGAAGTAGTTTACAGATATCAGACATTGTACTGTGTTGTTTTGGAGAAAGCTGTCAGCTGTCAGAAGAAGACCCAAAACTCAGTGCCAATAAAAAGCTTACATTTTCTAAAGCAGTTTATTTCTGTTTGTCGTCTGACTTTACACAGGCTGTGCTTTGCACAATGGGACTTACTTTCTTCTAAAGAGCAGCTTTATCTCAGGAAAGTTCATTGTACAGAGAGATCTGTGATGTCCGTACCTCTGAGGTCCTCTGAAGATTTCCACCCCTCACAGATTGTATTGATTTCTGGCAAGTCCTAAACAGGCTTCTGAGCTGTTCTTATCACGCCACATCGTGCTGCTCATCACAATTAAATGGCATCTGCTGGTTGGCCGCTGTCTTTATCAAAAGACCCCCCTAGCACAGGTATTGAACTTGGAAGAGGAGAAAATTCTATTCTCTTTTTTGGAAGTTTGTGTGCTTTAGGGGTTTTCTTTTTTCTTCCTTCCAGTGAGTAAGTAATGGTAAACATTTACTAAACCACACTGTATGTTTCCAAAGTATACAGTACACATTACCTTTGCCTTGGAAAACTCTCAGCTTAGTTTTCAGCAAAAGATAAAAGTATTTAAAGCATTTGTAAACAGAGCTGAGTCAGCTCCAGCGCTTTGCCACACAAATTTTTCACCAGAGATGCTGGAAGCATGAAGTCTTTTTTTGTGCTAGTACTTACGACGATTGCAGCATTTTGTGCTGTAGTTTTAGTCTTTACCAACACACCTCAATTCCCTTTCTAGGGCAAAAGTAACCTCAATTTTTCTTTTCTTCTTTTTTTGATAGGTGCATAAGAATTACAAGAATTGGTATCTTAACTAAGCAACACAGTGGGTTTGTATCTGCACTCTAGAGAGTCTGTATAGTGAGGCTGGTGTCCTTCTCACTAATGTGGATAGGTGGGATAGGGAAATGTATATGAACTATCAACATGGATATCTGTTACTGTGGTTTTGACTATCAAAAAGATTAGAAGTGTGTATACAAAATATATATAGTATGTGGTTATCGATATTGCATTACTGCTCATTTATGTTCCCATGCGAATTAGCTGAGAGGTACAATGCCATGGAAATAAATGTATCTTAAGCATGCTTAAGGCTGATTCTTGAAGGAGACAGAAACTGAAGCTCTGAGTTGTGGGAAATGAAGACTATGGCTGTTGAAAAAAGATGTGTCATTCTAGAAGGTGAATTGGGTTCATAGGAATAGTGGACTTGCTGAGATGCCGGTAGGCTTTTGGGTGCTAATCAAATGGAAAATATTAGATCAGAAGGGTGCTTCATCTGTCAGTTTGTATTGCCAAAGGGGAAATATCAGACAGGGAGCTGACAGATGTCCAGCAAGGATGGGTAAGAATGGCATGAGGAACATGAGAGGATTTGATTATAACATGTTAGGTGGAAGAGACAGGTTTTGGAGGAGAAAAGATGAAATAGCAAAGATACAAATAGCAGGAAGTAGATAACAAAAGTCTGTGGCACCTTCTTTTGCCTTGGATGGAATCCAGGTCTCTGAATCTGAAGACCTGGCTGTCAGAAATGTCTAAACCCTTCTGGAAATGCTGCCTCCATTTTATAGTTCTTCCACACTGAGAGCAGCCACCTATAGTTGCCGTAACTTACAGTTAGCTCAAGATGCCCCTGTGGCAGATCAGGTGATAGCTCTGCCCATGTGATATCAGTGGGGTGATTATGTAGTGGAATTCAGCATTTAGGATTTTCTTTTAACATGGAAACCGGAGTCAGGAGGAGAAACACACGTGGAGGCACACCGGGTGTGTGGATGTACGCCACCACATTCAGATATTCTGAAGGTTGTGAGGGCAAACACTCATAAAATAGAACATATCACAATTCATTTTGCTTATACAACCTTAGTGCATCCCCCTTAAATAAAACAGTTTCTGACTGACTTGGATCATGGAAGTACGGGGTGGGGGGGAGGAATTTTTGTTTTCCAAAACCTGTTCTTTTAATTCTGTCACCTATACATGTTTTGTTAGAATTATTATATAGGAGAAAGCATGCTACAGAGTGAAGGTTTTCTCCTATCTACTGGTATTAATTGAACTTTTGGAACCCAGCAGTGTGAGTTAAGCAGTGTTTATGTATTAATTCTTCTTACTGCTGTTATAGAGAGGCATGTGCAATTTGCACCCTTGAAATACTAGCTCTTGGGAGCTGAACTTGCTGCATTCACAAGGATCCTTTTTTTCCCTGTCTTTGAGGAATAATGAGTTGCAAAAAGAGTCATATCTTGAATTACTTCCTGTATTTTGTCTTTTGGTCTTCTCTTTGCAACAATAGCATTAGTTTTTGAGCTAAATGATAGTGAAGCTTTGCTAGCATGCAGGGAGAAAACCCCATTAATCTAAGCACTTTTAGGGAAAAGGGAAGTGGCAAGGTTGACGGTGGGAAGTCCTGTGGAACAGCTTAATATACAGCTTGTGAGTCAGTAATTTCCTTTCCTTTTGCAGTCGTCATGTCCAGATGGGGTATTTTCTTTTTCCTTATCAAGCCAGCCTCTTTTTCAGCCCTGTTTCTACCTCTTTTTTTTCCCCTGTTTGCAGGGGAAACAAGAACAGCATGCAGTGGCAGAGGTGGTTTTCAGGCCATGAAACTTAGAGCAAGGAGACAGGCAGGAATCCACTGCTGGAGCAGCATATCCCATAGATAGTGGGATAAATGATGATCAGATCCCTTTCCTAATCTGTCTGCTGCATATTGTAATGACCCAGATCTCTGACAACCTAGAGTTTGTCTTGCTTTTGAAGAGCTGTGCAGCTTCAGAATATATTCTAACCTAATAGCTAACATGCAGTCATCAGACAGGCCAAGTTATTGTGAGTGACTGCGAGGAAATCCTTTCAGACTCAAGACTGAAGGGACAGTTCAGAGGGGTATGTATGGCTCCCTTTTCATCTCGGTAGCATACTAGCACAGAGTCATTTCAGTAGTTACATTTTTTCTAGTTTCCTTTTGAGGGGAAAAAAGATACCACTTTTTCCTTACTGTGTTCTACATCAGGAATTCTGTGTTATTTTTTTGGGACGATTGCTCCTCTTGTAATTTATATCTGTAGGGATTTAAATGGCTGTGTTTTCTGTAGACTTGAGTATCTTTTGTTACGTTAGTCCTGTTTGTGTTGCACTCGGTGATGTAGCTCAGCAGTGCTGTGATCTGGTACTTCATTCTCAAGCACTCCTGAACAAAAATCTCTGTGGTCAATGGTTCTTTAAGCGCTATAGTTAAAGCAGACCCATGTTTCTGTATTACCTAGTTCAGTTCCATGTCTTCACAGTGAAGAGACCTAAGAGGTTAACAGTCAGTAGATCACTGTATCGAAGAAACAAAATGCTTCACCTCTGCCCTGTTACAGGGCCACCTTATTGCAACGCTGCTGCTGCTGGCAACCTGTGTGCAGATTCTGAGGTGTATGCCTCTTCTGTAAGTCTGTGTAAAGTCATTAGTTCTTGGAGTTGTGATGGGGTTTGAAATGATATTTTTATTTGTTTAGGCTGAGGAGATTTCCGCTAGAGAAGGGAAGAGGCAGGCCTCGCATCCAGAAGCTTTACTGCTTGGAATGGTCTGCATACAGCTTGAATGAGAAGTGTAGGAAAAAGCGAACACTGGTGTGCCTGCCCTCTGGCCCATGGCTTGCAGGGTTTTCATTTCCCTGCACAGGGCCACTTGTGAGCCACCTGCCCTTTACAGGTGGAAGGAGGGCTGGTGGTGGGAGCGGGCATTGGGTCATATGGAGCGGGAAGTCAGGGTAGGAGACAGCCACAAGCTTTGCTGATGGGTTTAAGAAAACAAACAGGAAGTGAGTCACATTCCCCTACCTCTGTCAGCAACATTCCCAGGAAAAAGGCACTGGATATGTGTTTCCATGTTAAAGAATACAATATTTAGCAGTATGTTAAAACATCTTGTACAAGGTGTTGAGACTTGGAAGAGAAACTTATGCAGAAGATGAAAAACCAGTGCAGAGTAGTGCTTTGTAAAACATTTTTGAAAGGAACTTAAAGGAGATGATGATTTGTAATCGACCTTTTTGTTTTGCACCCAGTGTTTCTTTTCAGCTGTTTGGAAGCTTTAAGTAGTTTGTGCTAGTTATTTTTTGGGATCAAATGGAAAATGGCGCTTGCTTGAGGGCTTTTTGTGAAATATTCTTGCTGTTTCTGTCATCGGCATTACTTGAATTGGTGGAAGGTGCCTGCTGTGTCTGCTGTCCACCTGCTCCTTGACTCCTTAAATAGCAAGTAAGCATTTTTAGTTGTTTGTCAGTACTATTTCAGAGAAAGGTAAAACTAGGTAAATTGAGTAGAGCACAGGTTACTCTTTGGAGATAATTAAGCTGAATTTTCAGTAATGAAAGGAATGTAACAGGAAAACAGCAGCCTATATGCAGGGCAGGTCTTTGTCTTAGTGTTTGTGGGTAAGTCATGTGCTATTGTTTTGTTTTTTCACAGGGTCTGCTAAAATGATGGTTTTCCAGGTAGATGCCACTGGATTGTGTTGCAGACTCCCTGGAGGCGTGTGTGCTCTGGACAGGGTAGCAGTAGCTGCAGTGTTATCTTTGCTGCGTCAGAGAGGGGACCATTTTCACTTATATTTGTGTCGACAAAGAGGAATTCAGCAAATATCCATCATATTTAACTCCTTAGCATTAGGTAAACATGACAAAACTCAAGAAAAATGCTGTTTCACTGGCGTTTTGGTCTATGACCAGTTTGGATGTGTCTGGCTCATCCAAATCATAGAATCATAGACTAGAATAGAATCATAGATTAAGCACTGTCATAACACCTCTCTAAGGTGCCAAAAGACCTTTTTTCATATGTCCTAAGAACACAATGTCATTGGTACTTGGCATTGCCAGCATCAAATGGTTTGAATCCATTCCATAAGCTTCTGTCATTTCAGAATTAGTGGTGATCTCATCGTTAGGCCTACCAGAGATATCCTTTAATTTAATATTTTTAAAATAGTTGAATCATCATTTCTAATAAATGGAGAGATTATTTGACCCAGTAAAGCCCTGATGGCCAACATCAGTGAGGTAATACCAGATCTCTTAACAGCATTCAGGTATCTGTCCATCTTTGCTAGTTGTCAATACAAGAAAAACTGAAATCAAATAAGAGTACTCTGAAGATGGATAGCAAGCTATTTAATCTGTTTCAAGGCTACCTGTAATTGCAAGAGATATATTACTGGCTATGTGAGGCTTCTTAACTGGGGAGGGGGTCACATACTTCCTGTCAAAGTTTTTAGGTGATGGAGGGAAACCTAGTCAGCACACTGGTCTGGTTCCAGCTTCTGTCAGCAGTTCTGGGCAGATAAGGATAGAAGATCCACTTCATGGCAGTGAAAAATACGTGGAAATACCTTACTCGGCCTGCTCTAACAATTTAGGGTGGATGAAGAGGAAATATTACTGTATTGGAGTCTCCGAGTTGGTTGTTCAGTGTTTTTGTTTTCTCTCAGCTAAGTAACCTCTTTCAGTAACTTTTAGGTTTTGTTTGGCTCTTTTCTGTATATGCTATTTTCATAATTCTGTGAAACAGCATCTTGAAGGCTCTGTCTGCTGCAGACTTCACATCCTCCAGGTAGGAATTCTGTCTGATGGCAAGTTCAGAGGAACAGTACTCCAGCATTTGTAAGCTGCTACGCTTGTTCCCACCATCAAGGACTGTGTCTTTCCTGAATGCTACAGTTGTGCTGACATGTGCTCAGGAAACTCAGAAGCCCTTTAAAAAGTGTATTTACCATCATTCTTCATGATGATGGTTATTGTTGATAATTTCATGATAAGATTTTGGTCCTCTTGTTCCTAGTCCTGGGTGTTGAGCTGTGAGGGGGGTGCTCTGAGCTCTGCTCTTAAGCCCAGGTGCAGAAGGTACAGCATATGTATTGTTGGTGGCTTTCATACTGATTGCAGCAGATTGCAGAGTATGTTCTATTGATGAAATAATTTCTCTCTAAAGGAGATATTGATGATTTCTTGTTTCAAGTAGTAGTTTAGGAGTAGGTAGCTTGCTGTCATCAGAAAGGGAGACTGTTGGTAATGCCGGAATGTAACAAATGCAGTTCTGGCCAAAGGAAAAATCTTTCATTTTGTGCACAGATTGGTCTGTGGAACTCATTGCTGCAGTACATCACTAAGGGTTAAACTTTGTGGGGTCAAAAGCAATCTGGTATTTATGTGTTAGGAGAGTAGTAATTGTTATATAGACAAAACCTACAAATCAAACCAAACTTTTTTAAGGCTTTTTTTAAGGGATAGAGAGCTTCCTTCAGCTTAAATATCCCTAAGTGGAAAGGATAATGAGGACTACCTTTCCTGATGATTAGGTTGCAGATTTATCTTCAAGGCTTTCTTCTGCTGGCCTTTGAAATACCTAGAACTAGACAGCACAGAGGTTACTAATGTGAATGAGTTTTAGGCCAAATTTGGAATAATGTTTTTGTGTCCTGTGTAATTTTTGAATGTTTTAAATAACTATGGTTCTCACCAGACCACAAAACAATTATGAATATCCCACTAAAAACAAGGTGTTCTATTCAGATTATTATAGTGGTGATAAAATATTAGGTAGGAGTGTATTCTGCAATGCAGGCAGGCTACTTAAAATAGACATAGACTTTTGACAGGATTGAGGAATAATGTAGATTTATTTCTTGAGGTATCTTCAAAACCTCTAACAGGGAGTAGACCTAGTTGTTATTTGGATGGATCTGGCAGACCGTAGCACATCGTTAACCTGTTCCCAGACCATGTTTGATTTAAATTCCAGCGTTATCTCATTTTGGACTAAAGCCTGTCCGCTGTTGTTTGTCTAAACCTTTGTCCTTGTTGGGAAACTGAAGAGAGGTTAGAGGCCTCTGCCAGTGCCCGTGCTCAACCCTTGTTCCACAGGAGTGTGACTTGTAAGTGGGCAGCTCTGTTTCTGTGCTGCTGATACGGTTTGGATACGGGTGGATTCAGAGGTGCTCTGGCAGGCTGCTGATGATGTTTTGTCATTTGCACATAAAGTTGTTTATTGCCCAGTCCTACTCTGCCACACCTGAAGTGCTGGGCCACGATGGTACAGAACAGCCCCATTTAGTTTGTTGTTTGTAGCACTGATGCTCACTTGAAGGCATCAGGACATAGCCAGGCCTTGGCAGGGGTACCTGCCCCTTTTCTGGACAGATTGAGTCTGAGTAAGTGTGCAATGCCACAAGCTAGAGTGAGGGAAATTGAACTGGTGTCTCACAGACACAAGATTATTTTCAAAGCAGTCACTACCTCTCCTAAATGATTAGGTTTCTTGTTTTGGGTCGGTTGTTTTTTTTTTTGTGCAGAAAGGTAATATTTAGATCCTTATTGGTTCTGTTAGTCCCATTTTTAAAAAATTCATTTGCTCCACATATTTGTTATCTGTAGTTCATGGGCAAAAAGACACATCCGCAAACGTGTGATTGATAGACAAAATACTGGCACTATATTAGGGAGTTATTGTTTGCCATTCGTTCAACCATTAGATGCCAATAAATTGATTGTATCAGTGTATCACAGTTAGAACATACTATCTTTTGATTGTGTGAAAACAGAGTAAGACTTGCCAGCAACAGAAGAGCTGAAAAGAAACTGTTTAAAGCAATCCAAGCATCATAACTTTGGGAATCTTTTTGCATTGATGCACCTGGCTTATGCATTTTCACCTGTGCACTGGAGTTTCTTTGGCCTGAGCACCATGCTCTTTTTTATCATAGTGTCAGATGCTGGCCTCTGAGAGTGGCATGACTAACTTGATGTGATATCACAGTTTATAAATAGCTCTATAAAATCAGGGTGTATTCCCAGTTAGGGCTGATCTCTCTATATGGGAATTGCATTTGTAGACCGGTACTAGTGTGGTAAGGGATGCTGCTGCCAGGAGCTGAGGTGCGCTGGAAGTGGTTCCTGATCTCATGAGTGGAATAGTAGAGGGGATAGGGACAAATAAAAGGACGTGTATATTTTAGCCAGTGCCTTCTGGTTTTTTGTTTTCCTCATTAGCAAATTCACTCAGTGTGTGTTAATTAGTTTAGATTTTTTTGCTACCTTCTTGTATTCTCTCAAAGTCCCAGTGATGTGATGAGACAGATAAAGAATTTTGCATCCTGGCTGATGGAAGAATACAGTGTAAATGGAAAGAAGAGAAGCCTCTTCACAAAGTGTTTGAATAGAATATATTTAGATGCCAAAGGTGCTTTTGTGTAACCACTGTTACTTAAGAATGGTGGTTTATTTTATAGTGTACTTTAGATAAAGTAATGCTACTGAAAAGTTACCTTTTCTGTATATATGTAATACTCTTATATCTGTCCTCTTTTAGCATATCGTCATTGTGCACAGTGCTTTACTACTATCTTCTCTTGTTCCACCATTTTCCTTCATATCCTGTCCTTTGTCCTCAATGCTAAAATTAAATTTCATTGAATACTGCTAAAACTAGGGATTCTGGTTTTAGTGTATTGGAAAATAAATTTGTGGTTGCAATTGTTTTCATCCAAGCTGAAATTTTGTCTGCTCTGCTGCAATTTCTTTTGTGCTGCAGTTGAAAGGATATTGGCCATGTATTACTGCATATGTGGCTGGAAAGGATATGTGGAAGTGAGAGGCAGAAGCTGGTATTTCTTTCCCTGTGGTTTTTTTAAGACAGAAACTAAATGCAGTGAGTGTTAAACAGATGGCTATGTAGTTGTATAATAAATATTTGAAGAAAATTAAATTATGTCCTGCCTGTTTGCTGACGACAGTTCCAGCCGCCATAGTAACAGCAATAATAATAATGGGAGGATTTACAGTCTGTTTCTTTCTTAACTCTCAAAGTGAGGTACCTAGGAAGGTCGTATAAAGAGATCTTATATTTTTTTTTTTTAATGTGGGAAAGATCAAGTGATGTGCTTGAGATCATCCCGCACGTCAGTGAGTCTCTTGAAAGATCATGCAGGTCCCCTTGACTTCCAGACAATACGCTTCCCTTTTAAACCATGCTGACTTGCAAATAGTTGAGCATTTCCTTCAGAACTTGTTTGACTTTTATTTTTCTTTTTAATTTCAACTTAACTGTTCATAAATATTACCTTGCCAAGAGGAGATGATAAAACCGGGCTTGCATTCCTGTTCGACATGCTTGAGCAACAGGCTTGCTATGAAAAGTCTACACTGAAGGCCCTCCTGAGAGCTTTGTTGTGAGGAGGAGAAGGTGGTGGATGCCAGAGAGATGATGAAGACTTAGTTGAAATGAGAGGTTTTATTTATACAGCTGAGCTTCATGTTGTGATATTAATAGCGTACAGGCATTTCTCTTGGATGGAACGGTTGGATTCTGTATCTAGCTGAGGTTGGTGTGCTACTCTTTGACATGAGGCAGAAAATCCCATTGCTGTTTCACCATTTGCATACATTACCTTATCCTTACTGGGAGGACTCTGTTTTCTTCTCTAAATCATTCCAGTGTGCTAGATTGAAAGCTGTGTGTGAGAAAGAACTGTTGCATCTCACTCAAAGGTGAGAAGGTAGGATGGCAGATTGGATCCGGAGCAGCAGCAAAGTTAATCTGGCCTTTGATACACCTCCTTTTCTAATGACTTTGCAGATGAGCTGGAAAGCAAGTGGAGGAGTTTATGAACTGTCCCAGTTACCCATTTCCTGCTAACTTTTACTGATACTTTCCTATTCTCTGACTGGAAGGAATTGTATCACCTGATAGAGGTAGAATTAGTGCTTATCATATGATAATATGTGTGATGGGAGTAGTCTGCTGCTGTATTACAGCACAGCATATAATCTGGAGGGTGAGTGGGATGGTTTGAGGGCTTTTTTCCAGCTGGTTGCGGGAGAACAAGGCCTGGAATTCTTCACTTCCTCCAGAAAAAATTGTCATCTGCCCTAGCTTAAAGATATATTAATAGCATCCTGATCTCTTACATGCACGGTTGGTCCTGTTGCCTGGATACAAACATAAAGTGATTAGAAAGCTATCATTAATATAAAATGAACAAAATAGGTCATAAAAGTACGCAGTTGGATGTTTTTCCTCTGTGCCCACTGTGCACATTGGTACTTGGCTTTATTCTTGCTTGTTGCAGATTGTGCTTTGCTGTAATGCTGTGTTACGCTTTTCACTAAACTGACAGTGATATTTTTTGCCAGCTCCCTCTGTGGCTTCTTCCCTGTTCTTTGAAATAAACCCGTATCAGTTTTTCTAACATCATTTGTACCCTTCCGTTATCTGTTAGCTTTTGTGTGTCTTTGCTCAAATGTTGTCTTGTCATCTTAACTGCTTTCAGTATGCAGTTGTATTTTTAGTTTCGGTGTGCTGCATTGCTCTTCTTGGTAAATATATGCGCTGTGTCGCATAAAGGAGTGTTAAACATTGCTACAAAAGCCCCTTGTTTTTTAACATCTCCCTATGGTCTTGTAATGGATTTGTTAGGGCTCTGGGGAAACGTCCCTTCTAACCTAGTTTCTGGTTCAGCTGTTCTCTTTTCCATCATTTCCTGCAGCATTTCCGATTTTCTTTGTGAAAATGTATACTCACTTCTGATGCCGTTCTTACCTCTTTTCGCATACATTTTTCAAGTGTGGTTGAAAATATGTGACAGGCTTGCTAATGTTTCTTCAGTTAATCCTCTTTCTTAGAGCTTTGTCGCATGTAGAAGCACTGTTCTTTAGCTTCAGGTGTGTTTTTCTCTTTCCAGCTGTTGTAGTAGCACTCCATAATACTTTTGTTTTAAGGGTGAAGTAACCGAAACAGCTTTTCAGTTCTCGTGACCTAACAACCAACTGCTAGAGGTAGACTGCAGTGACTGAGTTCTTAGTTTGCCTCAGTTGCGAAATAAATAGTTCACTTAAGCCCTGCCTGCGTAGGCCTTTGGTATGAACTGGCAGAGAAGGAGGAGGAATGAAAACAGTGATACTGGCTTCCTAAATTCAGGATTGTAAAGAATGAAAGTATTTCTTGCTTTCTCTTTGAGAATTGCTGCATGTTGTTTAGCTGTCCGTATTAATGTGAATGAGTGTTAACACCGAGGCAAGATGCCTGCACTTATTTGGTGATTAGGGAAAGGAATGCAGGAGGATTGTTTTGTGGTTAATGCGCTGTAACTGGGATTAGAAAATTTGACCTAGGTCCCTTGCCCTGCTTTTCATGTGAACTTTGGTAGTTACTTCATTGCTGCCTCAGTTCTGTTTTAGTCAGATAAGGATAATATTTCTAATACTTTTGTGCTATCTTGGTTTCTTTTGAGAAGTATGTGGGACAGGGACTGTCTTCTGTTAGGCATACAGAAATCTGATTATATATACAGATACCTGATTACATATACAGACACAGTTGTGTGTGCGTGTGTGTGTTTGGATAGTATATAGCTATCTTAACCTTGGCTGAAGCTTTTTGGTGTATGCAGTAATGTAAATAAGAGTGAGAATTTAGTTGGAACAAATATTATGATACTTTCTCAACCCTTTGGTCACAAAATACGGCTTCCTGGTTTTAACCGTAGGTGACGTTTTTAGATCTGGCCTTTTTAGATCTCTGACGTTTTTAGATCTTTAGAATGAGCTTTCAGAACTCATTCGTCCATGCACAAATACATAAAGGAAAAATTTCTGTCCATCATCTCATACTTTATTTCTTTGATATCGTTATTATTTTTATTATAAATCCCAGTTCTTTTTGGCTTACTTTGCATCATAAAATGTGCTTATGAGAAATAAAAAAATGAGAATGCCATATCCATCCAGAGATATGGTGTGTGTAACACAGTGTTCTGTTTCCATTAGTACCTGATGATCCGTTGTTTTGGAAGAAGTGATGACATCTCCATAATGGACAATTATATAATTATGAGTGACAGTCTCAGAAACATTCAAGAGACTTAAGCACAAACATCTCACTCAAAAGCAAGGAGGTTAAAAAAACCCAACCAACCGAACTGTATAAATGCCTCTCTCTTTTGTGTTTGTAGAAACTAAAGGTGTTTCTATTTTTGTCTGGTTTCACATTTATTGTTGGATTTTACTAAAATACTGCTCTGATAATGGATTATCATTATCACGGTAATGATAGTGCGAGTGGCTTCTTCTCCCTTAATTCCTCATTTCCACTTTAAATAACTTGACTTTTAATTTTACTGTGTGTTTTGTTGTTGCTTAAGGTAAACATCTTGTTTCATAGAATCACAGAATAGTTAGGGTTGGAAAGGACCTTAAGGTCATCTAGTTCCAACCCCCCTGCCATGGGCAGGGACACTTCACACTAAACCATGCCACCCTAAGGCTCTGTCCAACCTGGCCTTGAACACCACCAGGGATGGAGCATTCACAGCTTCCCTGGGCAACCCATTCCAGTGCCTCACCACCCTCACAGTAAAGAACTTCTTCCTTATATCCAATCTAAACTTCCCCTGTTCAAGTTTGAACCCGTTACCCCTTGTCCTGTCACTACAGTCCCTAATGAAGAGTCCCTCCCCAGCGTACCTGTAGCCCCTCTTCAGATACTTGAAGGCTGCTATGAGCCTTCTCTTCTCCAAGCTGAGCAAGATCTGTCAGCTGCACAAATAATGAACAGCAAAGGCTAGCTTAGTAATAGGCTTGGGGGAAAGGAGCAGGTATTGTAGTGGATCATGCCTTGTACATGAGTCAATAGTGCAAATAATATATATGAAGGAGCCTGTCATCTGAGACACGTAATCTTTCTCTCTACTGTGTACTGGAACGATGGACTGTTGTGGCTGTTTTTGTACACCATACTGCAAGGACCAGCTGCAAGTAGCTCAGGAGAAGGTAAGGCTCGAGAAGTTAAAATAATTTTAACAATTTAAAGTGTGCTGCAGAGAGAAAAAGAACAATTTCTTCTCTGTGTTCACCAGGTAAGACCAGGAGTACGGCTCAGTTCACCAGGGTAAGACTCGGGTTGCAGAGTCAAAAAGCTTTCCAGCAGGGCAAACAGTTAAGCAGTAGACTGGATTGCCTAGGCACCTTCTGGATGCTTTGTCCTGGCAGATGTTAGTTATTAGGGATAACAGGCAAATGTGTTGGCAGTGTTTTAGATATCACTGATTCCACCTGAAAGAATTTCCTTCCCAGCCTGTTGTTTGTGATTTCAAGTGTAGCAGGATTGTTTCTGTATAGCTTGCCTTCAGCTGTAAGCATCACTTTCTTTGCTCTGATAGTTTTAATTGCATTTTCTTGAGGATTTTTTGTTCTGCTAAATACATTTTCAGTCAAGGTGGACTTAAACACATTAAAGGTGACGAAGAAGTGTGTTAAGAAAGTATACACTAAAGAATGCTAATATATATAATGTCAATATTATCTTTTCTAAATGTCTTGTTTACTTTTTTACCATGCTGATCAAATGACTGTTTTGGCTGACACACAACATAAATTCTTACAGAGTAACTACAGGTAATTTATAGCTCATAATAAAGACCTCCCTCTCTCTTTCTGTTCTTGTCTTTCTCATTTTCTTTGTTGCTGTGGCCCCAAACTGCCCGGCAGCTCTCTCTGTTAGAACTTCCTAATGTAATCCACATTATTATGTGTATTCAACCTCTGTCACTAGAAGTTGTGTTCAGTTGAAATAAAATTTCAGCTGAAAAAAATTTTTGCTTTCTTTTGCAACTATTTAGTAACAGCCTGAAAGAAAATAGCTGCTAATCTTTGAGAGTTCTTCAGATACCCTTCTTCCATGCTCAAAACTGATCAGTGATTCTCGTTTTGTTTCTTTTTTGCCAGCTTCCTGCTTGGGACAGTACTTTGTTCTTCTTGCCTGCAGAGTGACTTGAGTAGCCCTTTGTGAAAGACTTGACCAAATCTTTTGAGAAAGTTCCATTAAACAATGTGTTCTTGTATGCCTTTACTCCATCGGGTTTTTTCTAATCCTTGAAAGAATGCAGCTCCTTAACAGATCTAACTTGTGTTCAATTCATCTTGTCCCCTCAACTATGCAGAAACCATCAGTGTTCACATGCTCAGAAGGATTCTCCTTCCCTCTGTTCCTGAGAAGTCTTTGAGTTTTTGCAGACTTCCTAGTTGACAGGATTTTGGGTTTACTTTGGTATGTTGAGGTGGTGCTTACAAATGGAATAAAGGACCAGTACTGCGCAGGCATTTTTCAGTGACACGAGTTCTCCCACAGTCCCACTCTTCTCTTGTCCCTGCATAATCCGGTGCATAGTGCCTTTGCAAGTGTTTGTGCAGATGCACAGTGCACTAGATCTGAAATTGAAAAATATGTGGCTCACCACAGCATATGCCAGCACAGGGCAGTGTTAACAGCACAAAGGCAGTGTGCAGCTGGCTAATGTATGAGGAAGGGAGATACCTGCCACCTTTTGACAGTGCTGTTGATTTACCTGTGTATGATACCTGGCTTAAAGTATATTGCATTATCTGCTTCAGTCTTTTCCTTTTGCATTAGGGTAATGTAGGAGGGTGAGAGTAGGAAATTCTCAACAAAGTCACAGAAAAGTAGATGCAGTAGTGCTGAACGTGTTTAGCCATGTGGAGACATCGTTTCTTATTAGGAAATGTATGTTTTTGACACCTTTGTTACAGGCTGTTGTTTTTTGTTTTGGTTTGTTTTTTAAAACGTCTAAGATATGCTGAATGTTGGAAGTGAATCAAATGTATGAAGACGTAACAGAGAAGAACATAGAGATACTAGAAATAATAAGAGAGTATCAAAATCAGGTATTTCCCATTTGTGGGGAGAATGCAGTCAAAACCAGTTTGACCTGAAATGTGTCTCTGTGTGTGCGCCAGGGGAAGAGTGAAACTGGAAAAGCACTACTGTTTTTCCAAGCACCAGAAGCCTTTGGGGTGAGTAGCAGCACAGCAGATAAATCAGTTTGCAGATGCATCACAGCAACGAAACCCGAAGTAACATGGCTTTGGGTTATACAAATTAAGGAGAAGTTCCTTCTTGAACAGCTGTGAGAGTTAACTTGCCAAGTGTGCAGGCCCAAACATCTTGTTTCCAGACAGATGTAAACCAGCTAAAAAGAGTTGAGGGTTGAATGGCAGATGGAGTATAGACCAAGGGACCAACGAGCAAACATGCCTACCTTGGCTATGTGATAACTAGAAGTGTAGCTGAGAGACATAAGAGCCTACAAATATTTGAAAGGCATGTACATGAAAGATAGAAACTAATTAATTAGGAAGGTGAGAAGAGCCATAACTATAAAACAAGGGAGTGAGATTATCAGATATATTAAAGTATGGAATATTCTGCCCAAATGAAAGGTTGGGATAACAAATTATATATGAAAAAAATACGTAAGATTGGTAGAAAGATTCAGGAAATAATCTAGCATCAAAGAGTCAGCTTTCTGATGAAAGTACATTGAATAATTTAGTAAGTCTCTTTTACCTATTTCATTTGCTTATGGGGTATTAGGGCAATTTGGCAGCCTCTCTAAACTCTTTTAATTTTACCTCCCTAATGCTTCCTACCAATTCAAATTACATTGTTGCATACCAGTCTTAGATGCTGTCTATCTTCAGATAAATGTTTTAAGAAGGAACAGCTGGGCAAGCAATGTAAAAAGATATAAGAGGAGAAGAAAGGTGAATGAGCTTTGGGAATGACTTTCAAGAACATTTTCTTGCTATATTCTGCCTAAAAGCTGTAGCTGCAAATAAATGGGAGCAAACTAATACCAGGTATAGAGGTCTGGTCTTGTTCCAGTTTGTGTTGAGGTGAATAATGGTGAAGGAGCTCCCAAACTGTTTGTGTATGTGCAGCCAACCTGCAATTGATGGGATGGTAAGAACAGGAGCAAAAACCCTTTTAGTGTAGGGGAAGGCAGCAGATAATTTTTCCTTCACGAAACAAGGTGCATGTAAATTTTAGCCAGAAAGTCAGTTTGACTGCATGTGCGAGTATGGAGAGCTGCTCTAAGGTGCTCTGTTTGACTCTTGTGGTAGGGTAAGTAGTAAAAGGTGTTCACGTTCGCCACTACTCTTAGTGGCTTCTTGTCTGGATAGATGTCAGGTGCCTGCTGGGCTGTGGTGGAGCAAAGGAAGACAACAAGGAGTTGCCTTATAGGAGCTGTGGCACGAGTTGCTGTCTTGTGAGTGGAAGGACACGGCTATGCTTGGTATTTGCTGGCTGACTCCTGTTGGCTGGAAGGCAGCCATGGGATTAATTTTGAGGTGATTATTTATTTAAAGAATTTGGAAATGTACCAGTTTGGGGGTTTTCCTTTGTAAAGCAGAAGACCTAAACCTTAGTTTTCAAACAGCACTAAGGCAGTGCTTTTATGATGCTGCGTTGCATTTCTGTACATTGTCTCTGCGTGCAGTCTGTGTAAGGATTGAAGCTGCTGTCAGAGCTCCGGCACTGAGGACTTTTGAGGGTGTGTTTTAACTTTTTCATTATGAGCAAAGGTGTTCATGTGAAATTTAAAGCCAAGCTCTCGGTGCCATGATGCTTACGAAGTCACTGGAGTTGCAACGCTCTGACTGGTGAGCTGTCAGTTTTCTTAAAACGAAACAGGAGGTTCTTAGCAGATTCTTCCCTTTCCTGCTTTTCTTTTTATATAGTTGCGGATCGGTTTCAAAGATTAAGAAATATTGTCTTTCCCTTTCAGTTGCTGTGTTTTTAAGGAGGCACAATAGTGTGTGCACAATCTTGTTGAATAATTCGTGTTTAGAACAAAGTGGTTGGTTGCTCAACCCCTGTACAATGATCTTCATATGTGTATATACACTTTGGTCTTCCTTTCCTGTGTATCTCTGATCCAGACCCATGTTACTCTTTGGTTGTATTTTGCTTTTCCCCCAGGTGGAGGGTGTGCTTGTGAGCCCGGCATTGTTGGCTTTCGCTCTGTGTGCTGGCTTCCGAACAAAGGTGCTGTTGAAAAGGTGAGTACTTAACTTCCATCCTCTGATGCAGATTTATGTTCAGAGGAACTGATAAATTTAGACTTGCCAAACCTGTCACCTTAAACTGTATCTAGGTTTGCAGTGGAGAAAATCTAATCTACTAGCTCATAAAATCGTGAGCGTTAGCTGTCAAAGCACTGTTAAATTCTGGTTTAGTGTAAATAGTGCATTCTGCAGCACTGCAGAGCAGAGAAGTTGAAAGGCAGGCATGTTTCATTTCTTGAACAGGTCTGAATTTAGAGCTAGAGAAATCTCTGAGACGCTGAAAATAAACAGTAATAAAAATACGATTTCTACCCTATGACCAGCATGGGAAGAAGTGGCTGAGAGGAGTGCTTGACTACCAATTACTCACATAGTTGTGTGTATTCTTCATCAAATCTAGTGTCTGTCACATCAACTGTCTTCTGAAAGTTACTGAGGTATGTAAGCATTAACTGAAAGAAAAAGAAAACAGGCTTTTATCAAATCGAGAAGGCTGTTTATGAGATAGGAGATAAGCTTAATGGTATTGCTCTGCTGCGAGTACTTAGCAGGAATTTCTCAAAACCTTTCCTTTCAGTCAGTGAAATGCTGAGCGTGGCAGGCATGCAAAGGTGCAGTGTGTGGGGGTGTGTCATTTTACAAGTGTTTCCAGTTGGCAGTGAATAGAGTAAAGCAGCAGAGGATTAGCACCAAAGGGAACTTTTGCAAACTTTAGAAGAGTTTAAAGGGTACCTTATGGTTGAGAAATAATGTTTGTGCTCTATCTGCACACAAACAAAACTTGTCTATAGGAGAGTATTAGTACTGTAAGGAAGGGTAGATGAAAGTAAGTGTGTGATAGTGTAAAGTCTATATTGGTCCATTTTCCATAAGACTGCATTAACCATCACAAACGGGGATGTTATCCATAACGTTTGAAGATTGTTCTTCAGGAACAGCCATAAAACTTTAAGCTGTCTGATGTTATGTGTGTATGGGTCTTCTGCAGACTATTTTCTTTACACATATTCTGTGTTCTGTAAAAATACTGATGTTATCTACCTCTTTGTTTAAAACTGTGCTGCATAGTCATTAGCTTAGTATCTTAGGAACCGTACAGGGTCATGGGTAAAACATTCCAGAAACTTCCAACTAGTAGCCTAAAAAGGTTTTTTATACAAGAAGATATGTAAAGTAAATATCTTGGCTGTATGAAGAAAACTGTCTTGGGATGTTTGAGATTAAAAGCAAGTATTATATATTCCATTAGAAAGCTGGACTTTTATTCTTGATGAAACTTGACACACTGAGATTTAAATTTTTGTCAGTTATTATTATTGTTTGCTTCATTTTTCCTATATTGAGAGAAATGTGATTACTATATTTAATAATTTTTTTCTTAACTACAAAAGAATAATGATTTAAGTATTGCCTTGTCTTTAAAGAAGCTGTTAAACACTTCTTAGGAAAGATACAGGCATTTGTTAAAAGCAAAGAGGTAGGAAAAGCTCCCATTCTATAATTGCAATTTGGATTTGATTTGATTTAATTTTTTTTCCATTTTTTTTTTTTTTATCCACTTGTTTTAAAACTCAGAGTGTTTTCACAGCACGCTTTGCTATTGGTCTGATGTGAAGCCTTTTCATCTTGTCTCAGAAGATTTGTCTGTTGATGTTGGAAGTCCATATTAATGTGTATCACAATCATGTTTCCAACGTTATAGGAATGTTTGACGGAGTTTAATGTCCAAAAGGTGTTACACTTTTTTATTTCTTGTTTTTTATTTGTTTTAGGGTTTGGTTGGTTTTGGGGTTATTTTTGGCCTTTGGTCATTTCAGAGATGTCTACTAAATTTTGGGCTGTAATTTTGAAATCATGAAAAGCAATGCAAGCTTCTTTTCCTGGTTTTGTGTATAGATATATATGCCTGGTAGAGCAAGATCTTGTTCCATTATTCTCTTGCCCTATGATATCTGTGAGTCAGAAAAATGTTTCTGACTAAGGACACTTATAATCTCCTAATAGAAGGACGCTAAAATAAGTAGTCTGCTGCATTCAGCTCGAAAACTAGTCTATGTGTCAAAAATGTGTCCCTGACTGGCATTTGGAACAACAGTATGAATTGGGGTTTTCAGTTAGGTTTGGCATGTTTCTTCTGTCAGGAGGTGGTGAAGAGCAGTTGCGGGGAATACAATACACAGAAGGATTTGCAGGCAAGCAAGGAGGAAGCTTAATAGCAGGAGATGGCAGATAGATGTAAGGATCTGGAAGAAGTTACTATTATGAGGTGGTAATTGTATTAAGTAATAATAAAGAATAACTCTCTGTACCTGGGGGGTTGTAGAGAATAATCATTTACAATAAAGTTTAGCTCAGCAATTACCATGGTACTCTTGAGGCTAAGCGTCTTTGGGCTTTTACTGTTAGCAGCTAAATCATGTGAGACTCAGTGGTACAAGGGAGTTGGGAATAGAATTTTGTTTCCTTTTCTCTGAAACTTGCTGTTGTAGACCAGGCCCTAAACACAAGCAAAACTTTCATGTTGAAAAATGTTAGGGCAGAAACTGAGGATATTTGTGTTTTTCCAGTTGTCCTCTAGAAAGCATGGATTCCTTAAAGAGAAACAAAAAGAAAACAAAAACCCAACCCCAAATTCCTCAAACTCCCTTAAGTTTATTTCCAAATGCGATACTTTTATAAAAGATGGAGTTTTAGGGATCTGCATTTTTGCTTCTTTTCTCTTGTCATTTATCTCACATTTCTAAATAAGTTACTGTGTGCCTTCTGTCATATCCATGTAACTGGCTGAGCTGTAGACTTGCAGTAACTTCATGCAGCTAACAAAAGCATTACATAATGCACAAGTCAGATTTGTTAATCAGACAGCTTGGTCTGATTCCAAATATTCCAAATGTTTCTTCATTTGGAAGATTGTTTGATTTACCAATGTAATTTTAAGGAAAAAAAGAAGTTGATTGCTCATCTGTGATCTATCAGTTTGTGTTCCGATTCATGATGGAGGAAGGCTTGAACATCCTCTTTGTTGAATGTGTTAGAGGGATCTTTCAAGTCCTTGCAGTAACATACTGAATGCTACCCTGCATGTTTCATACCCAGAGAACTGGTGGTGTGGAGGTGATTGTTAAGTACGTAAGTTTACTGCAGGAAAACCTTTTAAGCCCCCTTTTCAGATCCTAACTCAAACCAGAAATTTGGGCGCAGGTCAGATTTTCGGATCTCTGTGTTAGAAACACTGGATTTGAATGTGAAGTCCTTTTCTGCTGAGGAGCCCTGTGCAGTTAGGGCTCTATTATCAGCAACTGCCTGACACAGGCCCTGCTGAGGGATTTTTGTCAAGCAGACTGACATCTCCCTCTCCAGTAAGCAGTAGTATCCTTGTGATTCTTTTCAGATGCGCTAGCTTTTGTGGACTAGAGCATACGGGGGTGGATATTGCGCTGAATTGAATTTGGTGTCTCTCCCAGGCTGGCAGGATTGTTCCCAGCTGTCAGTGACTCACAGTAGCCGAGTTGCTGTCTCGGAGTTCAAGTTAATGGAATTTACAGTTCAGCTTCTCTTAAACTGTCTGGCAGAGATGAAGTTTCCCATGAACTAAGAAGAGCAGGAGAGATTCCACAAAGTAGAAGCTTTGAATGTGTGTTGGGTCTGAAAAGTTGCTGAGAAGTCCTTCCTGGGAATAGCTCCTTGCCAACAGTCATGCTTTCAGGTGTTTCATTTTGTTCTAACTTCTTACGCTATGCTTATTGCTGAGCACCACCAGTTTCCAGAGCTGCTTTAAAAATGTAATGAATGTATGTCACGTGATTGTCATCATATTCTTTCCCTACGTGGATAGCCAACTTCATTTTGGTTTAGGGGTTCTGTTTTCAGCTCTTCTTAGCTGCTTTGTTTATGCCAAAGGAAAAGGGCACAAATGTCAACAAAGCAATTCATTCGTAGAATTAATGTATTTACAGAGCAATAAATTACACTTTATTCTGTCTTTTTTTGCTACTTGTTCATTTTTGCCAAACAGGTATTTTTTGTTCCTTATGTTAATATGAAAGGATATATTTGAAATAGCTGGGGTATATTATGTAGAATGGGGGTAATGTGGGTTTACATGTTGATTTTAACTGTAGTTCTGCTAGTGTGCTGTGACTCCTTTGGAGAGCCTGCTGGGCTCCAATACAGCTGTGTCTGGATGTAGGCAGTACTAAGTACCGGCTCCTGAACAGCGCAGAGCCAGTAGGATTCTTTGGATTCATTTATTTTCTTTGGAGACAACTGTTATATGACTGAGAATCACTGTCATTTTCCAAAAGAAATACATTTTCCAAAGTTTATTTGCCTTGCTGATTCTCTGTTTTTGAGAATCGGAATATCTGGAGCAAGTCCAGTTTGCTGCAGGTATTGTTAATACAGACTAGCTTGTATTTGTGGCTCAGTTATCCTGCATGCAGTGCCTTGTTCCTTCCTTTCTGTGGTTTGTACCTGTGAACCTTGGGTATGTGTATGAAATGTATTTTTTAGTTCAGAGTCCTGTTTAAAAATATATGAAAGGCAAAGAAAATAGCAGGTGTTTGCTATTCAATGTTGCGGTTTTTCCATTGCCATTAATCTATTAAAATGAAATGCCAAGAACCCAGAGTAAGATGGTGATATTTAGCTCACTAGTCAGATAAGCAAAGAAGGAAGAGGTAATGGACGCAATTTTATTTTCTGGATATACTAGCCAAGAACAGCCTGAGAAGATTAAATGCCTATGTGTTTCAGACACCGAGTACCTTTTTCCATTAACCAGGATTACGTTGTTCTTTTCAGTTCTATATTTGATTCCTTTGTATGCCCTTCTATAAGCAAGACCCATAAAAATTTTCTGTCTTCTGCAGTGGAATCACAGATAACAAAACTTTTTTCCACACTAGTACTGGTTTGCCACGTTGAAAAATGCTCATGAAGCTTTTCTCTTCTCTGATATCATCTTTTTCTCTTATGAAGATCCAGATATGCTTGGTTTCTTCAGCCTTTAATGCCTGTTGGCCAACTTGAGAAATGTCAAATATGTTTGGTTAAATGTGCAAATACTGTGTTAGATGGTCAGCTGTGGCTATACTTCTGGTCACCCTAAGAAAGCAGTATTTCTGCGTAGTTATGTACATGATGCATGAGACTTCAGGGACTTCTTTGTGGCACTGAGTATTTCTGCTGAGATAGCTGATAAAATTAAACTCATCCCCTGTTGCTCGTGTTTTTGTTCCATAAATTGGAGAAGTTTAGTGTTCTGTTTTTTAATGAAATCCTTCCTGCTAAGAATATAATTGGAAGTTATATCCAGGTAGCGGGGTTGAAAGTAGTCCATCACAGAGCGATAGGGGATGGTATTTGTAGTGACATAATGGGGTCTGTCGTGGTTTAAACCCAACCACAAAGCTTGTCCACTCACTCCCCCCCTTCTTGCCCTCCCCCTGCTCCCGGAGGGACAGAGAGGAGAATCGAAAAGAATGCAACTCCCATGGGTTGAGATAAGAACAGTTTAGTAACTAAGGTATAACACAAATCACTACTGCTACCACCAGTAATAATAATGATAAAGGAAATAACAAGAGGAAAGAATACAACACCTCAACACCAGCCGACCAATAACTCGCCCCACTCCCCCCAGCCAAGCACCGACCGATACCTCGTCCAACCCTGCAGTCCTCCCAGCCCTTCCGGGTAACTCCCAGTTACCTCCTGGGCATGATGTGCTGTGGTATGGAATACCTCTTTGGTCAGTTTGGGTCAGGTGTCCTGTCTCTGCTTCCTCCCGGCCTCCCCTCTTCCCTGGCAGAGCATGAGGCTCAGAAAGTCCTCGGCCAGACCAAACATTTGAGCAGTAACTGAAAACATCAGCATTATCAGCACTGTTCCCAGGCCAAAAAATCAAAACACAGCACTGCACAAGCTACTAAGAAGGAGAAAAATGACTGCTACTGCTGAACCCAGGACAGGGTCCTTTTCTCTATTGGTACAAAGTACCCAATTCAGGTGTCTCCTAAAATCAGTTTTCTTTTTTGGTGGATCCACCATCATAAGAAAATGTTTTGACTTGAAAAACAGGTTCTTCTACCTTGCCTTTTGTTTTCTGAAGGCACGTGGAAAATTGAAGAGTTTCACCACATTGACTGTTGAAGATTTGTTTGCATGAATGCATTGAGAAAAGGTGATCCTAACTTTTTAAAGACAGGAAGTCAGTGTGTAATAAACTGAAGTACCTTAAATCATGGTGTGGACTTCTTATTCAGAAATAAGTTAACCTGAGTTTGCTGTTCCTTTAGTGTCTTTTCCAAATGGCCAAAGAATAAATGCTCCCTCCATGTATAACAAGGAGTTTTTCTAATGATCTTCCCTATTGATCTCAGTGGCCTAATTGCAGAAGTCGTACTGTAAATGCGAAAGTTTGTAATGTTTATCACTTGGATTTTTGCAGTTCAGTGTTGTGGGGACTGACTGTTGATGGTGGTGTTCAGATGCCTAAGAGCAGTCTTTACTACAGGTCACATTGTAATTAGCATCAACCTGATTACAGTAGCCTAATTATGGTCTCAGAATGCACGATAGAAAATACTGTGTGGATACCATAGTTACTTGAACTTCAAAGTGCAGTATTTTGTAGGCCCTTTCAATGGCAGGAAAGGATAGAGAGGCACGTGCACAAATGAGAAGTAGCACAGTACCGTATAAATATGATTCAAAGTTTAAGAATTTGGAACTTTTTAAAGACGTGACAAAGCTGAAGTATTTTGAAAGCAGTGAATACTTTATCACTGGTAATTTAAAACTTTCTTTTTGCTTTATCTATGGGAGAACAAAGAGTTATTCAGACGAGCTGAGCAGAACCAAACCTAAACTGCTAACAGGAGATACTTTTTATTATGCCCGTATTTGTCTGCGGAACTCATGGCCATGCTTGTTATTAATTCTGAGGGGCAAATGGGAATCAGTGGGACTGGGCACGCATGACTGATAGCAAAGAGGGGAAAAAAGAGCCTAATAGAAGAGGATATAAAGTTACATACTACAATGCGTGAGTCAGTTTCTAAAGACTGATTTTTTTCCATTAATATTTTAATTTGGGATTTCGTGAAACTTTTCAAAAGGGGTGGAATGGCTTATTTCAAATTGTCCAAATTTGAGCAAGATAAACTCCAGCTCTGAATTGTCTTCTGTACTATGCCTTTCCTGATATTGTGCACTGATGTAATCATTAACTACCAGGGAAACAGTGCAACAAAATTCACTCTCTCTTTCTAAAAGGTGCTTTTGTGGAAGGAGAGCTCCCACAGAAGACTTTTTAATTCAACTTACCTTGTCCTCTGCTCTACCTTTCCTCTCAGTTCTGTGATCTGAAACTCCTCTGTTCTTCCTTACTCTGTTGATCCTTCAGTCATGCTCTCCTTGCAATTCCTGTCTGAGATGCAGTTCATCCCAGCTGATTCTTGCAGTCTAACAGAGGGAATCTCAAACAAAGCATTAAAATCTCTTAAGAGCATTTCAACTGCTGCCAAAGTGGCCAGTCCTGTAGCAAAAAGGGAACAATGTGGTAAATTTCCAACTGTCATTAAGATATCCAGTAGAAAAAATGTTTTTAAGTCAAGAATACTGTAGACTATTTTACTGAAGTACTTGGGAGAATCTGAATGTAGGGGAATCTGGTCTATGTGCATGTAGCATTGAAGGCAGTGGATGTGCAGAAGTCCTTCAGTCAAGTCTTAAAAGACAGTAAGCAGTCTTCAGGGTCACCCCTCTGTCACTGAGTAGTTGCCAAGCTGTCTCACCTACCTGAAGTGGCACCTGGAGCTTACCGTCTGCCGTATAATTACTAAGAAAAGTGTATGCTTATACTTTCGGCTGCATGACACTTTAAAAGTGCTTCACAGCTGCATGTCAGTTCCTCTCTTCTCATAGTGCTCTGTGGCTCTAATTTGAGTTGTTTCTTTGCTGTCTTTTCTTAAGCTGAAATGTTCTATCTTGGCATAAGAAGCTGTCCCTCTTGTTTTTGCTGTCTGTATTGTAACTTCAGTAGCTGAATTTGAGAGTAGTGACTTACTTTCTAAGCCAGTACAGGTGAAGAAAAGCGGCAATACAAATAGGGTATGTACATCACAGTAATGTGAGTGGAGAGAAAGAGCATAATGGGATGATGAAAGGCAAAACATTCCTTGAAATGAGCTTCTAAATAAGCACAGCGAGAATGTGTGTGTGGTGGAGAGGGAGTTGTCTCAAAAAGCTGTGTTTGTTCCCTGGAGGCTCCCGTGTGCTATAATTGAGTCAACATGTCAAAGTGAAGTATGTGGTGAGCCTTGGGAGAGGGGGAAAACTGCTTCTTCTGCACATACAGGACTTGGATGAACCCTGTCTTACAGCGATAATAAGCACTCTGCTTTTGCATTGCTGAAGCCACGATACAACAGAATAGCTGTCCAGCCAAGCTTTATAGCTGATGTTTCTCTAAGAATTGGATTAAATCTTTGTTTGGTTAGGAAGCTAAGAAAAATTGGCTTGGACTTTGCTTCTGATGCAGATGTGAATGAAGATGATGAACAGAGGGGAAGATGACTGAATGCGCTACTGAGATACAGGCAGTACAAGCTGCAAGGGCCTTCCTTAATTTATGAATCTCAAAGAAACAAATGTTTGTGTGTCTTACAGTGTTTCTTACATTGGTGTAATGTTTTGTGGGTATACTGACTTTACTGGCTGGCTTCTGTGTTTGGGAATGGATGGAAGAGGGATGATTACAACACTTCATCCTGGCAGATAGTTACAGCCTTTGGCTGTGTGACTTCATGCATGATGCTGCACTGACAGCTCTCTCCTTGGCCATAGCCCACTGCAGTATTGCCCTAGGAATTTGTATGAACTTGAAAAACCTTTAAAGCCAATGTTTCCATGCTAACAAACTAATTTTGTCTTGATTGTTTTTTATGTAGAGTCTTTACCTTTGTCACTTTCGTATTTTATAAATCATGCTTACTGACATATTTGATGTTCTGATTGTTTCCATAGTGACAGCAATGGCAGAAACCTGCAAAAGGAAGGTGACAGCATTGTATTTTCAAGATTAACTGTTTTACAGAGGAATGGTTTGAGGGGGTGGGAATACAGTAGATTTTTCCAAGCAGTCACAGAATATTTAGGAGTACTTACTTGGAGGTCAAAGAGAAAAGGCAGCAGGACAGAAGGATCGGCATGGCATTTTGGCATTCATTTGTGTGGGGAAGCAGTGAACACAAGGTCAGCCTAGGAAATATGAGATGTTTTCAGCAACATGTCTCCTTTCTTGCTGCTCCAAACGAAGAGGAAATCAAAATGCAGAAAACTGCAGTGTACAGATTACCTTCACAGAAGAGGTTGAAGTTAACACGCCTGTGAGACAGTGTGTAACATACTTTTGTTTCATAATTTCTGCCTTCCAAATTCATAACCTAAGTGCAGGAAGCTTTTAGCATTAGAAATCAGACACTTATAAAGCCATTAGTGACAGCTTCAACCTCCTTTTTTTTTTTTTTTTTTTCTTTTCCTGTGCTAAAATCAGCCGTCTGATTTTATTTTCTGGGAAGCAAAGCTTTATCCCCTTTCATTACGCATCATACTGCCTGTGTATGTCAGTAAGATACCTTGAGAGAATGCAGGTGTTTGATTAGAGTCCATGCTGCAGCAGAGAGGGTTGTTTTAAAAGCATTTTGTAGGAGAAACAAGCCTCCCTAATGTGTCCTTTTGTAGGAGATGTTGATGCTTCTGTCTGTGGTGCAGTTACTTGAAGCAGTTGCCTGAATTATAATATATGCCCACCTTTCTTACAGCAGCACAGACAAGTGAGAGGAGATGTTGTGAGAGTGCTTGTAAATGGTGTTAAATATTTTCTTTCACAGACTAACCCCTTTCTTTGGAGCATTTGATAGCATTATGGTCAAGTCATTATCCCTGGAGGTATTTAAAAGATGTGTATTTTGTGGCACTTAAGGACATGGTTTTAATGGTGGGTTTACAGTGTTATGTTTTGGATTCGATGTTCTTGAAGGTCTTTTCCAACCTAAATGTTTCTGTGATTCGAAGCCTGCTTTTCCTCCCCACCACTATCACAATGCCTAGGATCTGCAGTCAGGTTTGGGACTTTGGGATCTTGTGCCCAGGTAGTTCTGCCTAGGGAAGAGTAAGTCAGCCTGTGCTGGCCGTCTCCAGGTCACAGGCACATCTCTGGCCCTGGGGAAATCAAAAGGCTGGTGGTAAGACAGGTGCTACACTCCAATTTAACACATTGTTACATTGAGATCTCTTATGCCTTCCAGCAAAAATATGGCATCATACTGTAAACTGAATTCGTGTTACATCTTATTACACTGGGGAAGAGAAGCCGGCAGCTGGGAACTCATGTTGCTTTGAAAGTTGCAGAAGTTACTTATTTGTCTATGCCGGAGGCCTCTTTGGTCACATCTGCATTGGTACCTCAGCTGGTTCTTCCATTATTTTTGGTATCTTGGGAGTGGGGGTGCATAGAAAGATGTAATATAGGGTTCTTCTTTATATTTACCTACAACATTTTGGTCAGCTGGCATGTTGAAAAGTGTTTTGGTGTTTTGTTTTCCCTTCATCCCACTGAAGGGGAAGTTTCTCTGTTTTGTACCAGCTGGATCATTGTGTGTAAAACTAGAAAGTGGTCTAGAAATCGTGGGAGCAGTTAGTTATAGCAGAAAGGCTGAAGTGAATTGTGCCATCTGTTCTAAGTACTGTCCTCTTATTTGCAGAATGATACAGAATTAAATGAAATCAGTTTCTTCTTAAGACACAGGTTCATTTATAGATGGCTAAGCTGTTGAGATGCTGACTTAGTGGGAAAATAAGATTGGTTAGGATCTGCCCACTCCATTCCATGCCCCAAAGGACAATTCCCAAACCCATTGTTTTTGTATTATTTACACTGATAGACCTTTAAGGTATAGATTAGTGCTGTGCTTTAAGTAGTGTCCTATGTCCTAAGCTTACATCTTACATCACTTACATTTCAGTAGCACTGTGAAATGTAGACAGAAATAGACCTTTAGACCTGCCTCTGTCACATGAAACTTGTATCTCGTTTCTTCACCTGTTAAACTTCTTCCAATTTGCAGCCTTTTCTGATCCCCCTTAGAATGATGGGGTAGTGGTTTTTGTACTTAGTGATAGCAGTTAGTGCTGATTCATTTGCATTGACTCCCCTGCTGCTTGTTAAAAGATAGCTTTATTTGCAGTGGGATCATGGTGTGTTTAATTTGGCTAGCAGAGTCTTTGTAGCTGTTTTAATCTTATATGAAATAGGTAAAACCCAGGAGGAAATTGGGGGGGGGGGGAACCAACTATTCCATTTAAATTTACCCATGAAAGCCACACAACATTTAGATTTGGATACTGTTATATTAATTTCTTGAAGTAGAATTTTTCCTTAAATCTTGGAAGAACATCTGCAAAGGAGAAAACATTTCTTACATGTCTTTTGCTTCTGGTTCCAATTATAGAGTATAAATGAGTATAAATCAGTTGTCTATTTATACTCAATGAAAACAGCCAGTTGTTGTGCCCTTGTAAACATTTTCAGTTTACAGGAATGTGTATTTATTTGCATGAAAACATTTGCATGTGAAATACTGAAATGAAAACCTTTACTGCAGATAACACCACTTCAGAGTTCAAAACATATATGCCTCTAATACTCTTCTAAAAGCTGGTTGAAAGCTTTCACCTCTATGTCATTAATGTTAAGTGCCATTGCAAGTTCTTGGGTAACAGATTGAGGTGACTTTATGCGTCTTGTTTTAGATAGCATTAGCCAAACAAATTGTTAGGACTGTTTGTAGTCATTTGCTGTCTCTTATGAAACATGAAACTCTTGTGATGCAAAGAACTTTGCATTTATGCTTTTTGTTTCTAAAACAGTGGAAGGGTTGTTTGATGGATGATGTTGAATGAATGCCTATTTTATGAAAAGTTTTTAAAGCACTCTAATTAAAGGGGGGGGGGGAATTATTTAGCATAAGTAGGTTAACATTTCAGTCCTGTGGGATTCATTTACCCTTATTGGGATGGTCTGAATAAATTATGGTGATTCTTTTGAAGATATATTCAACTCTTCTATTTGATGAATTTTGTAGCACACTTGAAGTTAGGAAGCTATGGAGTTAGTATCATTCTGCTTAGTAGAGAAATACGTTTTGATAAAATTGTATGTGCGAAGTGCATCCTGCCCCTTTTGGGGTGGTGTCTTCAGCGGGAAGTGACAGGTCAGCGGTACCGTGCATTCTTTTGCTGATGACACACGTGTTGTGTCATCAGGTCAGCTCCGTCTGTGTACTCTTTGTCCATATTCATTCCTAGCTTGAAAAGACTTGTATTGAGAATAGCTCAGAGAGACTTCAGCCATGGTTGTCAATTCAAATCAAGATGCTTTGGCTTTCCAGAATGCTGTCCTCAGAATGTTTTGAGGTCTGGAATTCTTGGATGATTTTTGTGTGCTTTCTAATGTTTTTAAGCTTTTTTTTTTATTCCCAGAAACCATTTTAGTGTATGCTTTAGAAGATTAGTGTGTAGCATTTTTCTGTTTTGTCCTCTGAATCTTTGACTGTCTTCCTTTTTCACTTGTTCTTTCTCACTTCTGCATTTCAGCCAGGTAAAATGTGAGGTTTTTATTCCGTGATGCTCTTAAGTGTAAGTTTGTAGTTCTTTGCCATGTTCCTTAGAAATTGTCTTGTTTATCTGGGATGAAATTGGGAATGTAAAACCAGAAAAGTAATGTTCCTTTCCCACAGCAGATGAACCCTTGACATTGACAGGATCTGCAGAGCTGTTATTATTTCTGTGATAGGGAGTGACTTCGGACCTGAAATCAAAATGGCTGTTTATTCCTCAGATAGATAATGTGTTGTTTAATCCCAGAAGTCAAAATACCTTTAAAAATGTGTTCTGAAAAATGAAGCTACAACCCTGAGTTGTAGCTTCAAAGGTGTAGAAGCCTGAGATGTTGCCTGTTTTTTGACTGTAGTGTGCAGTGGGGTAGCTGTTGGGCGGAGATTTGCTGGACTTGAGTCTTTTGGCTGTCAGCTTGATAAAGGCCCTCTTTCCTTCTCTGGTGTCATTATTCTGGGGCCAAAGGGTTCTGCTTTGTATAAATAAGGCGGCACTGAGGACCAGATAGGCTGAGAGAGTTGGGGTTGTTCAGCCTGGAGAAGAGAAGGCTCCAGGGAGACCTTAAAGCAGCTTCCATTGCCTGAAGGGAGCCTATAAGGAATCTGGAGAGGGACTTTTTACAAGGGCCTGTAGTGACAGGACAAGGGGGGATGGCTTTAAACTGACAGAGGGGAGATTGAGATGAGATATAAGGAAGAAGTTTTTGACTGTGAAGATGGTGAGGCGCTGCACAGGTTGCCCAGAGAGGGTGTGCATGTGCCATCGCTGGCAGTGTTCAAGGCCAGGTTGGACGGGGCTGAGAGTACCCTGGTCTTACTGAAAGATGTCCCTGCCCGTGGCAGGGGGCTTGGAACTGCATGATCTTTAAGGTCTTTTCCAACCCTAACCATTCTGTGATCTTAGTGAACAGTAAATTGTTGCTGCCTTTCTAGTCCCTCTACTCTTCTGACTTTTAGATAAGGGGTTTTGCTGTTGGGTTACTTTATGGCATGGTGTCAGTCTCTGTGAGTTCCTGTGGATAGGGAATAGTTGATTGACTGAGCTTGCCTGAAGGCTGTGAGCAGGAACAGGAGAGTATTTGGTCTCCGCTGTTTCCATGTGCCAGGTGATTCAGTCTGGGGTTGGGGTATCTCTCTATTGGGTTTAAAGCCTCTTTCAATATGTCTTCTCTTGGACACTAAATTCTGGCTCAGACTTGGCTCTTTTGGTTGGTGGGTGGATACTTAACTCTCAACTTGGAATATTTGTTAAGTTTTAATGCTTTTATTTTCTTTTTTAATGTAGAACAGGATTGCTCATTCCCTATCTTAAAGTGGCATCTCACGGAATAGCTGTAGCATAGCGTTCTACTGCTAAATCGTAGCACTATTACAGTGTAGTCACTTTAGAGGTTAATTTTCTTGGTAGGCATGACAAGGTTTTCAGAGCAGGCATCTACTGAAAGTGAATTTAGTTCTGGGTTAACAGCTGTGGCAGCAGCAGATTGGTTTGTTCCCTGAGCAGGTCCAGGTGCAGTACAGGATGCTATGACATGCCATTGCCAGTGCCTTCTCACTTGTGATACCACTGGTTCAGGTTCACCACCAGTTCACTTCCCTGTGAAATTGCTGCCTGTTGAGTTGGAGGCTTTTGTAACATGTGAGCTGTGCAGAGGCCACCAAACACGATCAGAACCGAAGTCAGCTTCATTCTCAGCCAACCTGAAGCTATTGCTGTATTCCAGCTTTTATTATTGCATGACGGGCGCACATGGTGGGCAGTCGTTTGAATGCTGGCTGTGCTGTACTGTTTATTGTTCTGTTTTGGGAAGCTGGATAAGACCTTGATTCTGTGTGGGCATGCTTCTCACTTCAGTACCTCTCTGTAGGGAGCCTTTTGAGATGCTAACTTTAGCCAGTTCATAGTAGATTAATTTCCAAAATGTGTGTCTCATTGGTGAGAGACATCCCCATTCCTTTTCTGGTGGCTGTAGGAAAACACACAGTAGGACACTATTGTTGGTACAGCTCTCTGCTCTTGGGATGCTTTTTGGCACATTTCTGAATATTAGTAGCATGGTCAGTGTCTTCTCCCTTGCCTAAAGCATGCTGCTAGAATGGATTTGGGAAAGCTCGCTCTTTCTATGGGTATAGCTTTTGGATCACAGGAAGGCAAGTGGATGATGCTGGTAGATAGCAAGTCTTTGAAGTACGTTAGAGTCAACTTCAGAGAAGAAAAAAATCCCTTCCCTGAGCTACAGATAAACAGCAATGCTTTCAAACCTTCAGAAGGATCAAGGTGAAACTTAGTGAACAGCAAGTGCAGAGAAGATGATCCTGCTTTGTGACAAGTGGCAAAAATACCTTCTTTCCTTTTTGTGCTCCCGTAACAAAGCAAAATAACAAAGTACTCTGAGATTGTTCTTTGAAAAGAACATAAAAAGCTTATTATGTTAAATATCTTAATCTTAATAGATGTCAGTTGAATATATTTTAAAAGGGATGGAAATACCTCCTTGGAATTCTGAAATATCTTTTCACTTACTTTTGAAGAAATTAATTCATCTGTTTGTGGATGCATTTAGCAGCATTTGTTTGCTTCTTTACACTTGTAGGAGACTGGCATCTTCCAGCTGATGTGTGTCACTCCCAGTTTAGTTGGCTTCGGCTGGGAGAGAGAGCCTGGAACAATCTCACTTCTCTTTTTCTTGTTAAATTCTTCAGCAAAGAAGGAAAGTACTTCTAAACCATGCAACAGAAGTACATTTTAAAATGTAAGTATCCCCTCCTTTACCTAAGGAAAAGACTGTCTCAGGAAGATAAATCAGAGAACAATAGAAAGTGGCTGCAGAAGTGAAGTGACTGTCAGATTGTTCCCTCCGAGGTTCCCTTTCGGTTTTCCCAAGATTCAGAGTCTGTGGAAGACAAAGGAGAAAAATTAAGCAATTTTTTTTTCAGAGGAGGAAAGTGTTTTTCAAAAGCAGTTATGTATTGACATGGCTTTGTGATGGTTGGTACTAGTAAAGGCTGAAGTTCAGAGGACAGGGGCTTTTATTAACATGACTTATGGGTTGCAGTGTCGTGAATGGTAAAGACTTGCATAAGAAACAGCTGAATGTCCAAAATTCAGGTGGGAACAATGAAGAAAAATTGATATTTAAGAAAAAAAATGAAATCTATTTTAACTTATTTGCTGATACATGAGGACTACTGGGAGAATTCAAAACAGCTCTGCAGGTCACCTTTCACAAAAAGCTACGCTGTATAGATACAGCTCTAAAACAAGTACCACACTACTGTGTGCAAGTGCAAAAGTGAGAACAGACTCAGAATTGAGAGGTGGTGGGTTTGAGTGGGGGAGGGAGATTTAAATGTGTCCTTCAGAGAGGAATCTGTGTAAAGAATGGAGAAAGAAATAAGATGGCAGCAGCAGCAGCAGCCAGGACTTGCAGAGCTTTTCAGTCCTTTGTTTGGTTATCTTGCATAAGTGCTTTAGCCGGTGACTCTTTCAGTAGCTGCATGGGGCCAGTTTGGAACACAAACGTGCATGAATCCAAATGTAATTTCCCTGTTGTGCGCATTCTGGCTGTGACAGCTCAAGTTATGATTGTGAAATAGCAGGAAGAAGAAGTTCATAAGATGGCCAGGCTTAAAATGTTATGAACTGACTTACCCCATGCTCCCATGAGCTCAGCAAAGGTGCTGCCTGACTTTTAAATCTTGCTGTTTCCACGCTTCATTTTGGTGTGCCTCAGGAAAGAAGAAACACAATTTCTTTGTGCATCTAAGCGATTCCAGCATAATAGAAGTAGTAGACATTTACTTCTTCGTGAGGTGCAAAGCAGGTGGTGCTAATTCTCCACTCCAGTTTGTGGTCAGTGCTGGCACACAGGCTAAGTCGGCATCAGTGATTTCAGTCTGTACACGTGCAGTGTGCTACACAGGGAATGACAGTATCTTTTTCCCTTTCAGGCAGTTCTTTTTCCTATGAGGCAATAATCTGCAGCTTTCCCTAATTCCCAGTGTTCAGAATGCATTTGTCTTTCCTTTGGGCAGGACTGATGCAGAATAAGGGATTCCCACCCCCCACATCAATACACTGCTCACAGAAACGGCACCTCATCGTGGCTGTGGGCCAACTTGTCTCGGGGACCATGCAGGGATGGAAGAGGCTTTTCCCTCTTCTACATGCAACTTGCACAGCGAAGAGAAGTTGCAAAGTTTACAACTTTCCCTGCTTCTTCAACATTAAGATTTCCCGGGTCTGCCCTCTCTCTCTTTTTTTCCAACCTCCTTCCATCTCTTGTTACCATGGAGAATGAAATGCCAGTTCCATTCAAGTTGTCGGCTGAATAGGTTTTGAGGTTGATGGATGGTGAGAATCTCTTATCCCTCCTTCTCCAAACACCGCCCCTGCCTGGTTCTTGACATTTCACTTGCCAGAGACTGGCAGTCAGCGAGAGGGAGCTGAAAAGGAGGCTGGCAGTGTCCTGCTGAGATGCTCTTTCAGTGCTGTGGATGAAATCAGCAGCCGTGAGAAGGTCTTAAGGACTTTGGTGCAGAGCCTTGTCCTCAAGCTGGCTGAGGCATGAATGCTCACTTGAGTGCATGTTCCTGCTTCCCCAAAGCACTCAGGGAAAGAAAGATTCATGTACAAGTCTTGCTCCTGCTTATGACTGTGTTTCAAGGGGTGATGTAACTTCTGCCATGTAAGGAAAAGGTAAGGAATGAATGAATATAGTGCATGCTCTGGCAATAACCTGTTCCTCCTGTATATACTATTTTAGCCTTCATGTTAGTGCCACGTCACACAAGAAGTGGAATTTCTTCGCTGCGATCTGACTTGCCTGGTTTCCTGGCTGTGATGCTGAAGTTAGCAGGAGAGTCTGTCTTTTGTGAGATTCTAGCATATGCACTGGTTGCCTACGCACTGTATTATTAACACAGTGTCAAAGCAACTTTCTGAATAAGGTACCTTTTAATAACAAATATGTTGAATTGTGGATCTTGACAGGCCCAAGGTTGAAATTGGATGTTGGGGATACTGCTGAAGTGGGTGAAATGGAGTTACAGAGCACAAAATCCAAAATGCTAGCACTGTAAAAATATATAGATAATATTTCTTTGTTGTGATTTATTACTTTTCATCCAAGATAACTATGATGTGAGAGGGGGATCAGGAGAATTTTGAGCTTATTCTGAAGGGCTTAAGCTTGTCCTTTTTACTGGAGGGATTGTTTTGGCTGATGAGCACTTAACAGAGTTTGGGAGAAGTGAGTACCTGGCATTGTTTGTTAGATGTATGCATTTCAGTTCTAGAAGTAATGGTTAGTAAATTTTATTATTTGAAATCAGACATTGTTTCCAGCTGGAAGCATTCCATGAATATACACTTGTTGGGTGAGGGAAGGGGTTTTTGTGAGCTTTCTGCTAAAATCTGCAGTGTCAGGACCATACCAACGTAGAAATTAATACCAGTGGTATACTTTAGTGGGTGCCATTTCAATTTGTTTAAGATCATAGGTGGAAATCTGTTCTCTTTCAGTATGTCTTTTCAATGCATTGCACTGATAAATATTTCCACATCTTCTCTGTGTTCCTAAACTTGCTAAACAAATCTTTTCACGCTGCTGCCAACAGCTTTTGCATCTGTTTTAGCTCCTCAAGAGTTCACTATCCATTTGATGTTTTATGTCCTGTTTGTTGTTGGATTGCTGTCTCCCTGCTGGAGTTTTCCTACTGTGCAGTCACTTTTCCTGTTGTGCAAGCCACTTCCAAAAATGCTAATGTGTTAGCTGTTGGGCCACTGATGTGTTAAAAGGGAATTTTAAATTCCTGCCTCAAAAAGGCATGTGTGTATGACAATACGTAGATAATAATAAAAATTAAAATACGTATGTTTTATATATACCCATATATATTATATACATATATATGCATATACCATCCCATTCGTTAATTAGTTTATTGCAAAGATTGTAGTAGTATTTCTGTTACCAAACTAGAGATTCCCTAGAGGGATGCATGCATAGTGGACTCAATTACCCGTGACTTTTAGTCATATGAGATAATGTGCGGGACTTTGATTTCCTGCTTTGAACCTAGTTGGATGGGGTACTGCAAAAGCTCAGATTAGAAGCAAATACACTGCTGAAGCAGCTTCTTTTTATTGTAAATACATCACTCTTGTCAGATGGAGTTGAAAGACAGTGATACAGGGAGGAAAAAAGGGGGGCAGTCCATTGGGACACAGAATGATACTGTAGTTTGGGATTAGCTTCCTAATAGGCACTTGGCTTCATGTTACCATTTGTAAGGGATAGGGGAAAGGGTGAGCATCTGTTTTAACATAGTGATTTTAAGTGAGCTGAAAACAGCATCAAGGCCTACATGTGTATTTCCATTTAATCTGTTAACCTGCTGGGGCTTTTTTGATTTAGATATTGCCCCTCTGAAAAAAATACTCTCCTACCTGCTTGTGAGTTTGCATGAGATGAAATCCGCGATCTTCCTCTCCCGCTCTGTGAGGATTGTTATGCTAGTAATTTTAGAGGTTGTCAAAAACTTCTCTGGGTATTGCTGATAGGTTTCAGCTTCTGAAAAAACACCTTTCATTTTTCGATATGGATACATTTAGATTCACTCTGCCCCCTGAAATGCCTCCTTCTCCCACTGCCAGGATCAACCTTAACTCGATTCAGTTTTGTGGGGGTTTGATTGTTCACTTTATTTATTTATGTTTCACCTAATGATTATTGGACTGACTTTATAACAACAACAATAAATTGTATGATTAGGACACATCTGTTAGGTTCTCTGCTTCATCCCATCTAGTCTTTGGTTAAATTATTCTTAGAAAATAGTTTAATGTCTCACTCATTTTAGATTCAGAGTTGTTTGATTCATTTTTCCCTTCTCCTTTCTCATCTGAACAGTAGGCAGAGCTTGTCATTTTCTTATCTCTCCCTAAAGCCTTCTGCCTGCTATTTACGTACAGGCAGCTGGAGGAAGATCCAGCTCTAAATCTCCTTCTGTTTCCTCGATGTTTTACTGTACCTTTACTCAGAGCCAGCGTTTCCGTTCAGAGCTTTCCCAGGCGGTGCAGCATGGATTTGACCTTCTTTGCTTCAGCTCTGCTCCTGTCCCTGCTGCCTGGTGCCCCAGTCAGTGAGGGTGGGCAAAGCTTTGTTCGCTGCAGCTAGGGAAAAAGCTCTCAGACTGAAGCTGTCTGTCCATGGATTTATGAAGACAGCTCTTCACTGATTCATACTTTTTGAGTTACCTTTAAAACCTTTAAGTCTGGAAAATTAATTTTAGTTTAGCTTTTGCTAAGGCTTCCTACCTGCTCTGGTCAAGTGAATTTTTAAGCCTTTTATTATAGGCTGGTCTATGTGCAAAAAAAGAGCATCGTGCTCTCTAGTTGCTCATTCT